>NC_053025.1:17106139-17461925 GCF_003073215.2 Triticum urartu
TTATGCAATGTCTTGGATAAAAAGCCTATCATCCGTTTTGTTCCATTGCCAGTACCTGAACCATGTGATGCTTCTGAATTCCATTTGACGTTTGAGAATCTAACCCCAAGACCACACCGTCATGTGACGATATTCAATGATTTGATCAAGTTTGTTGAGTTAGATTTTCATGTGCAAGATGCTTTCTGCAACATGAAGCGAGGAAAAGATTATGGTTGGATGGCTAGGACCTGGAGTAGATCGATTTATTCAGATATTTGGCATGATGGTCTGACGTTTGATACATCTGAGTTATCTTTCAGTGATTCAAGTTTGCCGAATCTTTTACCTGAGATGTTTGATGACAAAAACAGTTTGACATGGGGGAATTTGACCAGTGCTGGGCCTACATTAAGCTTGCACGATGACAATGTTATTTACATTATGGCGAAGGAGAGCATGTGCCACCGGACAGCATATGTACTTGCTGTGAATGGTAAAAGTTTGAAGCTTGAGTCTGGTGCGCCTTGCTCTGCTGAAAACATGTTGTGGTTTGAACCAACCTATGATCCGTGTGTTCTTTTTAGGTCTTTTGGCACAACTTCAGGTACTTATGGAGCTAACAAAATTTTGTATTAACCAGAGAAAAAAATGTTTTTTTGTTGTTGAAAACATTAATTACTGCTATACATTATGCTTTGCAAATTTTTTTTGCAGAGTCGGTTAAAGAATTTGAAACCAAAGGGACAATATCTGAAACCAAGGAAGGGCTGGCTCTCTCAGTGGTGTCGAAGCGTCTTCGCGCGCTGCGGAAGAAGCAGGATCGCATTGCGCAGATGGAGGAGTCGGTCGCCTCCGGCAAGGTGCTTAACCAGGACCAGAAGGAGGTGATGCATTCAAAGCCCACCATCGCCGCGCTCATTGACGAGCTCGAGCGCCTCCGCGTGCCACTCTCCACTGCCCTCACCAAGGAGCTCTCCACCGTCCCTGCACCTGCTGCCGGTTCCTCATCCTTTGGCTCCGATTTGTCCATCCAAGACCTCCTCGCGCTTGTCTACTTTGGCTCCCTTTTTTATGTCAAGTCACCAGACGAGTTCATCACCACCATGGTTGCACGCAAGCACGAGCGGAGCAGCTGCATCACCTACGGCTATGTATGGGATGATACCGTGGACCTGCTTACGGAGAACGACCTTGATGCAGTGTCTGCTGTGGCGGCCCTTGCCACGGCTCGCCCTGCTTCTGCGGTTGGCGTCTCCCACCATGACGCACTCCAGGCCTGTGCCCATCATGCCCGCCTATGGCTCACCCGTGCTGATGTGCCGATCCACCCTGGCTCCTCTGTTACATGTGAGGGTTGATATAGGTCTGTAATTTGGTTTGTTTTGAGCTCATTGCTGATTGAAATCTGCGGCTTTTCGCTGTAGATGCTGCGGTGAGGTCCAAGTTAGACAGGATCATGGCATCGGACTACTACACGGCGCACCATGGATCTGAAAGTGTGCAGGCACTGATGAGCATGACTGTCTCACCAGAGGCACCATCACTTAAGGAGAACATAGCTGCTGAAGGTCACAAGGTAAAATAGCAAATTGCACTCTTTTGTAATTTAATATATGCTTAGCATGGTGAAGTGATCATTGCCCTGAAACTTTGTTTTGATCTTTGTTGATGATTGCTCCTAGTATTATTATTATCATTGTTGTTGTTGTTGCTGCTGCTTTTTGTGCTGGTTCAGTAGTAATGATCAATGTGGATTATAACTTTAACAAAAAAACTGTAACGTCACTCCATTTGGGGTGTAGATTATGCTGTTTCATATGGATGTTGTGGGCTGTTGCTTAGATATAACAGATGGTGCCTGTGCATTTGTGTTCTGAAAAAAAACCCGCTGAAATACTAACTTAACAACTAGTATGATCATTGTATAATATTATGTGTAGTGCTACCACTATCTAGGTACAGGATGGTCTCTATTCTGATGGGTCTTCGCAGTTTGCAACATAGTAGTTGAGTTTTTGTTGTATTAAAGATTATAAATATCATGTGCTAGAATTCACCATTGCAATCATGCAATAACATGATTTTTTATTGTACATTTGTTCCTTTTTTACTTTGTTGGCCATTACTTAAAATGCTGGTTGAAAAGAACAGCAATCCTAATCCCTGATATAAACATTCTGAAAAGGGGACACATGCAAATGCTCTTGTATTTTTATTACGTTTGTGAATTTAACGGAAAAAGCTAGCATTTCTGCAGCATGAGTGGAGAAACCAAGTTTAGTGCTCTGACAATATTTGTACCCATTGAGTAAAGCAAGTTTCGACGCGGCCTCTCTGCATTGCAGTGTGCAGGGGTAAGGCTTGCGTTATATAATCCTTCCCCAGACCCCACCTGGCGTGGGAACTTCTAGCACTGGGTCTCCTTTTTTTGTATAAGTTAATTTTTGTGCTTCTAAAGATTTCACTTTAGAGCCCCCAGATTTGTTTCTTTTGCCAAGGTGCAAAAAGAGTTTGTTTTTCCACAACCTACAGGAATCTGAATGGTTCAAACATTTGCATGTATAATTTTACCTGAATTTTAAACACTCGGAATTATTTATTAGCTTGCTATCCATGTGCTAGAGCCATGAGTTGGTCGCGAGACCTTATGGGTTTCACCTCTAGCCTACCCCAACTTGTTTGGGACTAAAGGCTTTGTTGTTGTTGTTGTTGTTGTTGTTGTTGTTGTTGTTGTAGAATTATTTATTTACTGTCCATTGAAGGAACACATGCTCCTGGGACCTGGGTGCCATTTTACTCCTAGCTGTCATTTTTTACTTGTTGCTTGTCTACTTTATGATTACGAGTTTAGGACTTATGACCAACATTACTTTGATAACACAACTTAATAGTTTTATATTCTTTGGGTCTGGTAATATATGTTCTTTAGCATCCTAGCTGTGTACTTGGATACTATTGCAAGAAACCTACAATGGTCATTAGTCTACAAAGCTTATATTGATCTTGTTGGTATGTTTACTTGCTGACAGGAGGAGGAGGAAGACTCCTCGCATGCCACAGAAATCTACAATGGTCATCAGTCTAATGCAGCCGATGTGCAAAATATGGTAAAGACTGGATGACCTGTGGAGTGTTTTTCTGTGTATGTAATATATTTCTGGCTTATACTAACATGCCAGCTTCAGGAAGGTAAATCCCCGGTGAACCCTCATGACGAATATCCCTTGGCTGAGGCAGAGCAGGAGAAGTTTGATGTGGAAGAACAAGATCAGAGGTATGCCGAGCCAAAAGAGCGACAGTTTCAGCGCCCTCGGCGATCTTTTCAGAACCAGCGAGGTGGTGATCGTGGCAGGAGGGGGGCTTACCCTAATGGCCATGGCAGGCATGGAGGCGGCCGTGGCATGGGCAGCGCATACCAGAATGGGCGTGGAGGAGGTGGTGGTGGTGGATACCAAGGAGGCGGTGGTGAGTACCAGAATGGCTGGGGTGGTGGTGGCGGATACCAGGGCGGGTACCAGAATTGCCGGGGTGGTGGTGGTGGATACCAGGGCGGGTACCAGAATGGCAGTGGTGCTGGTGGTGCACACCAGGGCGGGTACCTGAATGGCAGGGGTGGTGGCGGACACCAGGGCGGGTACCAGAATGGCCGGGGTGGTGGTGGCAGAGGCGGGGGCGGGGGCGGGGGCGGGTACTACAACAACAACGATGATGGGTACTACCAGCCTAGTAACTTCAACAACAGGGGCAGGGGCGCAGGGAGGTGGCCACGCAAACACCGAGAGGGTTGAGGCAAGGGCATATCTGGAAGTCTGGGAGCCATTTTGTTATTATATATAACTAACTAACTTAACCTGTCGGTATTTGCAATCCAATCCGTCCCCATCTGTGAGTTTTTTTGTCGCTGTAATGAGTGCATATGGTTGGTTGGTAAATGTGGAATCTCGTTGAAAGTAGCTTCAGGTCACATATGTTCATATCGATGTGTTGCTTCTTTTTCCGGATGTGTGGGTCGTCATATATTTCTTGTTGGTTTTATTATTTTTGTTGGATGTCTTTCTACGTCGTTCCTGATTGTGTTTGTGTTTCCTTTGTTTGTTCTTGTCGGTATCGTCCCTTTTCTTGAAAATAATAATAATGTTTGTTTTGGTGATTTCTGCTGTCTTTTACAATCCTGACAAGTTGTTTTATGCAAGGTGCTAGGCGTCACCGTAGCCGATTATGCATCCCCCGGTGCCAAAATACTGCAATAGGCGAGGCCGAGGCAATTTTTTTTACTGGAACCGGCTTTGATTTGTTGCTGCGACCCGGCGACAGCGAGCCATGCTTTTTTATTCTGGCCGTGGTGCGTGGTGGCCGGCCGAAAAATTGGGTCGGTTGACCGACGTCTAGCCATTGGCTTTTCCTTCATTGTAAGCTCCAAAGCGGAAACGCCCCCTCATCTCGAATCTTGCTTTTTTAGAACACAATATAGACGCAAGTGCTCATCCTATTAACGCACACACGCACATCCTACCGAGCATCTTTGAGAGGCTGAGCCGGCATATCATCTTGAGATTTTATGAAGTCATCGTAGGATAAATGCGAGCACCAGAACTTGAACCCTGGTGGGCTGGGAATACCATTGCTCACTTAACCATCCAACCACAGGTTGGTTCGCATCTCGAATCTTGTTAGAGCAATCGCTTCTTGTTGTATGCATAGGAGTAGCGGAAATTCAACATGGGTCATACTACCATATGGTATCATTATCCAAGCCGTTGGTCCACATAAGGATCAGTGAACACAGGCGTATTGCATAATGCATTTCTTTTTCATTGCATCAATATTCAATTGGGCCAGTGCTTCTTGCCAGTTGTCCATTAATGTTGTGGCTCACAATGGTGTTCTAACGGCGCTACTTTCTACTTTTTCTGGACCGGAGCCTGTGGCACATGGTCTGCTCCATACTAAGGCCAACTCCAATGTACGACCCCAAATAAACGTTTGTTTTGTCCGGATTTCGTCCGTTTGAGGGTGACAATAGGGCCGTATCCACCCGGATTTGAGTTTGCGTCGGCCGGGCGCCCAATGCGCGGCCGCATCTTCGACGCATCCTGTCCCCGTGCATGCAAATATGAGAAACTAAGGATTTAAGCCGCGGCCATGATTCGCACTAGTTCACACCGGCCGGCAACACAGCGGCGACCTATAGTCTCATGCCGGCAACATAACTAGCGGCCGACATAGGAGCCAGCCTTCAAAAAGGACATGTTTCACGCCGGCAACAAAGCCAGCGGCCGGCACACCAACTAGCCTTCAAAATGGACAAGTTTTGTCACCGGCAACAAAGCCAGCAGCCGGCACACCAGCCAGCCTTCAAAAAGGACCGCCATCGCGGCCAGCGCGGCCGAGGTCTCACCTAGTTCATGTCGTCACGGACGAACATCTCCTTCTGCCGGTTTGTGAACCAAGCCTTCCTCTCCGGTGACATATTGTTCTTGTTGACGCTCATCAACGCTAGTGCCACCTCCTTGGCTTTTGTGTCGGCATTGGTGGCCTCGGTCTCTAGCTTCTTGAGTTGAGCGGCCTCCTCTATGTCGAGCTTCCTCTTCTTCACGGCCTCCTCCATGTCAAGCTTCTTCGTTTGAAGATCTAGGTATATCTTCATTTGCTCCTCCTTCCCTTTGCTCCTGCTCTCCTCCCGCACTTTTGGCTCATCATGTTCTCCAAATTTCCTTGCAAGGCTATAGAAGACGCATCACGCTTCTCGTCGGCCTTTGAGCTTGTCTTGCCCCTCGGCCTCTTAAGCACGTCTCCCTCATCAGCCATGGCCGCCTTCTCTCCTCTCTTCTTCTTAAGAGCATTGTATTGGTCCTTGAACTTGGGACAATCTTTGATGAGCACCCAACAATGCCCAACATGAGGAGGGCGTGCGCCTTGGAGACGGTGGGCTCCCTGTCGTCGAGGTCGGCTTGGTGCTGCAACGCACGCCGCAGGGAACACTTGGCGGCGTACTCGACGGCGGCCTTCTTCTCCACCGCGACAGTTCACCGATTCCTCCTCTTGGCCGATTCAGCGTCGAGCTTGGCGGCCTCCGCCGACGTGAGCTCCGACCGAAGCTTCTTCACAGACTTCGTTTTCTTCGCCACGGGGCGGGCGGCCGGTGGTGGGTCGCCGGGATTCGCCTCATCGGCCATGGTGGATGGAGGGAGGGGAAAGGCCAAGGGCGCGGGAGAGTGGAGGGCGAGGCCTAGGAGCGTTTGGAGGAAAGGGAGGGAAAGTGGCCGCTTGTGCCACCGACGGGCGGGCCAAGGGAGGACAAGGGCGCGCGTCCCGCCCGTGCGCGTGCTATCCGTTTGGCCGCAAACTCGTCTCAAACTTGGGCCAGGAATGGGTTGAAAGCGGACAGAAAACAGACGACGGCCCGTTTGCGGTCCTGTGTTGGAGGTCCTGCTTTGTCCGTTTACCCCCAAACGGATGCAGACGGGCCATTTGGTGTCGTGCGTTAGAGTTGGCCTAAGCCATCGGCCCAATTTATACAGGTCGTATGCCACCGGGCAATCCTCTAGTCAATCGTGATCCCTTCTAATTCCTATCATTTTGGTTAATTCACTTTATCCCTTTCTGATGGGGATTATTCAAATCCATGTAGTGCGCATCAAACTGGTGCATGCAAGCATACAAGCCCAATACAGCTGAAATATGTCTGCATGTAAATGAAGCATCCTCATTATTTGAACTGAACTACGTTAAGCATCAGTTTATTACAATACCATAGAGTTGAAAGCCAAACAATTTCTTGATCAAAAAAGGGAAACATTCCTGGTAAAAAAAAGGAGAAGCAGGTTTGGTACACAGACAATATATGAGATGGTCCAGGAGATGTCCGTGACCTAAGCAAACTGCAAACTGTTGTTTGCAATAGCTAAGCATGGTCGTCATTACTGCCGGATGCGCCCCATTCATTAAATAAGAAGGGGGGTTTAAAAAGATATCCAGGCACCGGCCAAAGGCCGAAAAGAAAAATACAAGCCGTTACTCTCCCGGCATCAGAAGACCCAAATGTTTCGCCCCTGCTAGGACCCATAGCCTCGCCTCATGCTTAATTGCTTGGAGAGTGCTAAACGTTGGAGCGGAGCGGCCTTGAAAAACCCGTGCGTTCCTCTCATCCCAAATTGCTTTTGAAACGAGCACGAAGATAGAAGGCATCGCTTTCTTGTGTGCATCGTGGGCGGAATCAATCATGGATGCTCGTGTAAGTCGCCCAACCAGAAGTATCCAAATCAATGAGTTGAAGGCAAACTCTAACCATCTCCCAAACTCTCAAAGTGTATCTACATTGGAAGAAAATGTGCTCAACCGTCCTTATTCACGCCTACAGAGGGTGCACAGACCACTGTTTGGCCACCCTCGCTTGGCCAAGCGAACGGATGTCCATAACCTGTCTTGGATGGCAAGCCATGCAAGAAATTTGGCTTTCGGGGGGGGGGGGGGGGGGGGGGGGGGAGACTCTCCAGACAACCTTGTACATGGCAGAACGGGTGATGGTCAAGTAGTGCACGTTATAAGCCAAAGACGCAGAGTAGCTCCCATAGGCCGTGTGTTTCCACAAAATAGTATCCTCCACGCCCGCTTGTAGCTGCACTCCGTGAAGGAGAAACCAAAGCTCTAGAATTGCCAAAAAAATACTGCTAGATGCGCTACAATGGCAGTGAAGTACATCCTGAGCTGGGCCGCAGGCATCAGCTGTCAGAATTCGCTCTCTGACACTCACTCTGACAGAGATGAACATGGGTGTTTGGTGCCGCGTAAAATCTTGCGACTTTTTTGACTTTCTCATTTGCTATTTTTTCTGGTACAAGGAAGAAACGGTGGCCGGTAGAGATCCTACCTCGGCGCCATGATCTGGCTCACGCCTGTGCCATCGCACGAGCACCAAGACCGGGTCCTAGCCCTAAATGCACGACACGCACAGACGCGGCACATGCCTAACTGAATTTAACTGAAAAATGGAAATTAACTACTGCTACCAACGACTAGATTAAGTTGTCAACGAATCACCCCCTAATCTTGTCATTGCTGATTTATTTCCGAAGAACTCCAGTCATGCCGATCCTCCTCCTCAGCTCTTGAAACGCCAGACGTCCAAGTCCCTTTGTCAAAACATCAGCGAGCTGATCACTGGTTCGAATGTAGTCGATGTCGATCTTCCCTCCCTCCATGCACTCCTGAATGAATGAAATGGAACCTGATTTTAGTGTGCTTGCTCCGGTCATGGAAGACATGATTCTTCGACAGAGAGATCGTTGATTTGTTGTCGACGAACAGCTTCGACGACACTGTCTCCTTATTCAGCATCTGGCCGAGCAGTCGTGCCAACCAAATCCCTTGACACACAGTAGTGGTGGTTGCAATGTACTCGGCCTCGCATGAAGAGATGGCCACCACTCGTTGCTTCTACGACTACCAGCTTATAGTGTTCTCACCGAGGAAGAAGATGGCGCCCGTCGTGCTCTTTCGATCGACGATGTCCCTGGCGTGATATGAATCACTGTACCCTGTTAGCTTCAACTCGCCCTTCCCGCGCTTGAACGCACATCCGTGCTCCAGCGTCCCTGCTATATGTAACACAGCAGGTTCTTCACCGCCGTGTAGTGATCTACAGCAGGGGCCTCCATGAACCTGCTCAGAGCCTACGGCGAAGCTTATGTCTGGCCTTGTGTGGGTCAAATACCGCAAACCTCTGATGATGCTCTGGTAGTACGTGACATCCACGGCATCCCCGACACTGTCCTTGCTCAGTTTCAATCTTTCCTGTATTGGTGTGCTGACTGGGTTGCAGTCTGACAGCCCAGCTCGCTCCAACAGACACTTGGCATATGCCGTCTGGCAGAGCGTGATCCGATCATGCTCCTGGTGGATTTCGATGCCAAGGTAGAAGTTGAGTTTGCCCAAGTCACTCATGCGGAACAACTTGGTCATTTGCTGCTTGAAGCTTGTGATCTCCTCCGTGTTCACGCCGATGATGACGAGATCATCCACATACACCCCAACGAGCAGCAGTGAGTTTCCTGTGCCTCATCGGTACACCGCGTGCTCCGACGGACAACGCTTGAAGCCGAGTGTGCTCAGACTATCGTCCAGCTTCGCGTTCCACGCCCTTGGAGCTTAGCGCAGACCGTACAGGGCCTTGCGAAGGCGCAACACCTTGTCTTCTTCTCCGGTCTTCATGTATCCCGGCGGCTGCTACACATACACCTCCTCGAGAAGGTCACCGTTCAAGAATGCGGACTTGATGTCCATGTGGTGTACCTGCCAGTCGTGGTGAGCGATGAGGGTGATCAACACACGCGCCGAGTCCATCCGCACCACGGGCGCGAACACATCCTCGAAGTCAATCCCTTGCCGCTAGACGTAGGCCCTGGCTACCAACCTCGCCTTGAGTTAGTCACGAGATCTTGTATTACGGAATGAGTAAATAGACTTGTCGGTAACGAGATTGAACTAGGTATGGAGGTACCAACGATCGAATCTCAGGCAAGTAACATATCGCCGGACAAAGGGAATTGCATACGGGATTACCCGAATCCTCGACGCCGTGGTTCAACCGATGAAGATCTTTGAGGAATATGTTGGAACCAATATGGGCATCCAGGTCTTGCTATTGGTTATTGGCCAGAGAGGTGTCTCAGTCATGACTACATGATTCCCGAACCCGCAAGGTCGCACGCTTAACGTTCGTTGACGCTATCGTAGTATTGGTTAACGTTCCATGCAATTCTGTGATCTAGGTGCCCCCCCTTCCTTCTCCCATGGGTGTAAAACCTCATTGAAGTCTCCTGAGCAAAGCCACGGTTTGTTGTTTTGTACCTTCAGGTTGCTCATAAGACGCCAAGTTTTATCCTTATCATCATGTTTCGGCTCCCCATACATCCCTGTGAATCGCCACACAAACCCGTCCTCTTCCATGATCTCCGAATCGATGTGATATCTAGACATGAAGCCCACCACTCTCAAGTTCACCTCATTCTTCCAGAATAAAGCCAAACCTCCACTCTGACCTTCACAGTCCTTAACCATCATATTCGTAAGGCCCAACTTCCACCGCAGCCACTCCAGCCTACTACGTACCAATTTCGTCTCCGACAAAAAGAGTACGTCGGGGTCCTCCTTCTCCCGGATATCCAGGAGTCCTCGAATTGCCGGGCCATTCCCCAAACCCCGGCAATTCCATGTGATGATTCTCATTTCTGCTCGCAGGACTGACTCGGCAGTCCCGCATTCAAAACGGTGTGTACTCCCTCCATTTCTTGGGTACTTGCTTCGTTCCCTTTGATTTTCTTCGGTGACCCCTGGCTGTCCACTTCCATCTTCTCCCCCTCCTATTTTTTTCTATTATTACTCCACATGTTTTGCCTTCCACACTCTCCCTGGGTTTTCTCTTGAACTTCCCATTCCTCCCTCTTGGTTCAGCCCTTGGGCTGTTTACAATATTTCCTACCCCATCTTCCTCTTTGTTCCCTGGCACACTGTGGTTTTCATTCGACCCATTCCCAACACCCACTATCACACCACCACCACCCCTTACCGCCGTCTCTGTAATGTTTTCCATCCCAGCCAGGCTTGGATCGTTGGCGTCCCCCTTCCCAAAATCAAGTTGTTTTTTATTCTTCTCTCCCACTGCAGTGTCATTAGCCCCCTTAGCAGTTGGACCAATCTTAAGTGGACTCGTGACCTCCTCCCCATCATCATTCTTCTTCTTACCCCCATCGGTTGTGCAAGTTGGTGGTTTCCTCCACGATGGTGCATCACTCCTGCTCTTTCCCTCACTATTCGACCAACCCTTCTTCCTTCCCGAGCTGCCTCCACTCGTCTCCCTCGGTCCACCCCGGACCATGTAATATGATTGAGGCTTCTCTGGGGCATATTTCATCCATCTCCCAAATTCAGCAGCTTGTCCCCTTTTGAGTTTTGTTTTACAGTCCTTATCTAAATGCCCCAGCCTACCACATGTGTAGCAGAAGTCTGGCAAAAACTCGTACTCAAAACGGCACCATATTCTTTCATCTTCCTTTCTCTTCTTCTTCCTCCCACCCGTTTCGTCTTCCTTTTTCCTCTCTTCCTCCTCCTCCCCTCCCTCCTCCTCCATTGCCCCATCATCCACTGGATCAATATCCAGAAAGATTCCTTGCATAAGTGGCTCAGCAATTCTGATCCGCACCTTCACTCTCAGGCACTGCCCCAACGCCGAGCCATCCTCACCCGAATCCACTTCTACCAATTCCCCTATCTCATCTGCTAGATCCTCCCCCATTTCCTTACACATCATTCCCAAAGGAACATTAAAAATACGGAGCCATATTGGAACTGTTTCAAACACATATTCATCTAGTGTCTTCCTAGGGTCAAAATCCTCCATCACCAGAAGCTCCTTGCCGAAGGTCCATGGCCCGTTCTCGAGCGCCTTTCGTTTCCCTGCCTCCTGATGGAACATAAACAGGAATCGGTTCTCCCCCATCTCCTTGACCTCCAGTCTCTTCATCGGGCACCACACTCGCCCCAGCGCAATCGCCATTCCTTCTGCATACCCCGGCCCGTCCGAGATCAGCTTCCCCATCGCCTTTGGCACACTTCCCTCCCTCGCCGTCGCCCTCTTCCAGCCCACCTTGACTCCCCTCCTCTCTGCCTCGGACAGGTTCATCTTCTTCAACATTCCTTTGACTCCCTCCATGCTACCCCCCAGCCTCCAAACGCCCGTGCGTCACCGGAGAAACAAAAAAAACTAGGGATTTGCTGGAAGTACGACCGCGTGCCCCAGACTCACACGGAAGGCCTCTGGTGGAGATGGGTTGGGATCTATGCGGACGAGAGAGGGAGGTTGGGTCGCTGGCCTCCGAAGCTGCCGAAGGCGGCTGGGACGAGATGGATCTGCCGCCGCCGGGTTGGGGGACGAGGAGGCGAACCCTAGGTCGCCACAAGAAGCGCCAGACAGGAGACCAAGCCGTCACACACTGGACGGACGGTTTGGCGCCTAGATCCGTTCTTGGCGAGCTCTGGTGAGGGCACGACGTGAGTTAGGCCAACTTCACCTCACGTCCCCAAACGAACGTCCAGTTTGGCTGGATTTTGTCTCTTTGGAGCGGCAATGGGTTCGCTCATGTCCCCTTCAGTTGGGTCCTGGGTGCACCTAACGCGCGGCCGCACCCCAAATCATGTCCGGAGTGGACGTGATTAAAAGAAACTGAAAAACTAAAATAAAGCGAACGTCCAGTTTGGCATAATTAACTTAAAAATAAATAAAAACGCCGCTCGCGCGCTCCTGCCGTGCCAATCGATGCCGTGGCCGTCGCCGTCTTCGGTGGCCGCCGGTGTCGTCGTCATCGCTGACGAGGTCGACGTAGTCCGGCGGCGTCCAGAGGTGGGACGGCGGTTCGTGGTACTCGGTGGCGGGCCGAAAGGCGGGAGGTGCCTGCACCACCTCCTCCCATGGCGACGCCTCCTGCTCCGGTGACCGCGGCGGCGTGGGGCACCAGTTCACGCCACCCACGGCGTCGGCCATCTCCGGAGCCGTGCACGACCAGCTCCACTGCTGGCCCACCAGGCTCGGGTGGAACGCGGCCACCAGCTCCTCCCCCATCACCTCCTCCGCCCTTACCATCTGCAGCTCGGGGAAGGCGACGTCGCCGGCCAAAAAGAGAGCCACCGTCTACTCGAGGCCCCGCCATTGGCGCTCATCGTGCGTGTTCATGGAGTCCTCCATGACACATTGCATGAGCTGGGCCTCCTCCTCCACTGTCATGCGAGGAGGTGGAGGTGGCGATGGAGATGGGGAAGGCGACGACGTGGGTGTGAGGCCGCGCACCGGCGTACTCCCGCGCACCTCCCAACGTGGCCGCCGCGGCCCCGACGACGTGTCGGCGAAGTAAGAGGCGCGCCGCACGTCGTGCTCGTCCCTTAGCCACGTGTCCCAGAGCACGGAGTCGGGGGCGTACCTATCGTCGTAGTAGAGATCACCGGGGAGGAGGCGGCGGCGGCGCACGATCTCGTCGTGGCGCACGGTCGCCCCTCGGGACCGGCGGGATCGGGACCTGGTCGGCGGAGAGGTGCCAATTGTTGGGGAGGTGGACGTCGCTCCACGGGATCGGCGTCATCGTCTCCCAATAGCGCCGGCATACATCCGCGTTGATGTACTGCCGGTTGCGCTCGCCGGCGGCCCTAGGGCCGATGGTGAATGGGGCAGGCGCGGGGGCCCGACGCGGTGGCGATGCGGCCTCCTATTTCACGGAGCCGCGGCGTCATCCCGAGGAGGAGCCAGCCTCGCGGTCGTGCTTCCCCTTGCGGTCGTGGTTCCATAGCCCCATTGATGCGAGGCAGCCAGCCGGCGAGTTCGAGGACAGGGAGAGGCTAGGGTTTGGGGGTGTCGGGTTTCGAGGAGGCAGCGGGTTGGAATGGAGAGTGTGGGCGACGACCGGTCCACGGCTTCCTCATTTAAAAAGGACGGCGACCGTTCGCCTGGGCGGATGACAGGTGGGGCCAACCGCGTGTGCGCATTAATGTCAAGCGGTGGGAGGTAGGTGGCCGCTTGCCACGCGGCCCCGACGCGGACGAGCGCCGCGTCCATTTGCTGTCCGCCGCGACCCAAACCCGGCGCATGTTTGCGCTCGAAATGGGTCGGCCCGGACACAAAACGGACCAGATGGGTCCAGGCCGTCGCGCGCTGGGCCGTCCGGTTTGTCCCTTTTACCCCAAACGGACGGGGCCGGACGGGATAGGGTCGCGCGGCGGAGTTAGTCTTATGAGGTCGTGAAGGTGGGGCTCAGTGGTAAACGCTTCAGTGGTGGCGTGTGCCTTGCTCTGCCAGTGTCGTCGCAGGCGTGCTTGGGCTGTGGAGGTGCGGGTGGCCTCTGGGCGAGCTAGCCACTTTGTTGACGTGGTGCGATGGAGAGGCATCGAGCAACTTGCTCCTTGTTCGGTTCACGTGGTCTTCCACTGGCATGTGGCACGTATCGGTGGTTTAGCCTTCTCCTAAGAGGCTCATCGAGGTGGAGGGTCTGTGGGCTATAGGTGAAAGCTTTGGTTGAGAGGGGTGGGTACCAGCGACGAAGGCGTTGATACGTCTTCAACATATTTATAAATTTTGATTGTTCCATGCTATTATATATTTGTTTTTGATGTTTTATATGCATTATTATGCTATTTTATATTATTTTTGAGACTAACCTATTAACCTAGAGCCCAGTGTCAGTTCTTGTTTTTCCTTTGTTTTAGAGTTTCGCAGAAAAGGAATATCAAACGGAGTCCAAACGGAATGAAACTTTCGCGATGATTTTTTTTGGACCAAAAGACATCCAGAGGACTTGGTGTACATGTCAGGGAAGCCATGAGGTACCCACAAGGACGGAGGGTGCGCCCAGGGGGTAGGGCGTGCCCCCACCCTTGTGGGCCCCTCGTGACTCCGCCGACCTATTTCTTCCGCCTATGTATTCTCAAATATTCCAAAACCTACCAAGAGAGCCACGAAAACACTTGTGCTAGTCTATTACTAAAAACTGTAACATTCGTCATTTACAAAAATTTCTTAAAAATGTTCAGAAATATAAAAAAGTGTTTATATTTTTTCATAAAATGCTCACAAACATATTAGAAAATATTCTCAAATTTTCAAAAATTCCATGTATTTTTTTAAGAAATATATTTTTAATAAATAAATAAATCTCGTGTTTTCCTGGAAAACCAAAATAAAAACCCACTGAAAACTAATAAAACAGAAAAAAACCTCAAAAAAGGAAAAACAAACTCACTGGAAACAACTCGCTACCGAGCCTTACACTACATGGGGCGGCCGCCCCGAGCGTTCGAGGATCTTTTTTTTTTGAACGTTAAAACCCTCTTTATTAACTCAACGTGGGGATCTCGTCTGAAACAGTGCTTAGAATACAAACTGGGGGATCTAAGTCCCAAAAAACTGAAGCACGAGAAGTAACACCTAGCTTAGCAAGTATATGAGCTGCTCCATTAGCCGTCCTCCTGACCCAACTGATCTTGAATTCCTCCCTAGTCCGGATCATATTCTTCACCTCTTCTACCATTTGTCCCACCGGCGATAAGTTGCGTCCTTCTTCTCCAATCATCTTGGCTACTGCCTGTGAGTCCGTCTCCAAGTGCAGTTTCTGAAAACCTCGTTGGATCGCCAACTGCACCGCTCTCCGACACGCCAGTAACTCGGCCGTCTCAGCTTTTGGACAGTCTGGGAGAAAGTGGGAGGCCGCCCCTCGGAATGCACCGTTTTCGTCCCTGAAGATAACACCGAGCCCACCTCCCGTTCCTTCCTTGACCATGGCCCCATCCACATTAGCTTTCATCCAGCCACTCTCCGGTGGTTTCCATCGTTCTTTGATGACCTGCTTCACTGTCGGAGCTCGGGCCTCATGGCTCGTCCTCCACTCATCCATCAGTATCTTGACTCGCGCCGCCAACTGTGCCGGATCCTCAATCCTTCTTCCCTCCCGTGTGTCATTTCTAGCAAGCCACAACGCGTAAAGGCCCTGTATCATCATAGACTTTGAATCCTCGTCTGCCCCTGTCAGCCACTGTAGCAACCAGTCCGTGAGTCGACTCTGGGAGCACACCCGGACAGGTGGGATCGCCACCCTTACCCCCAACACCGAGCCCAACTCTTTCCAAAACCTCACCGAGTGCCAGCAAGACCAGAACCGGTGATACAATGATTCCTCTCGCCCGCAAGCCGGGCAGAACACCCCGGCTTTGATATGTCGCCGCAGAAGCTCTGCACCTACAGCTAATCCGTTCTTCACCAGCCTCCACACATGTATAATCGCTTTGCCAGGTGCATTGACACCCCACAAAGCCAACCACCCCTGGTGCTTCGCTACAGACGACGAAGAGCCCGGCTGTCCGGTTCTTGCTCGCCTCTTTTCCATGCATAGATGATAGGCCGAACGGACAGTGAACTGCCCATTTTTTGTAAAATTCCAGGCGGGAACATCCGCCATACCATGGCCTCCGATGGTGATCTGGCGTATATCTTGCACATCATCTAGGGAAAACATTACATCCAACTTGGCACGATCCCACGCATCACCGTCTTCATTCAGCAGATCGCAAACTCGCGTTATTCCATGTACATACACCTGGCCCAGTGGCCGAAGATGACCTTGCCTTGGTATCCAATTATCATGATGAATACGTATGTTTGTACCATCACCCACTCGCCATAGCAGTCCATCCATCAAAAGATCTCTGCCATATAGAATGCTTCTGAAAGTGTACGAGCCTCCACTCGGGCAGGTAGCATTGAGAATGGACCCGTGCGGGTAGTATCTAGCCTTCAACACATTGGCACAAAGTGAAGCCGAGGAGTGCAGCAACCTCCATGCTTGTTTTGCTAAGAGAGCCTGATTGAAAGCTTCCATATCCCTAAAACCCATTCTTCCATCTTTCTTGCTCATGCACATCTTCTTCCATGCTATCCAATGAACCTTCTTTTCCCCGTTTGCTTCACCCCACCAAAAGTTCGAAGAGATAGAAGTCAGGTTCCCGCACAATTTCTTGGTGAGTTGGAAGCAACTCATGGTAAAAGTTGGGGTTGATTGGAGGCCAGATTTAACCAACACCTCCCGCGCTTTCTTGGACAAACCCTGTCCTTTCCATCCAGTAACCTTTCCCTTAGCACTTTCTTTCACATATTTGAACGTTCCTTCCTTTGAGCTGCCCACTACCGTAGGGAGCCCCAGATATTTTTCGCTCAACGCTTCTGATTGAATTCCAATAACCTCCTTTAGATGTTCTTTGTGAGTGTTAGAACTCCCTTTCCCGAAGAAAATTGAAGACTTCTGTAGATTCACTTTCTGACCTGAAGCCAACTCATAATCCCGCAAAATGCCCTTAAGCGTGTCAAAATTATTTCGAGAGCCTTCAAGGAACACAATGCTATCATCTGCGAACAGAAGATGGGTTACCGTGGGGCCAGTGCTCCCGAACGATACCCCCTTGAGATCACCCGCCTGTTGCGCCTGTTTTAAGAGCGCTGAAAAACCTTCCACACAAAAAAGAAACAGGTATGGTGACAAAGGGTCCCCCTGACGAAGACCCCTTGACGGCAAAAAAATGTGTGAAATCCCTCCATTAAGCTTCATAGAGAAGCGGGCTGATGTGACGCAGCGCATGATCATTCTAACCCATGCATCAGCAAAACCAAACTTTATCATCATCCTCTCCAGAAAAGACCACTCGACCCGGTCGTACGCCTTCATCATATCTAGCTTTACAGCACATAACGGTCTCTTCCTTGTCCTCTTCCTTATCGCATGGACGCACTCGTACGCCACCAAAATATTATCGGTGATAAGCCTCCCTGGGACGAACGCACTTTGCTGCTCCGAGATCATTATTGGGAGGATCACCTTGAGCCGGTTAGCTAGGACTTTCGTAGCAATTTTGTGAAGGAAATATGCCCTAGAGGCAATAATAAAGTTATTATTTATTTCCTTATATCATGATAAATGTTTATTATTCATGCTAGAATTGTATTAACTGGAAACATAATACATGTGTGAATACATAGACAAACAGAGTGTCACTAGTATGCCTCTACTTGACTAGCTCGTTAATCAAAAATGGTTATGTTTCCTAACCATGAACAAAGAGTTGTTATTTGATTAACGAGGTCACATCATTAGTTGAATGATCTGATTGACATGACCCATTCCATTAGCTTAGCACCCGATCGTTTAGTATGTTGCTATTGCTTTCTTCATGACTTATACATGTTCCTATGACTATGAGATTATGCAACTCCCATTTGCCGGAGGAACACTTTGGGTGCTACCAAACGTCACAACGTAACTGGGTGATTATAAAGGAGCATTACAGGTGTCTCCAAAGGTAGATGTTGGGTTGGCGTATTTCAAGATTAGGATTTGTCACTCCGATTGTCGGAGAGGTATCTCTGGGCCCTCTCGGTAATACACATCACATAAGCCTTGCAAGCATTACAACTAATATGTTAGTTGTGAGATGATGTATTACGGAACGAGTAAAGAGACTTGCCGGTAACGAGATTGAACTAGGTACTGGATACCGACGATCGAATCTCGGGCAAGTAACATACCGATGACAAAGGGAACAACGTATGTTGTTATGCGGTCTGACCGATAAAGATCTTCGTAGAATATGTAGGAGCCAATATGGGCATCCAGGTCCCGCTATTGGTTATTGACCGGAGACGTGTCTCGGTCATGTCTACATTGTTCTCGAACCCGTAGGGTCCGCACGCTTAAGGTTACGATGACAGTTATATTATGAGTTTATGCATTTTGATGTACCGAAGGTTGTTCGGAGTCCCGGATGTGATCACGGACATGAAGAGGAGTCTCGAAATGGTCGAGACGTAAAGATTGATATATTGAAAGCCTATATTTGGATATCGGAAGTGTTCCGGGTGAAATCGGGATTTTACCGGGTTACCGGGAGGTTACCGGAACCCCCCGGGAGCCATATGGGCCTTCATGGGCCTTAGTGGAAAGGAGAAAGGGGCAGCCCAAGGTGGCTGCGCACCTCCCCCCTCCCCTAGTCCTATTAGGACTAGGAGAGGTGGCCGGCCACCCCTCTCCCTCTTTCCCCCTTGGGAATCCTAGTTGGAATAGGATTGGGGGAGGGGGGGAGTCCTACTCCCGGAAGGAGTAGGACTCCTCCTGCGCCCTCCTCCTTGGCCGGCGCCCCCTCCCCCTTGGCTCCTTTATATACTGAGGCAGAGGCACCCCAGAAACAGACAAGTTGATCCACGTGATCTATTCCTTAGCCATGTGCGGTGCCCCCTGCCACCATATTCCTCGATAATACTGTAGCGGAGTTTAGGCGAAGCCCTGCTGCTGTAGTTCATCAAGATCGTCACCACGCCGTCGTGCTGACGGAACTCTTCCCCAACACTTTGCTGGATCGGAGTCCGGGGATCGTCATCGAGCTGAACGTGTGCTCGAACTCGGAGGTGCCATAGTTTCGGTGCTTGATCGGTTGGATCGTGAAGACGTACGACTACTTCCTCTACGTCGTGTCAGCGCTTCCGCAATCGGTCTGCGTTGGGTATGTACACAACACTCTCCCCTCTCGTTGCTATGCATCACATGATCTTGCGTGTGCGTAGGAATTTTTTTGAAATTACTACGAAACCCAACATTTTGTACAAGACATTACATAAGCTGATCGGTCTAAACTGTGCCATCAACTCCGGTGAGTTGACCTTGGGAATCATGACAATGACCGTATCATTAAAACACTTCGGTGTTGCTGCCCCATACAGAAAGTTTTTCACCTCTGTGCACACGTCGTTTTTTAGCAACGACCAGTGTCGTTGATAAAACATCGCCGGAAAACCATCCGGTCCAGGTGCTTTGGTTGGTCCCATTTGGAACAGCGCCCTCTCAATTTCTGTGTCTGATATCTCCGCCGTCAACTTTGTATTCATCTCCGCTGACACAAGAGTTTCAATATGTTGTAACAGTCTGTCTTCCTCCGCTGACCCCTCTGTAGTGAAGAGATGAGCATAGAACTTGGCTGCCAATTCCCTCATTTCATCATTTGATGTGCACCGCGTCCCGTCCTCCTTGAGTAAACATTTAACCGTGTTCTTCCTCCTTCTGTGTGTTGCACGATTTTGGAAATATTTTGTGTTTTGATCCCCCCATTGTAGCCAATCTATCCTGGACCGTTGTCTATAGTATATTTCCTCCTTTTCGTACAGATCATGCAGTTGCCCCTCAATATCTTTTACCTCCCCAAAAAAATCCGTGTGGAGCGACCTCTGTTTAGCATCCTGCAACTGTGTTTTCAGTTTCGAAATCTGCCTCCTCAGTGAACCAAACACCTCTCGACTCCAACGTTGCATGGCCTTGGACATTGCGCCTAGTTTTTTACTCATGTCGGCCGCTCCTCCCAACACATGATTGGTCTCTTCCCATGCACTCAACACCATTTCCTCATACTGTTCATGGCGCGTCCACGCCTCCTCATACTGGAAACCTCTTTCCAGCCTCTTGCAGCTCGCATCCAGTGACACGACCACCCGAACGATCAGTGCAGCATGATCCGATTCTTCCGTGATCACATGCTCTACTACCGTCTCCGGAAACATTTGTAGGAAATCATCATTGCAAGTGGCTCGGTCCAGTCTTACCTGTATATTTGCATTAGCATCTTGCTTGTTATCCCATGTAAAAGGGTATCCGGTGAAACCCAAGTCAGCCAAGCCGCAGTCAGCTAGGCACTCCCTAAAACTCTCCATTTGGTTAAAATTTCGCAAGTTTCCTCCTCTCTGCTCTGTTTGAAAGAGTATTTCATTAAAATCACCTGCACAGAGCCATGGCAGATTGTCTTGTCTCCTCAGATACCGCAAGGCTTCCCAAGTTTTGTTCCTTAACTCCGTTCGAGGTTCCCCATAGATTCCAGTGAATCTAAAGGATCGACCCTCATATGTTATCTTTGTATCAACATAATATTGGCACCATGGCCGCACCGTCACCTGAACATCATCTCTCCACCATAGCGCAAGGCCCCCACTTCTCCCTACACAATCAACTGCCACACCATTCTGAAAACCCAAACTCCATTGTACCTTCTCCATTGCTTTTGCCTTCTTCTTTGTTTCGCTCAAAAACACCACCGCTGGGTTGTATGACCGTACTAGGTCTCGTAGTTCGCCAACTGTCGGGTCCAACCCCAGTCCCCGATAGTTCCAGGCCAAGAGAATCATTGGTCCCGGCGGCCCCGGCTAGCGGGGTCCGCCGATGAAGCTCCCGTCTCACCTATTCTTTCAAAAACTGACGAAACCTTCTGCCTCTTATCTCCATCATAACCATCCACACCATCCCTTCTTGTCCCTTCACCTTTCTCAATCCAAACCTGCCTTGGTGAACGTTTCCTCTCCCGGGGTACATACATCTGGTAGGTTTCCCGCTGTCGGGACACCCCCCCCATCATACCTTGGCCGGCGAAAGAAATGTCCCGGCTTCCTGTACTGACCCCCCTTCGAAGCTTCACCGTGATCTCGCTGCTTACCCACATAGTCAGATTGCTTCCTAGGGGATATGACACCATCCCTCACTTTCTGGTGAAGCTCATTGCGCAAATCTCTTTCCCTCTTGTCTTCCAGATCATCCCTTAGGTCTCTCTCCTTTCCACCCCCCGCGCCAGTGCGCAGTTTATTTGGGCTTTGCACCTCCTCCTGTTCATTCTTATTATGCCCTGTCCCACCAGTGTGGGAGTCAGCTGAGGGCGTATAGTTTCTGTATAAAGGCCTCCTCGTTGGTAGATCTCTAACAAACACTCCGCCTTTAGATCCATACTCACCTGCACTGGACATGGAGCCCTCCTTACTGCCCCCATTACCAGATCCGCCCCAGCCTTGCTTCTTCTCATTCGGCCCCGATGAAGATCTTCCCGGGGATGCCCGTAGCCATTCCCCCCATTGTGAGAGTGGATCAACAGGGGGATCACACCTCCCATCCACATGAACAAGTCGTCCACAGTCAAAGCAAAAGTGAGGTACTTTTTCATATGCAAAATCAAACCAGGTTTGTTCTTCCTCCTCCGGGATCTTCCCTTTGAGCTCTTCACCTTCCCTCTTCTTTTTCAGGTAAAAACCACGTACTAATGGTTCATGCAATTGAATCTTTGTCCTTACCCTAAGTTGAGTTCCCCTCGCCATACCATCTTCACCCACATCAACCCTTACAGTTTTCCCAATCCAGTTCCCAAGAGCTTCTCCAAACTCCTTTGATCTCTTGTCCAGAGGTAAATCATCCACTCTAACCCACACATCAATGGAGTCAAAGATCATCTCCGACGGCCTAGTTTGGCCATCGTAATCTTTAAGTGCAACCATGTTAAAATCAAACTGCCATGGACCATTATTCAGAGCGTGCCTCCAGTCCCCCTCGCTACCGAATTTTATCATGAAAATATTGCCGCCCAGATCCTTAAACTGCGCTTCCCTGTGGAGACCCCAAGCTCGCTGCATCGCCCTCTCAAAGGCGTGCCGATTCAGCGGCCGCGGGGAAAAGGACTTCCCTACGACTGCCCACTTTGGAACCTGCTTCCTCGATGATCCTGGCTCACCGAATACAAAACCCGCCGCCTCCTTCTCAGTCAGCGCCAGGCCCCCCATCTTCGCCGACAGGTATGCAGCCGCCTCCGACGTCTTGCCATCTGGGGATACAGAAGATCCCCCCTTCACCATGTTGATCTGCTCCGCCACCTCCGGTTGGGCCGCCTTCGTCGGAGTCGCCGCCGTTGAGGAAGACCTCCCTCCCCTACTCGAAGTCGACGCCATGAGCCCCGCCTTCAAGTGGGAGCCAAAACACCGTAGCCACCGGAGACCGCAGCGCCATCGCTACAGATCCGATGCCCGAGATCACCACCACCCTACGCTCGAAAACCTAAACCTAGACGCCGCCTCCCGATCGCCTTGCGATCGCCTCTCGGTCGCCCCTTAGGAAAGAACGTGGTGGACCCTCCTTGCGATCGCCTCTCGGTCGCCCCTTAGGAAAGAATGTGGTAACAATGAGCTTTTTGTTTTTGAGAATGATGCAACAATGAGCTGATTGCTACAGTACCGAGCGCTACAGAGTCGGGCCGGCCCAGTCGTTGCCTCCTCTGTGCGCCTGAGTCCCCGAGATAAAATATCGACTCGTTTAGTGTGTGCCAGCGAGCCCATCCTTAGATTCATCTCTCCTCCCTGCGTTAGGGTTTCCACTCCCATTCCTCCTCCGGCCGCCACCTCCGCATCGACCTCCTCGGTTGCCATGGGCATGGATAACCATGAATTCTGGCTGCTCACGATCCCTCCGCCCATCCACCCCAAGGATCCGGACTCTCCTCTTCCGGAGACCATCCTCATCGACTCGTTCGGCTACCTCAGCGACCGCACCAACGCCACCACTGCCAATGGCCGCAGGAGTAGGACCAAGAAGAAGGGCAAGCGCATCTTGGTCACCTTCTGGCCGGCTGCCCCGCCGCGCGTCTCCTGCTTCACCGTCCACTGCCCAGATCTGAAGCCCGACGCGTACGGCAGCATCCCCAAGGTCTGCTACACGGAGGACGGCCTCGCCCTGCTCTACATCATCATCTGCCCCAGGCGCCAGTACTTGTACCCCAAGAACATCCGCTACTTCGTCTACCAGGCCGGCACCAAGAATACTCCGCCGTCGGTCAAGCTCATCCACTCGCCCCCCGACTTCACCTTCTTCGAGCACGAGGTCGTGTTGCTGCGCCGCCGCGACCAGGACATGTTCTTCATCGCCGTGCTCCGCTGGGCCTTCGTTGAGCCGGAGTTCACCAACGGGCACTTTAATCTCCACCTGTACAGCTCCAAGACAAAGACATGGAGCACCAAGCTGATGCACCTTGATTCGCCGCCGGATTTTGAGTTCCATTATCTCAACAAGGGGATCACCATCGGAGGGGAGCATGGCTCCGTTGGTTGGGTCGACCTTAGGCGCGGCATTATCATCTGTGACCTTCTCCTCCTTGACAGCAACTAGAGCCTTCGCTACGTCCCGCTGCCTTCGCCGCTGTCGCCCGAGCCACTACAGTGTTATCCGTTGTCTGTTCGGAACATCGTTGTCCTCCAAGGTTACATCAAGTATTTCGAGATGCACAATAATGTCAGACCGAGCTCATACACTGGAAGCTCCCCGATATTAGAAGGTTGGATTGCTGCAACAAAAAAGATAAAAATTTCAAGCATTGGTTCTGGTAGTAACTGGGAGGAGGACTGCACTATCAGATGCTGTGATGATGTCCCAGTGGATAACCCTGTGTATGCCCAAATGTTACCTAATCCGCAGGAGGGTGATGATACCAAGCCAAACCTGAAGAAAATTTGTGTAGGCTATCCTGCTCTTAGCTTGCATGATGGTGATGTTGTTTACCTCATGCACACACTTGATCCCCGTCAGGTTAAGGCCTGTGTGATTGCTCTTGATATGAGGAACAAGACTGTAAAAGGCGTGGCTAATTTTGGCTCTGGAAGACGCCTGGGTTATCATTTCACCTACCTTGAGAGTGGGATCTCCAAGCATCTGGGCATTCTCTCACCGACCAGGTAATTTTGTTTAGAGCTTTCACATTCTTGCTTAGCAAAATGAGGTACAAACTGAAGTATCAATGGTAAACCAGCTTGTACGGGCAGCAGGAGAGTACTTTAGGTACTTTTACCGAGTGGGTGTTGATTTGTTACATCTATGTTCTTATTATGTTGTGCATGTTAATCTCACAAAAGAATGTGTTCCATCGTCCATTACAATTCTGGTTTTCATTATTTATTATTTGGTTTGATCATGTGCAGCTACCAGCTAGTATTCTCTAGATCTATCTGATTTGTTGTTTCAGAATAACTACTGTATTTGTTTCAGGATGGTGAACATTGTGTCTGCATTTATCTTGTTAGCATTTACGTTTCCATCCAAAAATTCAGCACTTGCTGCTCCCTGTTACCACATTTAAATTCTGTGGTTTCTGTTTGATGAGATGTATTAAAAAGGCTTCATTCAATGCACAAAAGTAAAAGACTGTCCAGCTTAACTTCACCGCATTGTTCCCTAACCGATGTTTCTGCTTGCTTATGGTGTGTTGCACATGAATGATTTCATGAGTGCGCCATGTGCTGTATCTTGCACGCCATGTGGTGTAACTAAACCCTATTGATCCACAGCCGTTGTTGAAACGGTGCACCAAGGAAATAATCCTATAGTTGGCTTATTTGAGGGGAAAATATTGCACACCATTGGTAGGTTATCTCATGCCCAGGATTCAGCTTCCATGCATTGTGTGTTTCGTGACAATTTCCCTGGCCATTGTCTATAAACAATAAGATGCACTATGTGCACCAATAAAGCAATGTTTTCCTTTGTTGTGTGCACCTGCTTGGTACATAATCTTGCTTTTGTGTTAATCGTTTATTTCTTTTATGGAACCGAAATTATTTCCATCACACAAAATAAGCAAAATAGGTAAGCTTAGCTAACCCAGCTGTTTCTTAGTGGGACAAAATTGGCAATCCCTATGGTTGGCTTATTTGAGGGGAAATATTGCAGTGGATCTGTGGCCCCTGTAAAAATGGCAGTACATTTAGGGTCTCCCTCTACTTCATATTAGTTGTCATTCTAGTTTTGTCCAAAGTCAAACCTTTCTTTCTATCTTGATTCTTGAATAACTATCGGTTTCTAGAAATGCGTATAGTTTAGTGTGAACTCCATTTTTCACCCCCTAGTTTAACAATTGGCCCATTTAGCAGAATTTCTTCCCACTTATCCCATTTAGTAAAAGTTGTGTCAGCTTTCACCCCCTTTTAAACTTAACCCATTCTGTAAGGTTGCACCGAGTTATCAGCTCTATGTGGCTTTGCAATATCAGAAACATATTTTGCCCTGGCATATTTAATATCCGACTACCTTCTCAGGTCCTCATCTGTACCTTTGTGTGGCAACTGTTGCTGCCACAATGTTCTCACCTTCTGCTAGCCAGATAGAACTAAACGCGAGAGCTAGCCAGAGCATAATAGGGCACTAGTAGTAGTCCACTTAAGTAGAGTATTTTGGTTGTATTTTTGGTAATTATTGTTTTTGTTCTAGTACTAGTACGTAGCATAAAATTTCTGTGTGCCATGCATGTACAGGACAAGTGTGCATGCTCTAGCTTCTCTTTTCAGGTTTTGGCCAAGCGATCGATGAAGCAAGCGACAGTAGCAACAACCAAGATCGTAGTAGAAGCAGCTAGGATTGTTGAAGTCGCGCATGCCCACGTAGACCTGATGAACGAGTCCTACCAAATATAACTGAATAAACTGGCAAATGTTTCACTAAATGGGAATGTTAACTGGTGAATGCATTCAATACTGTCCCTATATTCGTACCATTCGTCAGATATTAGAGTTGGACTAAATAGGATAAACAGGAGGAATTCCTATTAAATGTGGTAATTGCTGTCACAAATATTAGACTATGGATAAAAAGTGAAATTCACTCTATAGTTTGAGATTATAAGATTTATATTTTTAGATTTGCCATGAGAATTAGGCTCGTCATTATACTGTACAAATTTATAGGAATTGATGGCCAAAGATAGAAATGTTAGACTTGGGACAAATCTAGAATTTGAAACACAGGGAGTTGCATGGAATGGAAGAGAACTTGCAAGTTCCGGAAACTGGGTGTTGTATGACAAGAATACTCAATACACTCAGAAAGAGAGGGCGTGAACAAAATTGCTAATGTTAGTAAGAGCAGAGCGGTTGTTGGAATTTTAATTTAATTGGATAATAGTTTGTTTATGGGTCTTTATAGTCAATGTTTAGATGATTTAACCTCTGCAAGTAGATATTTCATATCATCTAATAGATTTTTTTACTGTCGTTTATACAGGCAAATATCGAATGCTGCTGAAACAATTAGGGATGTTAAGTAAGAAGCTTGTACAGCAGGCTGCTATGATTGGTGTGCAGGCTGGAAAGAAGTTTGAGTTCAAATTGTTCGAAGGCATGGTCAAAGCCCCGGTCCAAAAAAATCTTAAGAAGTCTTTCCTACCTCATCCGTGATGCGTATGATGTGTTGCATTGCCAATGGACTTGTATTACTAAAAATCTTCTGCATTGTATCGACTATATTTGTTGGCCGTGTGTGTCCACTATGTTCTATGCTAGCCATGTGAGGTCTATATATATAGACTTGCTAAACTAAGCCTAAACCCAATCTTTTTTATCATTAATTTCCTAGTGGTAACTGGATGTAGTTGATAACTAATTTTAGTGAAGCCTTTACGTCCGGCGGTGCGTGCGCTGGTTTATCTGGCTCCATGGTCGCGGGCTGTTAGTCCGGTAGTGAAACATTACTGCTCGTATCTTGCTCTCGTAGTCAGGGCATCTTCAAAGTCGATCCTTAAATCACTTGCCTACATCTTCAAAGTTGACCCTTAAATCACTTTCCTACAGGCATGGACCGCCATTCAATATGAGCATGTATTGGTCTGCTTACGGTTTAGACCCTCAAATCACGCGCTGTTCGTTCAGTAGTGAAACATTACTGCTTGTATCTTGCTCTCGTAGTCAGGCATCTCCAAAGTCGACAGTCAAATCACTTGCATACGTCTGGACCTTTGAAGCCATCCAACATAGGCATGAGCGGCCATCCAACTCCTTTGTATCTTGTCGTTTTTCTGCTTTCTTGTGTTGGTTTCGAGTTTGTAATCCTGACCGGTTGATGGCTTTGTTAATTCAAAACCGGGCTCTTTCTTGAGCCTCTGTTCTAAAAAAAAAAGCGGCCATCCAACATGAACATGTATTGATCCGCTTGACGGTTTATACCCTCAAATCACTTGCATACGTCCGGACTTTCGAAGCCATCCAACATAGGCATAGGCCGCCATCCAACATGAGCCTGTATTAGTTCGTTTGACGGTCTAGACGTGTGTGTTTTTTTTTCTGCAGACAAAGTGATGAACTTTTCAAAAAAAATCAATGATTTTTTTAAAATTTGCTGAACTTTTTTTCAAATTCGGTGCACTTTTTTCAAAATCAATGAACCTTTTCCAGAATTGATTTTTTTCAAATTCAATGAACTTTTTCCAAAATCGATGAACTTATTTTCAAATTCGGTGAACTTTTTCCCAAATTTGATGATTTTTTTCAAATTCAATGAAGTTTTTTCAAATCGATGATTTTTTTTCCAAATTCTATGATTTATTGAAACTCGGTGAACTTTTTCAAAACATTTATTTTTTCAAATTTGATGAACTTTTCATAATCTGTGAACATTTTGAATTCATAACTTTTTTTTTATTTTTGCGAACTAAAATCATGGTTTTTCTTGGTTCAAATGGTGAACCGTTGACCTTTTCTTTTTAGCGAAGTGAACCGTTGACCAGACAACCGTAAAACGAGCGTACAGCGAGCGGGCGACCACCCAACTCGTGTAACTGGGTCGGCCCATACCAAGCCGCTGTGTGCGCCAGCTCCTGGATGAGACGCCTACAACGCCCTGTTTGATCGGTAATCCGCGCGTTGAGTAAACCTAGTTCCTTTTTATTCGACAACAATCGTGGGGGTACATCAAGCCACACATGTCTACCAAGATCTAGTAAGGAAAGCTTTGCTAAACTACCAGCTTCAAAGTTTCTACGTCTACTCTAAAAAATAAAGTGCAAGAAGGATTTATGAAAAATAACACTTTATTTTTTGGGTTATATTGGGCTGATGGGCCATATTATCCCCGTTCTTTCTTGTCGACCCTTCTTTTTTCACAAAGGTCCCTAGGAGCTCCTAGTCAGCGCCAAAGACCGCCCAAATCATCTGAATTTAAAAGTTCATCAAATTTGAAAAAAATTCATCGAATTTGAAAAACATTCATAGTTTTTTTAAAACATGATTTGTTTAAAAAATAAATAAAAATAAAACTGGAATAAAACCACCCCCGAAATGACCAGCGAATCGGTAAAAAACTGGTTCGGAAAGCTTGTGTAAGCTTTCCAATACCGGTGGATTCTCGCGATTGAAGAGAGAAATAAAATAAAGGAAAAAACCTTAGAAAGCACTAATCCTTCGATGGCCTAGGGTTACCGTCATTTTCTTCGAAGAAGCTGGTCGCGAGTTTGAAGTCTGGTGTTGCATTATTTTTTTGAACGTTTAAAATAGAAGAAAAAAATGGAAATGGGCGGAGCCCAACTAGCGCGCCCGTAGGCGCCCTTTGCAGAAACAATAAGAACAGGGGGCGGGGGCTTTGTGGTCAGCCACACCCTTGTCTGACTGCCCTGTCCCACCAAAAAAACCACCGCTCTCTCGTGCTTTTTATCGAACACGAGCACCGCATTCATGCTGACCTAGGGCATGCAGCGGGCGACATTGATGTCCCCAATTTGATCGTATGGGAGGGCGAAGCTGACGAACGTGACCTCTCGGGCGTCGCCGCTTCAATGCAGACACCGCACCCCGAGAAACCAACTCCGGCCAGCGTCCCCGCTCCAGCAAGTCAAGGACGAGTCAGCATCACCCAAGCGCAACCGCGGCGTCCAGATCGGACACCGTGTCAAGGGTGAGACGGCGTCGCCCCCGCACTACCATGGCGTCAAGATCGGACGCCCGGCCAAGGACGAGTCGGCGTCATATGACATCATCTACGAGCGGACAACTAACCTACCCATACCAATGATCTTGACTAGGCGGCACCATTTGCTGCCTTCCGGGCCGATTACTCCCCCGCCAAAGCCTTCCCGCATTTCTTCGCCATTGGCGGAGGCTCCACCATTTCATCCCCCTTCGGGGCCTCCTCGTTGGCCACGCCGTCAAGCTCCTCCTCACCTCTGGAGTCTTTGGAACTGGCATCGCTCGGGATCACCTGAAAGGCGAATGGGTTTGGGTCCTCCACGCCCTCCATACCCTCGGGGATTACCCCCCACAGACCGCACGCTGTCATCATCCCGAGGATTTCTTCGTGCCTATCTTCGTGATAGAATGGCCAGTGGTCTCCGAAAGAGCGTCAATGGCTGTCACACCCTGATTTTTGGCCCTTTCTTTTCTTTTGATTTTCTGAGATTTTTGCTTGAGTTTTTTTTTTCCGTGGCTATGTGGTTTGGAAACTGAAGAAGATGTCCTCTTCTTTCTTTCCAGAGTGGCTTGTCATCCTCAAGTACATCCCAAGACCTTGCCATTTTCATCCTAGCCCAACCCCAATATTTTTTTCCTTGGAAATATTCCTTTTCCTATTAAAGGAATAACCCAATTTGGCCTAGATTGTGAAGCAACCTATATTTCCATCATTCCTAAAATTCCCAAATAATTCTCATAAATTTCTTGGGTCATATATTCCTCAAATATGGCGAAATATTTCAATTGCCATGTTCCTCATCATGCTCAATCAATTCCTTTCCTATTATGTCCTGGAATGGCAGTTTGTGAAGCAAGTGCCATTTATCTTTTCCCAATTGACCCCAAACTTTTTGGACACCTTTTCATGTCCAAATAATTGCCTCATGCCAAAATTCAACTTAATTTGCCAAGTGAATATTCCTGAGCAAAATTTTCAAATTCCCGTTTGAGGGAATTGTTTGTGAAGGAAGTACTAGCTAGGATGGTACAAATGAGATGAAATTTTTCATGGTCCTTAATATCATCAAATCAAAGCTCTACACAAGATTTGAGCTCATTCAATGTATATATGTGAGCCCAGCCCCAAATCTTAGTTTCTGGTCAGATTTTCAGTTTGTGAAGCAATTATATTTTATCTTGCTTCATTTAAGCTGAAACTTTTCCAGGGCATTCTACTATCCATGTCAACTCTCTCCACCAAGTTTTGGATCAATTCATCAAACAATTTGCCCTGTGCAATTTTTCCAAGTTTCTGGTCAGAATAAAGCACTGTGAAGCAACTGCTAGTTTGGTTCATCCAAATGGCCTGAAACTTCTTGAGCATCTTCACATCTTCAAATAATTGGGCCATGACCAATTTCAGCCAACTTTCCTCTTCATGTGAGTGCAACTTCATCATCTCTAATTCTAGCCATTATGGTGGTTTCTACAGCAAGTACCATCAATATTCGTCCTAATGAGCTGAAAATTTACAGAGGTGATCATCTTAGTGTGTGATCACACCATGACAAAGTCCCGAATCTATACCCCCTTGTATCCTCCTCAACTCAGCACAAACACCTGCTATTGCAATGTTTTGGAGCTAGGTGCAAATCTCTTCTTTGCCCCTGGACCAATTTGTTTCTTCATATATATACTAAGCGCACTAAGGTCTACCCAGTAGATATGGTTGGCTTGTCTAGAACACGCCGCTTGAGCCAGCTCACGCGGTGACCACGGGTCGTGCCAGCCAAAACTCGCGCTCTGGCAAGACCTCAGCGCTGTTCCCGTCGTCTCCCTCCTCTTCTCGACCTCAAACCTTATCCAGGAGCTTCCCCGTGCTCGACTTCGTCACCCCGTGCTCGGGCCCCCTCCTGTTTCGCCATAAATGCATCGCTAAAGCCGTGCCCGTGCCATGCCCAACCACTGTCCACCATTAGAGACCTGTTGAAGCTATAGAGCCTGCACGATCTCTCCCGCACCTCACCCATCTCTCCCTCGCCTCATTTGGTCACCAGGATCGCCACATCTCGCCGGAGTTCGCCTCTGTCTTCCATGGCCGCCTCGGCCTCGGCTTGGTTCCGACCAAACCGAGCCTCCTATCCTCCTCCTACCACATCCAACGAGTTCTACTCGTTCCACTCCCACCCCCTTGCCCCCTCGTCGGATTCGCCCATTTCGCCGGAACACCACCACGGCCGCCGCCCCTGGCCTCCTCTGGCGCCGCCTCTCCCCTCCACCTCACTCCTCCCCGGCGGTTGTGTCTTCCCTGAATGGAGGCGCCTCGGTCCCGCGCACCCGCCGGTGGCCTCGGCTCGGCCGGAGGTGGCCTGCGCCCGCCGGCCCCTTGGCCGCTTCCTCCCCTGTCCCCTACTCTATTCCACGAGAGGAACAGAGGCACGGGAGGAAGAAGACGACCGAGGCCAGCGCCCCCCTGCCGCTGGGCCCCTCCTGTAAGTGTCTCCCCCTGGGTCCTGTTTAAGTGGAAACGGGTTTTCCCTGAACGAGTTTTCCATCAGTGAAAGCGTATTTTCTTTCGTCTCCAGCCAAGAATACGTTTTCCAATTCAGAAAGCGTAATCACTAATATATGCCTCTGTCTTATTCACTCAGGGACCCGTTGGTGATGAAAATATTCATAGATTGGTCCCTGATCTTCTACACCTCATAACTTCGCGACCGTAACTCCGATTGAGGTGCAACCAACGCTCACTCCTTTGTCTCGTCGAGATATTTCTGCTGGTAGCATTTTCACTAGGTGGTCCCATAGTGAAAATGACCATTTTGCCCTTGCCTCTAATTATCCCCTTCCGAGAGAGAACCGTCCGACGTTTCGTTCCGCGGCTTCACCGCACTTCTTCCTAGAGTCTGCGTCACCCCCAGGCAAGGCAAAAAACCCACTTGCATGCAGGGGCCCTGCAGTAGCCATGGTTTTCAACTTGAATATTTAATAAATGTCTGCTTGTTTTGATACAGTTATCGTTGTTTCCGTGATGCTTATGGATTTGTGTTCACTGCCATGCTATGCTTTCTTGCACTTTGTTATCATGAACTACTTGCTAGTATTACTTTCATATTGTCATGCTTGATAGTAGTACATATTGGTTGGTCATGTTCTGTTGCATGACTAATGTTGGTTACCGAGAACCGTTGATAGTATTATTGCTTACATGCATGTTTCCGTTACACTATTTGTTTACATGCTTACTTGGTAGTATTATTGCTATGTTCTTGCTTGGTATTTATCGTTGATGCTAGTGATCATGTTATGCTATGAGTAGTGTTATGCTTGTGATATTCATGCTCGTCCGTATGCCCTGCTCATTCGGATATATGATTTAATGTTGTGGATATGCTCGATGATTATGTTGCACCTCCATGCTTATGTTGATATCATGCTCATGCATTATGGTTGCATCATGTTATTTTTAATATGGCTCAACATCATTTGCATTCAAGTTTAACCGGACTTAAATGAACTTGAACAACTGTTGGCTGAGTCATGTGATACGTCTCCATCGTATCTACTTTTCCAAACACTTTTGCCCTTGTTTTGGACTCTAATTTGTATGATTTGAATGGAACTAACCCGGACTAACGCTATTTTCAGCAGAATTACCATGGTGTTGTTTTATGTGCAGAAAACAAATATTCTTGGAATGACCTGAAACTTCACGGAACATCTTAGAAAAAATAATAAAAAATCCTTGCCAAAGATGAAGACCAGGGGGGCCACACCCTTCTCACGAGGGTGGGGGGGTGCCCCCCCTAGGGCGCGCCCCCTACCTCGTGGGCCCCCTGTTGCGTCTCCGACTCCAACTCCACCCCCATATATTGAGTTTTGATGAGAAAAAAATCAGAGAGAAGAAATCATCGCGTTTTACGATACGGAGCCGCCGCCAAGCCCTAAAACCTCTCGGGAGGGCTGATCTGGGTCCGTTCGGGGCTCCAGAGAGGGGGATTCGTCAGCGTTGTCATCATCAACCATCCTCCATCACCAATTTCATGATGCCCACCGCCGTGCGTGAGTAATTCCATCGTAGGCTTGCTGGACGGTCATGGGTTGGATGAGATTTATCATGTAATCGAGTTAGTTTTGTTAGGATTTGATCCCTAGTATCCACTATGTTCTGAGATTGATGTTGCTATGACTTTGCTATGCTTAATGCTTGTCACTAGGGCCCGAGTGCCATGATTTCAGATCTAAACCTATTATGTTTTCATGAATATATGTGAGTTTTTGATCCTATCTTGCAAGTCTATAGTCACCTACTATGTGTTATGATCCGGCAACCCCGAAGTGACAATAATCGGGACCACTCCCGGTGATGACCATAGTTTGAGGAGTTCATGTATTCACTATGTGCTAATGCTTTGTTCCGGTTCTCTATTAAAAGGAGACCTTAATATCCCTAAGTTTCCAATAGGACCCCGCTGCCACGGGAGGGTAGGACAAAAGATGTCATGCAAGTTCTTTTCCATAAGCACGTATGACTATATACGGAATACATGCCTGCATTACACTGATGAATTAGAGCTAGTTCTGTGTCACCCTATGTTATGACTGTTACATGATGAACCGCATCCGGCATAATTATCCATCACTGATTCGGTCCCTATGAGTTTTCCATATACAGGTTCTCGCTTATTTACTTTCCGCTGCTACTGTTACAATCACTACAAAATACCAAAAACATTATTTTTGCTGTCTTTGCTTTTGTTGCCGCTACCACCACTGTCATATTACTTTGCTACTAAACACTTTGCTGCAGATACTAAGTTTCCAGGTGTGGTTGAATTGACAACTCAGTTGCTAATACTTGAGAATATTCTTTGGCTCTCCTTGTGTCGAATCAATAAATTTGGGTTGAATACTCTACCCTCGAAAGCTGTTGCGATCCCCTATACTTGTGGGTTATCAAGACTAATTTCTGGCGCCGTTGCCGGGGAGCATAGCTCTATTCTTTGAGTCACTTGGGATTTATATCTGCTGGACAATTTATATCTGAAGAACTTGAGAGATCCAAAAACCAAGATCTATCCCTCAACTACGAGGGGAGGTAAGGAACTGCCATCTAGCTCTGCACTTGATTCACCTTCTATTATGAGTAAGTTAGCGACACCTACACCTGCTTCTGCTATTCGTTCTGATATGTCGCATGTTATTGATGATGCCACTTCTCCTATGCATGATACTTATGATGAAACTGCTTCTATGCCTGATACTACCGTGCCCCTTAGTGAATTTCTTGATGAACAAATTGCTAGGGCTAGAGAAAAAGAAATTATTGAATCTGAATACGATGATGAAAGTGATGATGAAAATATGCATGTTATTCCTGAGGGTTATCTTTTCGATATGGAATCTTCTGCCGCTATTTTAGCTTGCAAAGATAGATATGAGCTTAAGAGGTTATTAATTAAATGGAACAAAGAATCACTTAGAGATAAAATGAAACCCGACCCTGCCTTTGCTACTTCACCTATATGTGTTCCTGATAAGGATTATGAATTCTCTGTTGATCCTGATATAATTACTTTGGTTGAATCTGATCCGTTTTATGGCTATGAATCTGAAACTGTTGTGGCACATCTTACTAAGTTAAATGATATAGCTGCCCTGTTCACTAATGATGAGAGATCGCGTTACTTTTATATTCTCAAAATATTTCCGTTCTCATTAAAGGGTGATGTTAAAATATGGTTTAATTCTCTTGATCCTGATTGTGTGCGTAGTCCCCAGGATATGATTTATTACTTCTCTGCTAAATATTTCCCTGCTCATAAGAAACAAGCTGCTTTGAGGGAAATATACAACTTTGTGCAAATTAAAGAAGAGAGTCTCCCACAAGCTTGGGGGAGGCTTCTCAAGTTACTTAATGCTTTGCCTGATTATCCTCTTAAGAAACCTGAAATACTTGATATCTTTTATAATGGACTAACCGATGCTTTCAGAGATTACCTGGATAGTTGTGCTGGTTCTCTTTTCAGGGAAAGAACACCAGATGAAGCTGAAATTCTATTGAATAATATGTTGGCAAATGAAAATAATTGGGCACCTCCTGAGCCAACTCCTTCTCCAATTACTGAGCCTATTCTTAAACCAACTCCGAAGAAGAGAGGTGTTCTATTTTTCAGTCCCGAAGATATGCAAGAGGCAAAGAAATCTATAAAAGAAAAAGGTATTAAAGCTGAAGACGTTAAGAATTTACCTTCTATTGAAGAAATACATGGTCTTAATATACCGCCTGTTGAAGAAACATATGATCTCAATTCTTTATTTATTGAAGAACCTCCTGATCCTAATATCTCGACTCAGGTAGTAAAGGTAAATTCTCTCTATAGATATGATAAAGCCGAAGTCCCTCCTACTAAAATTGCTAGTCAGTGCTTGGATGAGTTTGATAACTTTATGTTTAAGCAAGACGACTTCAATGCTTATTTTGGTAGACAATTAAAAGAAAATGCTTATATGATTAGACGCTTGGGTGATTATATGGCTGATATTAAAGGTGAACTTAAACTTGTTAGCAAACATGCTTCTATGGTTACCACTCAACTAGAACAAGTACTTAAAGCTCAAAAAGAAGTGCTTGATGAAATGAATAGTAAGAAAAATGATTATGCTGTTAGAGTGCCTACTAGAACTGGTAGAATGACTCAGGAACCTTTGTATCCTGAAGGCCACCCTAAGAGAATCGAGCAAGATTCTCAAAGAAATAATATTGATGTTCCTAGTTCTTCTAAAAAGAAGAAGAAGAAAAATGATAGAACTGTGCAAACTTCTAGTGAACCTATTGTTGAACCACCTGATAATCCAAATGATATATCTATGTCTGATGCTGAAACACAATCTGGTAATGAACATGAACCTAATGAAAATATTAATGCTGATGTTCATGATGATGCTCAACCTAGTAATAACAATGATGTAGAAATTGAACCTGCTGTTGATCTTGATAACCCGCAATCAAAGAATCAACATTATGATAAAAGAGACTTTGTTGCTAGGAAACATGGTAAAGAAAGGGAACCTTGGGTTCAGAAACCCATGCCTTTTCCTCCAAAACCATCCAAGAAAAAGGATGATGAGGATTTTGAGCGCTTTGTTGAAATGATTAGGCCTATCTTTTTGCGTATGAGATTAACTGATGTGCTCAAAACAAATCCTTATGCTAAATATATGAAGGATATCATTACTAATAAAGAAAGATACTGGAAGCTGAGATTTCGACCATGCTTGCTAATTATACTTTTAAGGGTGGAATACCAAAGAAACTTGGATACCCTGTAGTACCTACTATACCTTGCTCCATCAAAAGAAATTATATTAAAACTGCTTTATGTGATCTTGGAGCCGGTGTTAGTGTTATGCCTCTCTCTTTATATCGTAGACTTGAATTGAATAAGCTGACACCTACTGAAATATCTTTGCAAATGGCTGATAAATCAACTGCTATACCCGTCGGTATTTGTGAGGATGTGCCTGTTGTGGTTGCAAACGTTACTATTTTAACGGACTTTGTTATACTTGATATTCCCGAGGATGATAGTATGTCTATTATTCTTGGAAGACCTTTTCTTAATACTACAGGGGCTGTTATTGACTGCAACAAAGGCAATGTCACTTTTCATGTTAATGGTAATGAGCATATGCTACACTTTCCGAGGAAACAACCTCAAGTTTATAGTATCAACTCTATTGGAAAAATTCCATCGATTATATTTGGAGGTTTTGAATTTCCTCTTCCTATTGTCAAGAAGAAATATGATATACTTATTATAGGGGATGTGCATATCCCCGTTGAGGTAACTTAGTGTTATTTGAAATTTCTCCGGTTTCATGATTATCGGAATGAGTTTGTTAACAAGACTTGATCAACCTTGTTAGTGGATTCCTTTTGATGAGCATGAGATGGATGAAACTAGAAGCACAAACTTCTGTACCCTCTCTATACTTTCTGTTATTTATATTAAATAAAGTAAAAATAGTATTTTTCTGTCTGTTTCCTGGCTTATCCGTACAATATAAAAATATCTCGAAAATAAAAGTCCTCAGAATGACATGCCAATTTAATATGATTTTTTCAGGAATATTTGAGGATTTACTGTGCAAAAATTACCGCGGGAGGAGCTGCCACCTGGTCACGAGGGTGGTGGGCGCCCCCCCCCTATAGGGTGCGCCCCCTGCCTCGTGGGCCCACGGTGGCCCTCCTCCACTTAACCCAGCACCCATCTTCTTCCTCTATCTCACACAAACCTGAAAACCAACTCAAGCACGAGTTCCAGCCACTTTTGCTGTGATTTTTGATCTCCTTGCTCAAAGCACCTCTCGCAAAACTGCTTGGGGAGATTGTCCCTTGGTATGTGACTCCTCCATTGCTCCAATTAGTTCTTGTTCTAGTGCTTTATTCTTTGCAAATTTGTGTTGCATAGGTGACCATGTTCTTGAGCTTGCATGTCAAATTTATATGGTTCCAAGTAGTTCTAATGCTTGATATAGGCTCTAGGCACTTGTAGGAGTAGTTGCTATCAGTTTTATTGAGTTTGGTTACTTTTATTTTGAAGTTACTAAGAATTTCAGATTATTTCAGAAAAATAATGAGGAGATTTTTTTAGGGGCTCATCAAGCCAAAGCTCAAAGGAAAAGGCACCGAAGCCTAAGTATAATTTGCCGCGCACCGCGGGGATTCGGGCGTGTGAATGGCCTTCTGAAGATTTCTTGAGAGCAGCCGGTATCTATGAAGATTTTCATGAATTGGCTCACAATGCAGGCCTCACCGCTTTCCTCCACGACCAATGCGATCAGTATCTCTTGCTCACAAATACTTTTGTGCAAAACTTTCATTTTCATTCTAGGAACTCACCACCTACGGTGGAGTTTCATTTATATGATGAGCATAAGGAGATGTCACTTTATGATTTCTGTCGGATTTGTTTAATCCCTTTTGAGGGCAAGACAGAAGAACCACATCATGATGATGTGGCTGGGTTTATTGATACTATCACTGTAGGAGAAACTAGAAAGGTTTCCGATGCATGAATCACTAGCATGCATTTTCCTGTTTTACGTTACTTTGCATTATTTGCTAGTCGTTGTTTAATTGGACACGGAAACAGTGGAAACCTTAGTATCCCTGATATAATTATTCTTCACCACGGTTTATACAGTGATAACACTTTTAGTTTGGGCGGTATTATTGCTAGACGGTTAAGTATGAACCGTACTAAGGGTCCCATCTTTGGAGGCGTTTATGCCACACGCCTAGCTGCACATTTTAACATACCTATTAGGCATGCCGAGAAGGAAGAAAATGTGCTGCCCCGTGTTTATCTAGATCATAAAAGTATGGTGGCACATGATTTCATTGTTAAGAATAGGGCAGGAGAGCTTAAGTATCAATTATTCTTTAACAAACATCACCCTGAGACTATTACCCTACCTGCTCCTTCTTTGTTTAATTTTGTAGGAGCCTACCTCGTTACATGGGCTGCCGTCCAAGCTTACAAGAATCCTGTACCAGCCCCTGAACAAGAACCACAAGATGAGCCTCCACGACAATCTGTTTATTCTTGGGATCCAGAGCTGACTGTCAGCCAGTGGCAGTCAGAGTCTTCTTCTTCATCACAGTATGATCGCAACTATTCTTCCGCATCATAGTACGACCCCAACAACTATTACTATGGATATCCGCCAGGCCAGCCGTGGCCATAGACCAACTTAGGCCAAAAGCCTAAGCTTGGGGGAGTACGTATTTCTCACCAACATTACATTTATGTTCACACACACTCATTGCTAGATGTCGGTGCTCATACTTTTTCACTGTAATATCCATGCTAGTTTATTTTCTTTTTCCTGCTTTCTTCTTGTGTGTTTAGTAAATCTTAAGAAAAACCAAAAAATTAGAATTAGTTTATTTTTCTGCTGTAGTAGTAATAATTAAAAAAGAAAACCCAAAAAATATTTCCCGTTCTTCTTTTGCTTGTTGGGAGCTTTCCCGTGTAAATAGTTTTATTTCTTTTCTTTGGGGGTCAGTAGGAGAAGACCATAATTAAATTGTTGAAGTGGCTCTTATATGCATTATTGTTGATCTAACCAAGAGCCCATATTGCCTTGTCTTCTCCTGTTTATTGAATGCTCGCAGATTTCAGCTTAGTCCAATGCACGTACACTCTTATTATTATTCACACCGTTCGGTCGTGCAAGTGAAAGGCAATTATGATGATATATGATGGACTGACTGAGATAAGAAAAGCTGGTATGAACTTGACCTCTTTTGTTTTTGTAAATATGATGAGTCCCTCGTTCTTGATTCAGCTTATTATGAATAAACATGTTTGCAATGACAATTAGAGATCATAGTTGCTTGTGCCATGCTTGATTAGCTATGAGTTATAATGGTTTACCTTGTGTGCCAACATGCTATTGAGATGATTATGATGTGGTATGATGGGGTGGTATCCTCCTTTGAATGATTTAAGTGACTTGACTTGGCACATGTTCACGCATGTAGTTGAAACAAATCAACATAGCCTTCACGATATTTATGTTCATGGTGGATTATATCCTACTCATGCTTGCATCCAATCTTTATTAATTTTAATGCATGTACATGGCTGTTGTCGCTCTCTAGTTGGTCGTTTCCCAGTCTTTTGCTAGCCTTCACTTGTACTAAGCGGGAATACTGCTTGTGCATCCAATCCCTTAAACCCCAAAGTTATTCCAGATGAGTCCACTATACCTTCCTATATGCGGTATCTACCTGTCGTTCCAAGTAAATTTGTATGTGCCAAACTCTAAACCTTCAAATAAACATTCTGTTTTGTATGCTCGAATAGCTCATGTATCAACAAAGGCTGTCCTTATCTTCCATGTTAGGCGGGTTATTCTCAAGAGGAGTGGACTCCGCTCCTCACTCACGAGAAAATGGCTGGTCACCGGGATGCCCAGTCCCATACTTTATGCAAACTAACTCAAAATTAATTGCAAGCAAAACTCCCCCTGGGACCTGATGTATGTTGGAGGCACTCGTTGTTTCGAGCAAGCCATGGATTGATGCTTGTTGGTGGAGGGGGAGTATAAACTTTACCATTCTGTTTGGGAACCGCCTATAATGTGTTTAGTATGGAAGATATTGCCATCTCTTAGTTGTTACGTTGACAATGAAAGTATACCGCTCAAAATACAATTTATCTCTATTTTAAAACCGAGCTCTGGCACCTCTACAAATCCCTACTTCCCTCTGCGAAGGGCCTATCCATTACTTTTATGTTGAGTCATCACCCTCTTATTAAAAAGCACTAGCTGGAGAGCACTATCCAACATGAGCATGTATTGATCCGCTTGACGGTTTAAACCCTCAAATCACTTGCATACGTCCGGACCTTCGAAGCCATCCAACATAGGCATAGGCCGCCATCCAACATGAGCCTGTATTAGTTCGTTTGACGGTCTAGACATGTGTTTTTTTTTCTGCAGACAAAGTGATGAACTTTTCAAAAAGAAATCGATGATTTTTTTTCAAATTTGCTGAACTTTTTTTCAAATTCGGTGAACTTTTTTCAAAATCAACGAACCTTTTCCAGAATCGATTTTTTTCAAATTCAATGAACTTTTTCCAAAATCGATGAACCTATTTTCAAATTCGGTGAACTTTTTACCAAATTTGATGATTTTTTTTCAAATTCAATGAAGTTTTTTAAAATTGATGTTTTTTTTCCAAATTCTATGATTTATTGAACTCGGTGAACTTTTTCAAAACATTTATTTTTTCAAATTTGATGAACTTTTCATAATCTGTGAACATTTTGAATTCATAACTTTTTTTTATTTTTGCGAACTAAAATCATGGTTTTTCTTGGTTCAAATGGTGAACCGTTGACCTTTTCTTTTTAGCGAAGTGAACCGTTGACCAGACAACCGTAAAACGAGCGTACAACGAGCGGGCGACCACCCAACTCATGTAACTGGGTCGGCCCATACCAAGCCGCTGCGTGCGCCAGCTCCTAGATGAGACGCCTACAACGCCCTGTTTGATCGGTAATCCGCGCGTTGAGTAAACCTAGTTCCTTTTTATTCGACAACAATCGTGGGGGTACATCAAGCCACACATGTCTACCAAGATCTAGTAAGGAAAGCTTTGCTAAACTACCAGCTTCAAAGTTTCTACGTCTACTCTAAAAAATAAAGTGCAAGAAGGATTTATGAAAAATAACACTTTGTTTTTTGGGTTATATTGGGCTGATGGGCCATATTATCCCTGTTCTTTCTTGTCGACCCTTCTTTTTTCACAAAGGTCCCTAGGAGCTCCTAGTCAGCGCCAAAGGCGCCAACTAGGAGTTTCGGCACCCACGGCAGGTGCACTCTTGGGCCCGGCCCAAGCAAGTGTGCTCGCGTGGTCACGTCCCTTCGGTGTTGCTTGCTTTTGCTGCTGACTGGTCACGGTTGATCTATCAACAATTGCCTGGTTGGCTTTAGAAAAAAATCCGTGATTAAAAACTGCACAAGAAATTTTTAAAAAGTTCATAAAATTTGAAAAGTTCACCGAATTAAAAAAATCATTCAATTCGAAAAAAGTTCATCAAATTTAAAAAAAGTTCATTGATTTAAAAAAAGCATCTGAATTTAAAAATTCATCAAATTTGAAAAAAAATTCATCGAATTTTAAAAACATTCATAGTTTTTTAAAACATGATTTATTTAAGAAATAAATAAAAAGAAAACTGGAATAAAACCACCCCCGAAATGACCAGCGAATCGGTAAAAAGCTGGTTTGGGAAGCTTGTGTAAGCTTCCCAATACCGGTGGATTCTCGCGATTGAAGAGAGAAATAAAATAAAGGAAAAAAAACCTTAGAAAGCACTAGTCCTTCGATGACCTAGGGTTACCGTCGTTTTCTTCGAAGAAGCTGGTCGCGAGTTTGAAGTCTGGTGCTGCATTATTTTTTTGAACGTTTAAAATAGAAGAAAAAAGGGAAATGGGCGGAGCCCAACTAGCGCGCCCGTAGGCGCCCTTTGCAGAAACAATAAGAACAGGGGCGGGGGCTTTGTGGTCAGCCACACCCTTATCTGACTGCCCTGTCCCACCAAAAAAACCACCGCCTCTCCCGTGCTTTTTATCGAACGCGAGCGCCGCATTCATACTGACCTAGAGCATGCAGTGGGCGACATTGATGCCCCCAATTTGATCGTATGGGAGGGCGAAGCTGACGAATGTGACCTCTCGGGCGTCGCCGCTTCAATGCAGACACCGCACACCGAGAAACCAACTCCGGCCAGCGTCCCCGCTCCAACGGGTCAAGGACGAGTCGGCATCACCCAAACGCAACCGCGGCGTCCAGATCGGACACCGTGTCAAGGATAAGACGGCGTCGCCCCCGCACTACCATGTCGTGAAGATCGGGCGCCGGGCCAAGGACGAGCCGGCGTCATATGACATCATCTACGAGCGGACAACTAACCTACCCATACCAATGATCTTGACTAGGCGGCACCATTTGCTGCCTTCCGGGCCGATTACTCCCCCGCCAAAGCCCTCCCGCATTTCTTCGCCATTGGCGGAGGCTTCACCATTTCATCCCCCTTCGGGGCCTCCTCGTTGGCCACGCCGTCAAGCTCCTCCTCACCTCTGGAGTCTTTGGAACTGGCATCGCTCGGGATCACTTGAAAGGCGAATGGGTTTGGGTCCTCCACGCCCTCCATACCCTCGGGGATGACCCCCCACCGACCGCACGCTGTCATCATGCCGAGGATTTCTTCGTGCCTATCTTCGTGATAGAATGGCCAGGTGGTCTCCGAAAGAGGGTCAATGGCTGTCACACCCTGATTTTTGGCCCTTTCTTTTCTTTTGATTTTCTGAGATTTTTGCTTGAGTTTTTTTTTCCGTGGCTATGTGGTTTGGAAACTGAAGAAGATGTCCTCTTCTTTCTTTCCAGAGTGGCTTGTCATCCTCAAGTACATCCCAAGACCTTGCCATTTTCATCCTAGCCCAACCCCAATATTCTTTTCCTTGGAAATATTCCTTTTTCTATTAAAGGAATAACCCAATTTGCCCTAGGTTGTGAAGCAACCTATATTTCCATCACTCCTAAAATTCCCAAATAATTCTCATAAATTGCTTGGGTCATATCTTCCTCAAATATGGCGAAATATTTCAATTGCCATGTTCCTCATCATGCTCAATCAATTCCTTTCCTATTCTGTCCTGAATGGCAGTTTGTGAAGCAAGTGTCATTTACCTTTGCCCAATTGACCCCAAACTTTTTGGACACCTTTTAATGTCCAAATAATTGCCTCATGCCAAAATTCAACTTAATTTGCCAAGTGAATATTCCTGAGAAAAAATTTCAAATTCCCGTTTGAGGGAATTGTTTGTGAAGGAAGTACTAGCTAGGATGGTCCAAATGAGTTGAAATTTTGCATGGTCCTTCATATCATCAAATAAAATCTCTACACAAGATTTGAGCTCATTCAATGTATATATGTGAGCCCAGCCCCAAATCTTAGTTTCTGGTCAGATTTTCAGTTTGTGAAGCAACCATATTTTATCTTGCTTCATTTAAGCTGAAAATTTTCCAGGGCATTCTACTATCCATATCAACTCTCTCCACCAAGTTTTGCCTCAATTCATCAAACAATTTGCCCTGTGCAATTTTTCCAAGTTTCTAGTCAGAATAAAGCATTGTGAAGCAACTGCTAGTTTGGTTCATCCAAATGGCCTGAAACTTTTTGAGCATCTTCATATCTTCAAATAATTAGGCCATGCCCAATTTTAGACAACTTTCCTCTTCATGTGAGTGCAACTTCATCATCTCTAATTCTGGCCATTATGGTGGTTTCTACAGCAAGTACCATTAATATTCATCCTAATGAGCTGAAAATTTACAGAGGTGATCATCTTAGTGTGTGATCACACCGTGACAAAGCCCCAAGTATATCCCCCCTTGTATCCTCCTCACCTCAGCACAAACACCTTACTGTTGCAATCTTTTGGAGCTAGGTGCAAATCTCTTCTTTGCCCCTGGACCAATTTTTTTCTTCATATATACTAAGGGCACTGAGGTCTACCCACTAGATATGGTTGGCCTGTCTAGAACACGCCGCTTGAACCAGCTCACGCAGTGACCACGGGTCGTGCCAGCCAAAACTCGCGCTCTCGCAAGACCTCAGCGCTGTTCCCGTCGTCTCCCTCCTCTTCTCGACCTCAAACCTTATCCAGGAGCTTCCCCGTGCTTGACTTCGTCACCCCGTGCTCGGGCCCCCTCCTGTTTCGCCATAAATGTGTCACTAGAGCCGTCCCCGTGCCATGCCCAGCCACTGTCCACCATTAGAGACCTGTTTAAGGTTGCTTGTGACGCTCCAGAGCCTGCCCGACCTCACTCCTTCATCTTGTCTCGCGACCGTAACTCTGATTGAGGTGAAACCAACGCTCACTCCTTCATCTCGTCAAGATATTTCTGCTGGTAACATTATCACTAGGTGGTCCCACAGTGAAAATGACCATTTTGCCCTTGCCTCTAATCATCCCCCTCCGAGAGAGAACCGTTCGGCGTTTCGTTCCGCGGCTTCACCGCACTTCTTCCTGGAGTCTCCGTAACCCCCAGGCAAGCCAAAACACCCACTTGCATGATGGCCCTGCAGTAGCCATGGTTTTCAACTTGAATATTTAATAAATGTCTTCTTGTTTTGATACGGTTATCGCTGTTTCCGTGATGCTTATGGATTTGTGTTCACTGCCATGCTATGCTTTCTTGCACTTTGCTATCATGAATTACTTGCTAGTATTACTTTCATATTGTCATGCTTGATAGTAGTACATATTGGGTTGGTCATGTCCTGCGGTGCATGACTAATGTCGGTTACCGAGAACCGTTGCTATGCATGTTTCCGTTGCACTATTTGTTTACATGCTTACTTGGTAGTATTATTGCTATGTTCTTGCTTGGTATTTATCGTTGATGCTAGTGATCATGTTATGCTATGAGTAGTGTTATGCTTGTGATATTCATGCTCGTCCGTATGCCCTGCTCATTCGGATATATGATTTAATGTTGTGGATATGCTCGATGATTATGTTGCACCTCCATGCTTATGTTCATATCATGCTCATGCATTATGGTGCATCATGTTATTTTTAATATGGCTCAGCATCATTTGCATTCAAGTTTAACCGGACTTAAATTAACTTGAACAACTGTTGGCTGAGTCATGGTGCCACCATATCGAGCTGACCAGTGCAGCCACATTTGCCTTTTATGGGAAGGTCCTAACTGGGTCTATTGTCATGCCTCTGCCTCCAACGAGGGAAGGTTATGCGCGGCCGCTACCTTGGCCGGGTAGGACGGCATAAGCCTTGTGAGCTCGAGTTTGGTTATGTGCACGTGTCCCCGTTTGGGACCGTTTATTGTTTTGCCACGACAGTGGCCGTTGATGCCTTTGGTAGGCACGGGGCCACCCATGACTTAGCCCAAAGGGGAGTTGGTCGGAGTGGCCTAGACAGTGTCATGGCAGTAGGACAGTTTTGTTAGAACGCCGTTGGTCCACTCGAATGGGAGTGCGAGGCCATGGGTTCCGTGGTGTGGGTACAATGTACTAACCTCTGCAGAGTGTGTATTAAATCTATCGATAGCCGCGTCCATGGATAAGGGGCCAGTTTGTAGTTGGTCACATTACGGGTCAACTGTAATAATAATGTGCTTAATAATAACCTTGGTTCGAGGATGAGAAATAGTTTGTTTGTGATCGTGAGAGGATCACCGTGGTATCGAGGATACCGAGTTGTGGGATATTTGTGGTGTTATGCGAGAATCACGGGTAAAGGTCAAGCTCCTTGTGATCATGTATTGATTACTACAGTATTGTAATACCAAGCTTGATTGGATTCTGAGATGATCGTATGATGTCCGTGATGGTAAGCTTATGCATGTGATGGTTACGAGGTAACCCGATGTCAGGACCCCGATTCCAAGTCACATCGATCTAGCCGGTAACACCTCATATCACTTTGCGGCCTCACGCACGGTATTCCCACGGGTGTCGCCTTACCATGGCCCGGGACCGTTTGCACCTTTTGGCTCACGTATATGATAGTGTCGCTAGCATCCATATGACAGAGAACCCGGGCCGACATGGCTAGTCGTGAACCCAAAGCGGCACTAACCCATGGGGACAGGCATACATGAATCAACCTCGAGCATGTCGGTCAGCAGCGTGCGAATCCGGGCTGTAGCACTGGGCTAACAGGACTCTGGTAACCCGGGCTATAGCAGGCTAGGCAGGACTCCGGATGTCACCATGTGACATTTCCCCGAAGGGACAGACACAGGAACGAAGTGAAACACATGCCGGCCAGTCAAGTGTTCAGAGCAGTAGTGCTGGGCTAGCAGGACTCCGGTGAACCGGACTGTAGTGGACTACTATCGCTCAGGAAGCACTAGACTACATTTCCCCATATGAGAGGCTGCCAAGGATAAACAACTAGATTGTCGGATCCCACTCATACCAAGCATTTCAATCATACACACAATATGCCCGATATGAGTACATACAACATGGCATCACAACATAACTCTACGACTCAAGTATTTATTCGTTAGGCTCCGAAGAGCCAGATGTTACAAACATGGGTCTCATGACCCATCGTTCAGAGCATACAAGTCAAAGCACATGCGGAAGCTTAACATGTCTGGGTACAGACATCTACAAATGAAAAAGGCTGAGAAGCCTGACTATCTACCAGATCCTGCCGAGGCACAAGATCGTAGCTGAGGTAACAAGCTAAACGTTGAAGTCCAAGCGGTACTACTAGCAAGAATGAAGTCTCTCTGCAAAAACATAAAATAGGCAAACGTGAGTACAAATGTACCCAGCAAGACTTACATCAGAACTAACTACATATGCATCGGTATCAACAAAGGGGGTAGTGGAGTTTAACTGCAGCAAGCCAGCTTTGACTCAGTGGCTAACCTGAACTACGACTGCAAGTAACTCTTTTGAGGTGGCGCACACGAGTCCACATATTCACCGTATCAATACACCACTATGGATCCGCTCCCGTCTCCCTACAAGAACGCCATCCATAGCACTCACGCTTATCTTGCGCATTTTAGAGTATCCACTTCCACTTGTCTATGAACTGTTATACGCAACCCAGAAGTCCATTACCGCAGACACAGCTATTCGAATAGATGATGTTAACCCTGCAGGGGTGTACTTCTTCACACACGCTCTCACCACTTATCGCCGTTTACACGACATGTACTCGGCAACCTTCAAGCGGAAGCCCAGTGAGGGTGTCGGCCATGGCCTACCTAAACACTCAAGTCTCTAGTCCAGGTTTATCGCCTATTCAGGTTCCATCCACAGGGAGTCCGGCCGAGGTTTCCATATACGGCCCCAAACGATGTGAGCAGGGTTCCCGAGACACCAAACGGGCGCCCGGTACACCATGCCACGTGCCTACCGCAACACAGCCCACCCCTATGGTCAGCGCTGCGTGCGGCCCCCAGCATACTACAAACACCAGAAACTACTTGCAACTCCTAGACAGAGGACAAGGGTGATTAAGAAGCCGAGAGAGTCAATTAAGGATCCCAATGTGTGGTAGTAACTATTTCATGGATCACAAACACAGAACTCAGTTCCTGAGGATGGCTTCAATGAGACAACCCACCATGTACTCCTACATGGCCTCTCACCGCTACCTTTACCAAATCGTGTTTACACACCTAGCTCACACACAGTAGGACATGTTCACCACCATTCCAATTCATTCCCGATGAATCAGACCCGACTCAACTCTAAGCAGTAGCAGGCACGACAAACAAGCATGAATGAGTAGGCACATCAAGGCTCAAACAACTCCTACTCATGCTAGTGGGTTCATCTATTTACTGTGGCAATGACAGGTCATGCAGAGGATAAGGGGTTCAACTACCGCAGCATGTAACAGTTGAATCGATGTTGTCCTAATGCAGTAAAAGAGAGCAGGAGCGATAGAGTGGGTTTGTATCGGAATGAACAAGGGGTTTTTGCTTGCCTGGCACTTCTGAAGATAGTATAGTTCTTCATCGGTGTCATCGAACTCATCGTCGGAATCACATCTATCGAGAGGGGACAAATACCGGCGAACAAAGAGGAACACAATCAATGCAATGCAACAATTATGATGCATGATAATGTTATGACAATATGCTGTTGATTGAGCTAATGCAACTAGTAACCATATTAAATGAAGTTGGTTTGAACCATGGGTTCAAATTCAAACTCCATGTGAGGCATTTCAAATGCCATTTATTCAAATTGTCTTATACAGCAGCTTTAAGTTGTTCAAACATGCATGAAAATGGTGCAGATGGATAGATTGCATTTTTCTGATCATTTTTCATATATAAAATATTTCATTCTGAGCTACAGTTGATTTTATATGATTTTTAGAAGTTTTGGGTATTTTCTGGAATTTGCTGAATTAAATTAAATCCCGAAAATAGCTTATTGCGTCGGCATGACATCAGTGTGACATCAGCAGGTCAACACGCCCGGTCCAGGTCAAACCTGACCAGTGGGGTCCACTGGTCAGTGACACAGAGCTGTCTGGGTCACAGACATGTGGGGTCAGGTCAACAGCCACGTCAGCACGGTCAACTCTAACTGGTGGGTCCCGCGTGATTATAAACTAATCTAAACAGAAATAAAACCTAGATTATTTAGGGCGTGGGGCCCAGGTGTTAGTGAGCTAGGTGGGTTAGTTAGGGCGTCATCAGTGGCTAATGACAGCGCCACGTCGGCTTCGCCGGAATTCTGCCGGCGGCGACCAAAACCATGGCGGAAGATCGTCGGAGTGGCGCTACGGGCGGTTTTGGGCCAAGCCAAGGGCACCAGAGGGTTGCCCTTGCTCGCGCGCATCCAGGGGAGGCACGCGGGAGGCGCGGGGTGGAACGAGCTCGCCGGAGTCGAGCTCGTGGAGGCAGCCGGCGTTCGGGCACCTGCGGGTTTGGCGTTGTGGTGCACAGGAGGAGGAGCTGGTGGGAGCGGCGTGCTCCTGGGAAGGCATCGAGCGCGTTGACGCGCTCAGGCGCGGGCTATGATGGCTAAAACGACGGTGACATCATGGCCGGCGGCGACGAGCTTCGGCTTCGGTCGAAACGGCGGCTGCGGTGGTTTAGAGGGCGCGGACGAGCACGGGGAGAGAGGGGAAAGGAAAAGGAGCTCACGGCGAATCCAGCAGAGGCGTCGGCGAGGCCGGGGAGAGTCGAGGCTGAGCGGGACACCGAGAGGGATCTTCGGCGACCGAGGTGGAAGAAGATGGCGGTGAGGGCGTTCGGGGGCGTCCGGCATCGCGTAGCTTGGTGGAGAGGACGAGGCAGAAGTGGCGGAGCTCGAGGATAGGTCGGAGAGGCTCGAGGGCGGCTGTGGGCGCGACTACGGTGGCGACAAGCTCGGGTGTGCGTCGGCCATGGCATGAAGAGAGCGAGGGGGCGAAGGGGAAAGAGTGAGCGAGGGGTCGGTGGGTTCCGGAGGCCACGAGGAGACGATCCCAGCGTCGCGCTGGCCAGGGAGGGCCAGGCAGGCAGCTGCGTGCCCGCACACGCGAGCGCTGTGCGTTGCTTCCCCTCTGCCTTCTGGCGAGAGGAGGAAGACAACTGGCAGGGGAGGTGGCCAGGTGGGCTGGGCCGACCACTTGGGCCGCCAGGTGGCTGCACGGGTGGGGTAAGCCTAGCTAAGTTCCTTTCTCTCTCTCTCTCTTTGTTGTTTCAGTTTTCTATTTTCCTGTAATCTTTAGGGCTTTATTAAAAATACTTAGACACTTCCAAAAATCATGAAACTACTCATGATCACTGTTGGGAATATATCCTACAGTAAACATTATAGTTTATGATTATTTGAGCATTTAAAATATTTAATAGCATTTAAATGCCCAAATGCAAATAGAGTATGATTTAATCCAGAGCCCAAATATGTCATGGAAAAATGTGCATCACCTCTGGTTACTGTTTCCAGCATTTTCCAAGAATGATGAACATTTTTGAAAGCCATTTGTATTTACGGGGAATATTTTGGTTGAACCTAGTGAATTCCTTTAATGCTAGGGTTTAGGCAATCCCCATTTCAGGTTTAACTGAAATTTAAACATGATGCAACTCCAGATGCTAGCACTAGGCATTAATAGAACTAGGGATGTGACAACTCACCCCCACTAAACAAGAATCTCGTCCCGAGATTCAAGTCGTGAGGTAAGAAGACAAAGGGACACAAGCTAATACAATCTTCACGATCCAGATGTCTTTCTCGAGGATGTGGATCCATTGCATCGCCTTGATCTCGACATCTTGCTTTGAGAACTACATCCAACATGACAACGAGAAGAAAGGGAGGATCTTGGAGGAATCGATCTTCTTGAGGTTCGAGCAACTTAGGATCATCTTGATGATCACAAGATCAACTCACGGAATGAGACATAGAAACATCTCTGGAGCTGAGAGACAAAACTTGCATCAGGAGCGACAGAAGAAACAATTTGACGAGGGTTTCAAAGTGGCGAGAAAATTGCCATGAATCCATAACGGGGCACCTCAGGGAAGGTGACTCAAAGAACTATTCCCTTATGTGGCAAAAAGAATTACTTTTGATTCAGAGATCATTGAAACTCTTTATATCATCCTAAGGCAATCTACAATTGATCATTTGAATGAGCTTGAAGAAATGGCATACTCGGACTAGGATGGATGATGTGGACTACCTTGTTGAAGACAACGCAATGGATGATTTTGCTTATCATCGGAAATGGATGGGACCCATGGTAGGACCACTTTTGAGGATGATCCTGAACAAAAATTACTAAGAAGGCAGCCCATAGTGAAAAGGCACAAAGACGGTGCAAGCTGGGAACAAAATGCAAATACTGGGAATGACCAAACCATCATATCTGCCTGAGATTCAGATCTGGTTGGTAACGGAATAATTCAGACAACATGTCTGGAGAAGAAAGTTTGCAACACAAATCGACAAGATGACGTTGCGAGATTCTCGGGAAATGAACTACGATGGCAAGCTCCAAAACATGAGCTAGTTCTGCTACATACATGTGAGCATGTTGTCCACGACAATAATGGCCACATTGTAGTCTTATAATAAAACACTATCGAGTTCTGGTTGGGAACCACCATCGAGGATATTGAATCTTGTGCATGAACTAGTATTCGCACAGCAACTCCTTTTTCTCGAACAAATCAATTAGTGGCTTGGTGTGCTAGGGAATACATATGGAATGAAGATGATCGGTCTATCATACCATAGAATACTTAGCACATGCATGACTGACTTGGGATGATTCCAGAGGAAGTAGAAACAAACTTACTCGAATTCACGGCGGCAACTTGCTTCAAATGCACATGAACTAGAGGAATTCACTTCTTTCATCCAAACATATACCTCATGAACGAAACACGAATTGCTTACAAAGTTTTCAACAGTAGGTTGATGTTCAACATGAATCATGGGGGAGAATAAATGCTGCTGATGGGCTCAACAGCAACTCATCAGAATTTCCATATCACTGGACTTCCACCATTATGTGAACAATGTGATAGTATTGGTCAGACCAAAAGATGTAATGGTGCATGCTCGAGGAATCAACTATGAGTAAGACAACATTACGAATATCGTTGGTTCTAACTTGATTTGATGATAGTCCACACCCAAATCAAGGTTTGGACAAGACAATAGGTTCAACAACTGATCACGGGGAATAGTCGATGAAGATATCATCTTTCTTCAACACACACACACACACACAAGGATATCCCTTAGTGATGAGCTAAGTCAGACAAGCTTTTATCTTCCAACTCTCCAAGTTGTTGTTTGGCTTAACCAACTAGCTCAGGGGTATCCCACACAGATTCTTGGAGAAAAGCGTGGCTACAAGAGACCAACTTGATCACGAACTCAACATAGCGGTCAGGTGACAACCTGGTAACACTTCCGAGAAGATATTCGGAAAATCACGAACCACCGATATGTTACTAAGCTCGAGAACAATCTTGCTTTTCAGGGCAAGACGATGTGATCAAGAGAGTGATGGATTGACACAATCCTATCTCATTGATCGAGGAGTGCACCAGGGAAAATGGACTAGGTTGCACGATCAATCTTAGAATGATGATTCAATAGCCAACATGCTAAGAATGAAATTATTGTCCATTAACTATCAAGCAACGGAGTTTCTAGGAGTATTGATTTCACACGTCATGATTCACTTGTCGGCATTCCGGTTGCGACAACACGACACCGAGGAATGAATAATGATGGCGAGAAGTATCACTGTGTCAAGAATTCATAAGATGGTGTGCAATTCCCATGACATTCTTGACATAATACGGTAATACTTCAGGATAGAATAGAATCAAAAGCTGGATTGGCATTTTGATATGCGAAATACAACTACTTTGACCCAATCCTAGATATGGATGAGGTACTGGAGTTTGCTTCTCCTAGTCATTATGAAATAGAATGGCTTGACGGACCACAAGAATAAAAGGCACCGATAAACACGAATGCACACCTACTCTTGACTATCAACTGATAGGCCAAGGTCGGAATACAACTAAAGGGATCTGTTACGACCGATCTGTCAAAAAGATCTGTCTCGCTCCTTTGGTTCTTCCCCTCGCTCAATCTGTCTCCCTCGTGCCGCCGCCTCGCTAGGGTTCGGCTCCACCGTCGCCGCTGCCGCGCACCGCGACTGCCTGCCGTCACCGCGCACCGCGACCGCCTGCCGCCGAGCGCCTCGACCGCCTGCCGCCGCGCACCTCGACTGCCTACCGCCGCCGCCACCACCGCCATCCCGGCACTTCCCACCTTTGGCCTTTTCCACGATGCTCCGTCTCCGGCCGTCTGCCCTGACTCCCAAGCAGCCATAGTCCGAGCTCATCTACCCTGATTCCCTGACATCGACCCCCGAGCTTCTTTCCCGTCAATTCCCAGGGCTAGGCCATTCGCCGCCTTCCACGATCCATATCTTCATCGGCACCCTTTCACTTCTGTCATGGCAATGCAAGACCATCCTTCTCCGTGTGGCCACCACCCCCAAATCCTCTTGGATAAAAAATGTTTAGTGGGCGAGTTGAAAAATTCCACTACCGCAAAATCCAAGAATAGCAAAGGGGTTCACTTGGAGGTTTCTTTTGAAGCAGTTGACCCTCCAGCCATCTCACTGTCCCTGGTCAGCTGCGTTGATCAGACCGGGGATCGCTTGGCAGCACCGCCTCGTATACTTGGTGTAACTGGAGGCTTTGTACTGCTGGCTATCACCTTCTCGGACAGTGTCAACCGTTACTTGCGGTTCATTGACTATTTTGTTTACAAAGCAGGGCCCGATTTCGCCTCTCTTCTTCTTCTTCTTCTTGCAAGGCCATAACCGTCTTCTTTTTCGCCAAACATGGCTGCCATCTTGCCTGTTAGTGATAACAGTGAAGACTTTGCTGTCATTTTCCCACATGTTGAATATTTCAGTCTTGAGTCTCGCAAACATTACACACTCCACATATATCGATCTGACACGAATGATTGGCACTCTCATGTCGCTTGTATCGCTGAGGATAATGAGACAAGGAATGCCAGGGATAAGCTATTGCTTCTTAATACCATGAGCGTGGCATATGCAGAAAAGGGTATCATAGGTTGGATTGATCTTTGGTGGGGAATTCTCTTATGCAATGTTTTGGATAAAAAGCCTACCATCCGTTTTGTTCCGTTGCCAGTTCCGGAACCGTGTGATACGTCTGAGTTCCATTTGATGTTTGAGAATCTCACTCCAAGACCACACCGTCATGTGACGATATTCAATGATTTGATCAAATGTGTTGAGTTAGATTTTCATGTGCAAGATGCTTTCTTCAACATGAAGCGAGCAAAGGATTATGGCTGGATGGCTAAAACATGGACTAGATCAATTTATTCAGATGTTTGGTGTGATGGCTTGACGATTGATACGTCTGAGATATCTTTCACCGACTCAAGTTTGCCGAATTTGTTGCCTGGGATGTTTGATGAGGAAAACAATTTGACTTGGAAGAAATTGACTAGTGCTGGTCCTACATTAAGCTTGCTTGATGACAATGTTATTTACATTATGGCGAAGGAGAGCATGTGCCATCCGACAGCATATGTACTTACTGTGGACACCAAAAGTTTGAAGCTCGAGTCTGGTGCGCAGTGTGCTCCTCAAAAGACTGCGTGGTTCGAACCAACATATGAACCGTGTGTTCTTTTTAGCTCTTTTGGCACGACTTCAGGTACTCGTCCCTAATAAACGAGTTAACAAAAAATTGTAATAACCGGAAAAGCACTAGTTAATATGGTAGTCTGATAACACATGTAATTAGTTGCTTTTTTGTTGATGAAAACATTACTGTTGCCTTACATTATGCTTTGCATTTTTTTGCAGAGTTGGTTAAAGAATTTGAAACCAAAGGGACAATATTTGAAATCAAGGAAGGGCCGGTGCTCTCGGTGGTGTCGAAGCGTCTCCGTGTGCTGCGGAAGAAGCAGAATCGCATCGCGCAGATGGAGGAGTCCGTCGCTGCCGGCAAGATGCTTAACCAGGAGCAGAAGGAGCTCATGCACTCCAAGCCCGTCATCGCCGCGCTCATTGACGAGCTTGAGCGCCTCCGCGTACCACTCTCCACTGCTCTCACCAAGGAGCTCTCCACCGTCCCTGCACCTGCTGCCGGTTCCTCATCCTTTGGCTCCGATTTGTCCATCCAGGACCTCCTCGCGCTCATCTACTTCGGCTCCCTTTTTTATGTCAAGTCACCGAACGAGTTCATCACCACCATGGTTGCGTGCAAGAACGAACGGAGCAGCTGCATCACCCACGGCTACGTATGGGATGATACCGTGGACCTGCTCGTGGAGAACGACCTTGACGCAGTGTCTGTTGTGGCGGCCCTTGCCGCGGCTCGCCCTTCTTCCGCAGATGGTGTCTCCCACCATGACGCACTCCAGGACTGTGCCCATCATGCCTGCCTATGGCTAACCCGTGCTGATGCGCCGATCCACCCTGGCTCCTCTGTTACATGTGAGGGTTGATATAGGTTTGTAATTTGGTTTGATTTGAGGTGATTGCTGATTGAAATTTGTGGCCTTTTGCTGTAGATGCTGCGGTGAGGTCCAAGTTAGACAGGATCATGGCATCAGACTACTACACAGCACCTGCAGTTGCTGGGAACCATGGAGCTGAAGGTCTGCAGGCACAGATGAGCATGACCGACTCACCAGAGGCACCATCACTCAAGGAGACCCTAGCTGCTGAAAATCACAAGGTGAAATAGCAAATTGCACTCTTTAGTAATTTAATAGTATATGCTTAGCATGGTGAAGTGATCATTGCCCTGAAACTTTGTTCTGATCTTTGTCAACGATTGATCTGCTATAGTGCACAGTGCTCCTAGTATTATTATTATCATCATTGTTGCTGCTGCTGGTGCTTTTTGTGCTGATTCAGTAGTAATGATCAATGTGGATTATAGCTTTAATTGGAAAACTGTAAGGTCGATCCATTTGGGGTGTATATTATGCTGTTTCATATGGATGTTGTGCGCCGTTGCTTAGATATAACAGACAGTGCCTGTGCATTGGTGTTCTGGAAAAAATGCTGAAAATAATAACTTAAAAACTATGTGAAAGTGCAACTATCCCTAGGTGGTTTTGGTAATTGATAACAACATATAGCTCATTGAGCTAATGCTATTCCAAGATGATTATTTCAGGGAAGCTCAATGATTGGCATGGCATGGATGTGAAAGTGGAACCCTCAAAATGCTAAGGACAAAGGATTGGCTCAAGCTCAAAAGTTCAAGACTCCTCATTTTACATTTTAGTGATCCAAGATCACATTGAGTCTTTAGGAAAAGCCAATACTATCAAGGAGGGATGAGGTGTTGCTTAATGAGCCTCTTGCTTTATGTGCTTGGTGATATGCTCCAAAATCCTCAACCACTTTTCCATAGCCACAAATGACCTAAACCCTAAACCAAACTCGGTCATACTGATTCTTTCAATCCGGCGCCACCGAGTTTCACTTGTCATTTGCCACTGCCAAACCCTAGCAATTCGGTCCTACCGATAAGGATCTCGGTCTCACCGAGATGGGATTGCAAACTCTCTGTTTCCCTTTCATAACTTTTCGGTCTCACCGAAAGAGCAAATCGGTCCCACCGAGATTGCAATGTAAACTCTCTGTTTCCTTTTTGTAACATTTCGGTCTCACCGAAAGAGCAAATCGGTCCCACCGAGTTTACCTGACCAACTCTCTGTTTAGCTTATTGCCAAACTCGGTCTCACCGAGTTTGTGCAATCGGTCTCACCGAGATTACGTTATGCCCAAACCCTAACCGAATCGGTCCTACCGAGTTGCATGTCAGTCCCACCGAAATCTCTAACGGTCACTAGGTTTACCTTTTCGGTCCGACCGAGTTTGATGATTCGGTCCCACCGAGATTGGTAGATTGAGTGTAACGGTTGGATTTTGTGTGGAGGCTATAAATACCCCTCCACCTCCTCTTCATTCATGGAGAGAGCCATCAGAACACATACACCATTCCAACTCATATGTTCTGAGAAAGAACCACCTACTCATGTGTTGAGACCAAGATATTCCATTCCAACCATATGAATCTTGATCTCTAGCCTTCCCCAAGTTGCTTTCCACTCAAATCTTCTTTCCACCAGATCCAAACCCTTCCCTTTACATTCTTGCAAGTTGCATGCTTTACTTTCCGCTGCCAATATACTCTTTGCATGCTTGCTTGAATTGTGTGATGATTGCTTGACTTGTCCTAAGATAGCTAAAATCTGCCAAGAACTAAAATTTGGAAAAGGTTAAGTTTTTATTTGGTCAAGTAGTCTAATCACCCCCCTCTAGACATACTTTCGATCCTGCACTATGATCTTTGTATAATATTATGTGTAGTGCTACCACTATCTAGGTACAGGATGGTCTCTATTTTGATGGGTCTTCGCAATTTGCAAACATAGTAATTGAGTTTTTGTTGTATTAAAGATTATAAATATCACGTGCTAGAATTCATCATATTCCAGTCATGCAATAACATGATTGTTTATTGTACATTTGTTCCTTTTTTACTTTGTTGGCCATTACTTAAAATGCTGGTTGAAAAGAATAGCAATCCCAATCCCTGATATCAAAACATTCTGAAAAGGATACACATGTAAATTCTCTTGTATTTTATTACGTTTGTAAATTTAACGGAAAAAGCTGGCATTTCTGCAGCATGAGTGGAGAAACCAAGTTTAGCGCTCTGACAATATTTGTACCCATTGTGTAAAACAAGTTTGGAGGCGGCCTCTCTGCATTGCAGTGTGCAGGGGTAAGGCTTGCCTCGTATAATCCTTGCCCAGGCCCCACCTGGCGTAGGAGCTTCTAGCACCGGGTCTCTTTTTTTGTACAAGTTTTGTGCCTCTAAAGATTACATTTTAGAGCCCAGATTTGTTTCTTTTGCCCAGGCGCAAAAAAGTGTTCGTTTTTCCAAGAAAACCTACTGGAATCTGAATGGTTCAAACATTTGCATGTGCAATTTTACCTGAATTTTAGACACTCAGAATTATTTATTTACCGTCCACTTAAGGAGCACATGCTCCTGGGACCTGAGGACCATTTTACTCCTATCTGTCATTCTTACTTCTTGTTGCTTATCTACTTTATGATTACAAGTCTAGGACTTGTGACCAACATTACTTTGATAACACAACTTAATAGTTGTATATTCTTTGGGTCTGGTAATATATGTTCTTTGGCATCCTAGCTGTGTACTTCGATATTATTGCTAGATTACTTTTCTGAGTTGCAGATTCTCTTTCATAACTATAGATCATTCGTAATCTTTGTTAAGTCTCGAGGGATCTTCTTTGACTTCCATTTGAGGAATTCTTATTATTTTTAGACGCAATCTCCTAGGCGCATTGCAATGCTGCTAGTTGCAGAATCTATAGCCCTATTGTTCTTGCCAGTTTTGCAGTTCGTTGCGCAAGCTTGATTGTTGAGATAGTATGTAATTATTTACTCAGCATTAATATGACATGGGTAAAGCTCCAGCCTCTAGGGCTCATCATAAAATCACTTGCAATTTAAATATGTATAGAAGTTATAGTGTTGCTCTTTTGTGTGTGCTAACACTAAAGGTAGTGTCATTTTCCTAAATTGCAAAATGGGATTTCTAACCTAAGAGTTCACGTTCACAGTTCTCCATTCTTTATAACAACATTGTGATATTTTTAGTAACAATTTTATGCTGGCATCGCTTCTGCATTGATTTCCCTAGATTTAAACCTGTGTGTACGTGTACAGTTCTTTATGCTTTTAAAACTAAAAATCATGGTATATTCACTGTAAATCGTCCAAGCATCACCTACTGCATGTTGCCTCAGACATTATATTTAGAAACTGTACAATGTCCATCTCCACCTTTTAGTATTATGATTATTGGAACAAAAGCTAGACAGCACTGTCATCACCTTACTACACCTTTGGTAATATCACAGTTCTTTGGTGTAGAGTACTATTAAAATGCACCTACATACTCCCTCCGTCCGGAAATACTTGTCATCAAGATGAATAAAAGGGGATGTATCTAGATGTATTTTAGTTCTAGATACACCCCTTTTTATCCATTTTGATGACAAGTATTTCCGGACGGAGGGAGTACATACCTATGATAAATCACTGAGGTGGGGTACACATTTGAAATGATGCATTAATAATTATGTAGTTCTCCTGGATAAATTGTGCTGTCTTGCATTTTCCAAATAGCCAATCATGAACTTGGGTTATAGTTTAACTTTTGTGGTGTTTTCCCATTGTTTTGGGTTGCTGGGAATTCAAGTACTGTTTTTATTTTGTGCCATATGATGAGAGACCTTATCCAACTCACAGCGGTCGTCTGGACACTTAGTGTGTAATGGTGCATACATATTTTGCTGATGGCATTTCAGTTTTTTATGCATAAAGGATTTGATTTCCCGGAGAGCATTGTGTTAATGCAAGTTTTAGAATAACCCGAACTCCTGAAACTTTTGCCTCGGTCTTCACTGAAGATTTTTGGCGTTATTTGCTGGTGGTTGCCCTGTGAGCCATGCCCATGCTAGTGTCTTGGTAGTTGGTGTAGATTGATATAGAGAAGAAAATGTAGGTACATGTAATTGTTATTCTTGATGAGAGGGTCACATTTCCTAGAGGACTATATGGTTCCTCCTGGTTAGCCGTAGTCTGATTCCAAACTCAATGCCCTTAACTTACTCGATTGGACTCCTTGCCTCTGTAGGGTCAGTCGTATAATAAGTAAATATATCTCAAGCAGGACAGCAGTTGCACTTTGCTAGGAGGCTAAGCTGCCAGCTATAGTATTTTCTTTTCAGGGATGCCTTTTTTAATTGCACTGGATGCAAATAATCAACCACTATATCCAGAAAGCAAAAGCACTACTAATTTTCTGATACTAGCATATGTGATCAGTCATGACTATGAATGTTCACCTAAAGCACTACCATGTACGAAGTGTTTTCTGCAGATGAGATTAAAACAAGATATCTTGCTAGATTTATTATTTTGGTTACTGTGAAGTGCTTCTACTGTTTCTTAGTCGTGTTGGCTTGGTTATTCATTTTGTGTTTGTTCTAACACCCAGAAGCTGAGCTATGATAGACTGAAAAATGGTACACATTTTGTAATTATTAGATGAGTGTTTATATTTAAAATTTACACGGTTTTAATTGGAGACATTTTGAGGGGTCAAGTATTTTGTTTGTTGACCTCTGAAAGTAGAAATGATTAAAGCTTATATTGATCTTGTTGGTATGTTTACTTGTTGACAGGAGGACGAGGAAGATTCCTCACATGCCACAGAAATCGACAATGATCATCAGTCTAATGCAGCCGATGTGCAAAATGTGGTAATGACTGGATGACCTATGGAGTGTTTTTTTGTGTATATAATATATATCTGGCTGATACTAACATGCCAACTTCACGATGGTAAAACCCTCGTGAACCCTCGTGTGGAATATCGCGTGGCTAAGGCAGAGCAGGAGAAATTTGATGTGAAAGAACAAGATCAGATGTATGCCGAGCCAAAAAAGCGACAGTTTCAGCACCCTCGGCAATCTTGTCAGAACCAGCGAGGTGGTGATCGTGGCTGGAGGGGGGCCTACCCTAATGGCCGCAGCGGGCATGGAGGCGGCCGTGGCATGGGCAGCAAATACGAGAATGGGCGTGGAGGTGGTGGTGGTGGCGGCCGTGGCATGGGCAGTGGATACGAGAATGGGCGTGGAGGTGGTGGTGGTGGCTGTGGCATGGGCAGCGGATACGAAAATGGGTGTGGAGGTGGTGGTGGATACCAGAATGACTGGGGTTGTGGTGGCGGATACCAGAATGGTCGGGATGGTGGTGGCAGCAGCGGGTACCAGAACAGCCGGGGTGGTGGTGGCGGTGGCGGGTACCAGAACAGCCGGGGTGGTGGTGGCAGCGGCGGGTACCAGAATAGCCGGGGTGGTGGTGGTGGCGGCGGGTACTACAACAACGACGATGGTTACTACCAGCCGAGGAACTTGAACAACAGGGGCAGGGGCGCAGGGAGGTGGCCACGCGGACACCGAGAGGATTGAGGCAATGGCATATGTGGAAGTCTGGGAGGTCAGGAGAGGGAAGGGGCAATGTGGAAGTCTGGGAGCCATTTTGTTATTATAGAACTACAGAGTATGTAATAACCTAGCCTGTGGGTATGTCGCAATCCAGTCCTCCCCATCTGCGAGTTTTTTTGTTGCTCCAATGAGTGCATAATGGTTGGTTGGTAAATGTGGAATCTCGTTGAAAGCAGCTTCAGGTCATACATGTGTTGCTTCTTTTTCTGGCTGTGTGAGTTGTCATATATTTCCGGTTGGTTTATTATTTTTGTTAGATGTCTTTCTACGTCATTCCTGTTCATTTTCCAGTGTTTGTGTTTGTGTTACCTTTGTTTGTTCTGGCCTGTATCGTAGCTCTTCAAAAAAAGAAAAAAAATACTGTTTGTTTCGGTGAATTCTGATCGAGATTTTGGCTTTGTCTTTAATAATCCTGATAAGTGTCACCGTAGCCGATTATGCATAGTTGCGGCTAGGTCTTGCATGTGCAGGAGCGCAACTGAACACAAAAAAATGTTTTTACGTGAGGTCTACTTGCATGGTTTGTTTACCGTTGGGAAGATTCTGGGAGGACTTTGTCAAGCAACTGACCATTTCCGGTTTCTTGCAAGTTCTCCAGCTACTCCGATCGATGCTGGAGCGCTTGCTGGCGGGACGCTTGTCCTCCCTCGCCGAATGGGCACACATGGCGGCCGGGACAGAGACGCCAATGGGGGAACGCCCTATCCAATGGTTGCATGGTGGCCGGCCGAAAATTGGGTCGGCTGCCGTTGGCTTTTCCTTATGCATGCAATCAAAGGGACAGACCAGTACCGCTCTTCCATCGGTATTGTCTTCAGAGAGATTAAAATCTTTGTTAGTTTAAACTTTTTTCTTTTTTAAGATTGTTTTTTGCCCAAGGGGCTATAATACTGTAGCTGATTCTCTAGGAGCGTGTTTGGTTGATGTAGCTAACAGTAGCTGCATTGCATAGCCTTCTCAACTCAGTCTGGCTATGTAAATGCAGCCTCAAATGCATCATCTGCATGTTGTTTGGTTGCCTGCATGGGCAGAACCACACTACTGGTGTTCGGTTGCCTGCATGTTAGTGGACAAACCCAAGGCATGGTGTTTGGTTGTATGCAACGTCTGGTGTGTGGTAACCTCTTTGGCTAGTTGGTGATGTTACCAGCACACTTCGGCACAACCATGTAGCACACATCATAAGCAGAGCAGAGTATAAAAAGAGGATCAACTACTTAAGAGCATATTTCTGATAAGCAGTACCACACTTCATAACAGTTCTATGCATAAACCATAAACATAAACAGTTCAAAGCAGACTCGATAGTACTTAGGGAGGCCCCGACTCTACTCCTTGGCGGCGAAGGCTTCGTCGTGCTTCCCGCACTTGTTGACGACCTCAATGCAATCGTCGTCGAAGATGGTGACCTTGAGGGTGTCCGGAGTGAGGAGCTTGAACCTCACCATGTAGCCGATCTTGATCTGATGAACGGCTGCGTAGGTGGCCCAACCCTGATCTAGGGTCACCCTGCCATTCATCAGCTTCACTGTCACCTTCTAGGAGCAGCCGGTGTTGTTCCTGAGCTTGAACTCCGTCAGCACCGCGATGAAGTGCTTGGTGAAGTCCAGGGGCATGGGGATGCACTCAAGCTTCGGTGCAAGGATGACCTTGCAGAAGTGAGTTGGGCCATACTCCTGATGGTAGTGGTCGTAGTTGCGGCGCTTGTTGCTAGGGGGGCTCCTCCATGCCCTCATCGTCGCCACCCTCAGGTGTCTTCGGGTCTTCCTCGGTGGTGGGCGGCAGCAAAACCTCGTCGGGCATTAGGTGAAGGGGTTGCTTGCCCTTGTTGCCCCATCTCATTGCTCTCCTCGATCTACACACAATTCATGGAGTCAGGCACAACACAGATTTCATGGCTTATTGAAGAGCAAGTAGTTAAAACGGCATGACTGTCACTCTTCTCCTCCTCTCCATCGCCCCTATATTTACTCACCCTGCCCACCACTACTTACCCACTCCCTCTCTTCTCTAACTGTCAACCTTCCTCCTCCCCATCGCCATGAGCTCTAGCTCCAGCTCCAAAGCCAACCCCTTCCCTTGGGGTATTGGTTGGAGGGCCTTCTTCCTCGGGTGGTCGGCTGGTGACCGCACCAAGTTCGAGAACACCATGGAGGTGTGCTCGAACTTCGGCTCCATGCTTGACATGCAGAAGGAATCTAATGCAGTGTTCATGAAGGCCATTGCAGAAGAGCTGAAGACGTTGATTCCTGACACAGCGAAGGGTGCGATGGCAGTTGACATCATTCGCTGGGCCATGAATCAGGCCGTCTCCGACGACGGTAAACAGAGGAAGAAGTGGTGCAAGTACAAGAACTACTGGGCTCCTAATGACAGCCGTGCCGCAGTGTACTGGGAGACGGCTATCGCGCCACCGGCGGTCATCGGTGGGGAGCCTAAGGAGGAAGAAGAAGCAATGCAGATGCCAGCAAGGGCGCCGGAGCCAGGCCGTCGTACCTGGCAGATCGACCCCGACTCCGCCGAGGACGACGACGATGACCCGCCGGCCCGCACGGCGATGAAGAAGAAGATGAAGGCCAGCAGCTCGACCCACCGCTCCGCACGCCGGTGACGGCCGCCGCGGTGAGCCGGTGTCCGTTGTGTACCCCCTATCCCCCAATCCCCCTTCTGCATCCGCATCTACCTCTATTCCGATCTTGCATATATGAACTCGTATGAACTGGTATGAACTAGTATGAACTACCCCTATGCTTATCTACCTCTATTCCCCATTCCCCTCCGCCGTGGATCGAATCTATCGCCGGATCAAACAGGAAAAAGTTTTGCATGTCGAACAAAGAGAAGTGCTTACCGCCATTGCCGCGGGCCAACTGCTGATCCGCTCGCCGGTGATGGAGTCCGGTGGTCTTCTTGCTCTGCTCCGATCCGCCGCCGCCGGTGAGAGTTGGGAGAGTGGGGAAGAGTGGGGAGAGGGAGCGGTGAGGGGCGGTGAGGCTAATAACTGCCGGCGCTTCGGGAAGCAACGTGGCTTCTCGAGCGTGGCCGCGCACGTGCAGTCTTCGCCGCCCACGTGCACCGCTCGGGCATGGCCTTGGAGAAACTGCCGATTCGTGCGTTCCCAGGGAGCCAGGCCCAGGAGTGCTTTAAGGTTCGTGTCATGCGGGCCGAACAGTGAAAGCAGGCAACCAATCGACCCGTTTTCGTCCGGCGCGAGCCAGGCCGGGCCTCATGCAGGCTACCAAACACGCCCTAGCTGCTCACGGTGCACGTATGAGCCATGCATCCTCAGCCTTGTGGCCGGATGGGGCTCCAGATTTTGTTCATGCGTTAATTGCCAGCAATTTGACTGGCCGTTCTGGTTAATGGAATAAAGAGTATTCCGGCTCAAAAAAATTAAAAAAGCTCCAAAGCGGAAACGCCTCCTCATCTCGAATCTTGCTTTTTTTAAACACAGTACACTAGTGCCATCTCCTTGGCTTTTGTGCCGGCATTGGTGGCCTCGATCTCTAGCTTCTTGAGTTGAGCGGCCTCCTCTATGTCGAGCTTCCTCTTCTTCACGGCCTCCTCCATGTCAAGATTCTTCGTTTGAAGATCTAGGTATATCTTCATTTGCTCCTCCTTCCCTTTGCACCTGCTCTCCTCCCGCACTTCCTTTTGGCTCATCATGTTCTCCGAATTTCCTTGCAAGGCTATAGAAGACACATCACGCTTCTCGTTGGCCTTTGAGCTTGTCTTGCCCCTCGGCCTCTTGAGCACGTCTCCCTCATCATCCATGGCCGCCTTCTCTCCTATATTCTTCTTAAGAGCATTGTATTGGTCCTTGAACTTGGGGCAATCTTTGATGAGCACCCAACAATGCCCAACATGAGGAGGGTGTGTGCCTTGGAGACGGTGGACTCCTTGTCGTCAAGGTTGGCCTGGTGCTGCAACGCACGCCGCAGGGAACACTTGGCGGCATACTCGACGACGGCCTTCTTCTCCGTCGCGACAGTTTGCCGGTTCCTCCTCTTGGCCGATTCGGCATCGAGCTTGGCGGCCTCCGCCGATGTGAGCTCCGACCGAAGCTTCTTCACAGGCTTCGTTTTCTTCGCCACGGGGTGGGCGGCCGGTGGTGGGTTGCCGGGATTCGCCTCATCGGCCATGGTGGATGGAGGGAGGGGGAAGGCTGAGGATGCGCGAGAGTGGAGGGTGAGGCCCGGGAGCGTTTTGGAGGAAAGGGAGGGAAAGTGGCTGCCTGTGCCACCGACGGGCGGGCCAAGAGGACAAGGGCACGCGTCACGCCCATGCGCGTGCTGTCCGTTCTGCCGCAAACTCGTCTCAATCTTGGGCCAGGAGTGGGTCGGAAGCAGACAGAAAACGAACGATGGTCTATTTACGGTCACGTGTTGGAGGTCCTGCTTTGTCCATTTACCCCCAAACGGACATGGACGAGCCATTTGGGGTCGTGCGTTGGAGTTGGCCTAAGCCATCGACCCAATTTATACAAGTCATATGCCACCGGGCAATCCTCTAGTCAATCGTGATCCCTTCTAATTCCTATCATTTTGGTTAATTCACTTAATCCCTTCCCGATGGGGATTATTCAAATCCATGCAGTGCGCATCAAACTGGTGCATGCAAGCATACAAGCCCAATACAGCTGAAATATGTCTGCATGTAAAATGAAGCATCCTCAGCATCAGTTTATTACAGTACCATGGAGTTGAAAGCCAAACAATTTCTTGATCAGAAAAGGGAAACGTTCCTGGTAAAAAAAAGAGGAGAAGCAGGTTTCGTACACAGACAATATATGAGATGGTCCAGGAGATGTCCGCGACCTAAGCAAACTGAAAATTGTTGTTTGCAAGAAAAATTGAAATAGCTAAGCATGGTCGTCATTACTGCCAGATGCGCCCCATTCATTAAATGAGAAGGAGGTTTAACAAGGTATCCAGGCACCGGCCAAAGGCCAAAAAGAAAAATACAAGCCGTTACTCTCCCGGCATCAGAAGACCCAAATGTTTCGCCCCTGCTAGGATCTATAGCTTCGCCTCGTGCTTGATTGGTTGGAGAGTGCTAAACGTTGGAGCGGAGCGGCCTCGAAAAACCCGTGCGTTCCTCTCATCCCAAATTGCTTTTGAAACGAGCATAAAGATAGAAGGCATCACTTTCTTGTGTGCACTATGGGCGGAAGCCGATTCACACCATCAATCATGGATGCTCGTGTAAGTCGCCCAACCAAAAGTATCCAAATCAATGAGTTGAAGGCAAACTCTAACCATCTCCCAAACTCTCAAAGTGTATCTACATTGGAAGAAAATGTGCTCGACCGTCCTTGTTCACGCCTACAGAGGGTGCACGGACCACTGTTTGGCCACCCTCGCTTGGCCAAGCAAACGGATGTCCATAACCTGTCTTGGATGGCAAGCCATGCAAGAAAATTGACTTTCGGGGGGGGGGGGCAGAATCTCCAAACAACCTTGTACATGGCAGAACGGGTGATGGTCAAGTAGTGCACGTTATAAGCCAAAGACGCAGAGTACCTCCTGAAGGAAATATGCCCTAGAGGCAATAATAAAGTTATTATTTATTTCCTTATATCATGATAAATGTTTATTATTCATGCTAGAATTGTATTAACCAGAAACATAATACATGTGTGAATACATAGACAAACATAGTGTCACTAGTATGCCTCTACTTGACTAGCTCATTGATCAAAGATGGTTAAGTTTCCTAGCCATAGACATGAGTTGTCATTTGATTAATGGGATCACATCATTAGGAGAATGATGTGATTGACATGACCCATTCTGTTAGCTTAGCACCCGATCGTTTAGTATGCTGCTATTGCTTTCTTCATGACTTATACATGTTCCTATGACTATGAGATTATGCAACTCCCGTTTACCGAAGGAACACTTTGTGTGCTACCAAACGTCACAACGTAACTGGGTGATTATAAAGGTGCTCTACAGGTGTCTCTGAAGGTACTTGTTGGGTTGGCGTATTTCGAGATTATGATTTGTCACTCCGATTGTCGGAGAGGTATCTCTGGGCCCTCTCGGTAATGCACATCACCTAAGCCTTGCAAGCATTGCAACTAATGAGTTAGTTGCGGGATGATGTATTACGGAACGAGAAAAGAGACTTGCCGGTAACGAGATTGAACTAGGTATTGAGATACCGACGATCGAATCTCGGGCAAGTAACATACCGATGACAAAGGGAACAACGTATGTTGTTATGCGGTCTGACCGATAAAGATCTTCGTAGAATATGTAGGAGCCAATATGGGCATCCAGGTCCCGCTATTGGTTATTGACAAGAGAGGTGCCTCGGTCATGTCTACATAGTTCTCGAACCCGTAGGGTCCGCACGCTTAACGTTCATTGACGATATAGTACTATGAGTTATGTATGTTGGTGACCGAATGTTGTTTGGAGTTTTGGATGAGATCACAGATATGACGAGGAACTCCGGAATGGTCCGGTAGTAAAGATTGATATGTGGATAGTAGTGTTTGATCTCTGGAAGGGTTCCGGAATTCACCAGAAGGGGTTCCGGATGTTTCCTGAAATGTTTGGGCACAAGAACACTTTATCTGGGCCAAAGGGGAAAGCCCACGAGGTTTTTGGAAAGCGCAAAAGGAAGTTTTGCGGAGTCCAGGGGCCAGACGCCAGGGTCCCTGGCGTCTGGGTCCAGACGCCGGGAACCCTGGCGTCTGGCCCTAGAGTCCGAGAAGGACTCTTGCCTTTCGGGTGAAACCGACTTTGTGGAGGCTTTTACTCCAAGTTTCGACCCCAAGGCTCAACATATAAATAGAGGGGTAGGGCTAGCACCCAAGACACATCAAGAAACACCAAGCCGTGTGCCGGCAACCCCGTCTCCTCTAGTTTATCCTCCGTCATAGTTTTCGTAGTGCTTAGGCAAAGCCCTGCGAAGATTGTTCTTCACCAACACCGTCACCACACCGTCGTGCTGCCGGAACTCATCTACTACTTCGCCCCTCTTGCTGGATCAAGAAGGCGAGGACGTCACCGAGCCGTACGTGTGCAGAACTCGGAGGTGCTGTGATCGGGAAGACGTTCGACTACATCAACCGCGTTGATATAACGCTTCCGCTTCGGTCTACGAGGGTACGTAGACAACACTCTCCCCTCTCGTTGCTATGCATCATCATGATCTTGCTTGTGCGTAGGAATTTTTTTGAAATTACTACGTTCCCCAACAGTTGTATTAGAGCCTAGGTTTTATGGTTTGATGTTATATGCACGAGTAGAACACAAGTGAGTTGTGGGCGATATAAGTCATACTGCTTACCAGCATGTCATACTTTGGTTCGGCAGTATTGTTGGATGAAGCGGCCCGGACCGACATTACGCGTACGCTTACGCGAGACTGGTTCTACCGCCGTGCTTTGCACACAGGTGGCTGGCGGGTGTCAGTTTCTCCAACTTTAGTTGAACCGAGTGTGGCTACGCCCGGTCCTTGCGAAGGTTAAAACAACACCAACTTGACAAACTATCGTTGTGGTTTTGATGCGTAGGTAAGATTGGTTCTTGCTTAAGCCCATAGCAGCCACGTAAAACTTGCAACAAACAAAGTAGAGGACGTCTAACTTGTTTTTGCAGGGCATGTTGTGATGTGATATGGTCAAGGCATGATGCTAAATTTTATTGTATGAGATGATCATGTTTTGTAACCGAGTTATCGGCAACTGGCAGGAGCCATATGGTTGTCGCTTTATTGTATGCAATGCAATCGCCCTGTAATGCTTTACTTTATCACTAAGCGGTAGCGATAGTCGTAGAAGCATAAGATTGGCGAGACGACAACGATGCTACGATGGAGATCAAGGCGTCGCGCCGGTGACGATGGTGATCAGGACGGTGCTTCGGAGATGGAGATCACAAGCACAAGATGATGATGGCCATATCATATCACTTATATTGATTGCATGTGATGTTTATCTTTTATGCATCTTATCTTGCTTTGATTGACGGTAGCATTATAAGATGATCTCTCACTAAATTTCAAGATAACAGTGTTCTCCCTGAGTATGCACCGTTGCCAAAGTTCGTCGTGCCCAGACACCACGTGATGATCGGGTGTGATAAGCTCTACGTCCATCTACAACGGGTGCAAGCCAGTTTTGCACACGCGGAATACTCAGGTTAAACTTGACGAGCCTAGCATATGCAGATATGGCCTCGGAACACTGAGACCGAAAGGTCGAGCGTGAATCATATAGTAGATATGATCAACATAGTGATGTTCACCATTGAAAACTGGTTCTGTTGCGTGATCACTTAGAAGATTAGAGGGATGTCTATCTAAGTGGGAGTTCTTAAGTAATATGATTAATTGAACTTAAATTTATCATGAACTTAGTCCCTGATAGTATCTTGCTTGTTTATGTTGATTGTAGATAGATGGCCCATGCTGTTGTTCCGTTGAATTTTAATGCATTCCTTGAGAAAGCAAAGTTGAAAGATGATGGTAGCAATTACACGGACTGGGTCCGTAACTTGAGGATTATCCTAATTGCTGCACAAAAAAGTTACGTCCTGGAAGCACCGCTGGGTGCCAGGCCTGCTGCTGATGCAACTGACGACATTAAGAACGTCTGGCAGAGCAAAGCTGATGACTACACGATAGTTCAATGTGCCATGCTTTACGGCTTAGAACCGGGACTTCAACGACGTTTTGAACGTCATGGGGCATATGAGATGTTCCAGGAGTTGAAGTTAATATTCCAGCAGAATGCCCGGATTGAGAGATATGAAGTCTCCAATAAATTCTATAGCTGCAAGATGGAGGAGAATAGTTCTGTCAGTGAGCATATACTCAAGATGTCTGGGTATTGTAATCACTTGATTCAACTGGGAGTTAATCTTCCGGATGATAGCGTCATTGACAGAATTCTCCAATCACTTCCACCAAGCTACAAGAGCTTCGTGATGAACTATAATATGCAAGGGATGGATAAGACAATTCCCGAGCTCTTCGCAATGCTAAAGGCTGCAGAGGTAGAAATCAAGAAGGAGCATCAAGTGTTGATGGTCAACAAGACCACTAGTTTCAAGAAAAAGGGCAAAGGGAAGAAGAAGGGGAACTTCAAGAAGAACAGCAAGCAAGTTGCTGCTCAGGAGAAGAAACCCAAGTCTGGACCTAAGCCTGAAACTGAGTGCTTCTACTGCAAGCAGACTGGTCACTGGAAGCAGAACTGCCCCAAGTATTTGGCGGATAAGAAGGATGGCAAGGTGAACAAAGGTATATGTGATATACATGTTATTGATGTATACCTTACTAGAGCTCGCAGTAGCACCTGGGTATTTGATACTGGTTCTGTTGCTAATATTTGCAACTCGAAACAGGGACTACGGATTAAGCGAACACTGGCAAAGGACGAGGTGACGATGCGTGTGGGAAATGGTTCCAAAGTCGATGTGATCACGATCGGCACGCTACCTCTACATCTACCTTTGGGATTAGTATTAGACCTAAATAATTGTTATTTGGTGCCAGCGTTGAGCATGAACATTATATCTGGATCTTGTTTGATGCGAGACGGTTATTCATTTAAATCAGAGAATAATGGTTGTTCTATTTATATGAGTAATATCTTTTATGGTCATGCACCCTTGAAGAGTGGTCTATTTTTGATGAATCTCGATAGTAGTGATACACATATTCATAATGTTGAAGCCATAAGATGCAGAGTTGATAATGATAGTGCAACTTATTTGTGGCACTGCCGTTTAGGTCATATCGGTGTAAAGCGCATGAAGAAACTCCATACTGATGGACTTTTGGAACCACTTGATTATGAATCACTTGGTACTTGCGAACCGTGCCTCATGGGCAAGATGACTAAAACGCCGTTCTCCGGTACTATGGAGAGAGCAACAGATTTGTTGGAAATCATACATACAGATGTATGTGGTCCGATGAATTTTGAGGCTCGTGGCGGATATCGTTATTTTCTCACCTTCACAGATGATTTAAGCATATATGAATATATCTACTTAATGAAACATAAGTCTGAAACATTTGAAAAGTTCAAAGAATTTCAGAGTGAAGTTGAAAATCATCGTAACAAGAAAATAAAGTTTCTACGATCTGATCGTGGAGGAGAATATTTGAGTTACGAGTTTGGTCTACATTTGAAACAATGCGGAATAGTTTTGCAACTCACGCCACCTGGAACACCACAGCGTAATGGTGTGTCCGAACGTCGTAATCGTACTTTACTTGATATGGTGCGATCTATGATGTCTCTTACAGATTTACCGCTATCGTTTTGGGGTTATGCTTTAGAGACGGCCGCATTCACGTTAAATAGGGCACCATCAAAATCCGTTGAGACGACGCCTTATGAACTGTGGTTTGGCAAGAAACCAAAGTTGTCGTTTCTTAAAGTTTGGGGCTGCGATGCTTATGTGAAAATCTTCAACCTGATAAGCTCGAACCCAAATCGGAGAAATGTGTCTTCATAGGATACCCAAAGGAGACTGTTGGGTACACCTTCTATCACAGATCCGAAGGCAAGACATTCTTTGCTAAGAATGGATCCTTTCTAGAGAAGGAGTTTCTCTCGAAAGAAGTCAGTGGGAGGAAAGTAGAACTTGATGAGGTAACTGTACCTGCTCCCTTATTGGAAAGTAGTACATCACAGAAACTGGTTTCTGTGACACCTACACCAATTAGTGAGGAAGTTAATGATGATGATCATGGAACTTCAAATCAAGTTACTACTGAACCTTGTAGATCAAACAGAGTAAGATCCGCACCAGAGTGGTACGGTTATCCTGTTCTGGAAGTCATGCTACTAGATCATGATGAACCTACGAACTATGAAGAAGTGATGGTGAGCCCAGATTCCGCAAAATGGCTTGAAGCCATGAAATCTGAGATGGGATCCATGTATGAGAACAAAGTGTGGACTTTGGTTGACTTGCCCGATGATCGGCAAGCAATTGAGAATAAATGGATCTTCAAGAAGAAGACTGACGCTGACGGTAATGTTACTGTCTACAAAGCTCGACTTGTTGCGAAAGGTTTTCGACAAGTTCAAGGGATTGACTACGATGAGACCTTCTCACCCGTAGTGATGCTTAAGTCTGTCCGAATCATGTTAGCGATTGCCGCATTTTATGATTATGAAATTTGGCAGATGGATGTCAAAACTGCATTCTTGAATGGATTTCTAGAAGAAGAGTTGAATATGATGCAACCGGAAGGTTTTGTCGATCCAAAGGGAGCTAACAAAGTGTGCAAGCTCCAGCGATCCATTTATGGACTGGTGCAAGCCTCTCGGAGTTGGAATAAACGCTTTGATAGTGTGATCAAAGCATTTGGTTTTGTACAGACTTTTGGAGAAGCCTGTATTTACAAGAAAGTGAGTGGGAGCTCTGTAGCATTTCTGATATTATATGTGGATGACATATTACTAATCGGAAATGATATAGAATTTCTAGATAGCATAAAGGGATACTTGAATAAAAGTTTTTCAATGAAAGACCTCGGTGAAGCTGCTTACATATTGGGCATTAAGATCTATAGAGATAGATCAAGACGCTTAATTGGACTTTCACAAAGCACATACCTTGACAAAGTTTTGAAGAAGTTCAAAATGGATCAAGCAAAGAAAGGGTTCTTGCCTGTGTTACAAGGTGTGAAGTTGAGTAAGACTCAGTGCCTGACCACTGCAGAAGATAGAGAGAAAATGAAAGATGTTCGCTATGCTTCAGCCATAGGCTCTATCATGTATGCAATGTTGTGTACCAGACCTGATGTGTGCCTTGCTATAAGTTTAGCAGGGAGGTACCAAAGTAATCCAGGAGTGGATCACTGGACAGCGGTCAAGAACATCCTGAAGTACCTGAAAAGGACTAAGGATATGTTTCTCGTATATGGAGGTGACAAAGAGCTCATCGTAAACGGTTACGTTGATGCAAGCTTTGACACTGATCCGGACGATTCTAAATCGCAAACCGGATACGTGTTTACATTAAACGGTGGAGCTGTCAGTTGGTGCAGTTCTAAACAAAGCGTCGTGGCGGGATCTACATGTGAAGCGGAGTACATAGCTGCTTCGGAAGCAGCAAATGAAGGAGTCTGGATGAAGGAGTTCATATCCGATCTAGGTGTCATACCTAGTGCATCGGGTCCAATGAAAATCTTTTGTGACAATACTGGAGCAATTGCCTTAGCGAAGGAATCCTGATTTCACACGAGAACCAAGCACATCAAGAGACGCTTCAATTCCATCCGGGATCTAGTCCAGGTGGGAGACATAGAAATTTGCAAGGTACATACGGATCTGAATGTTGCAGACCCGTTGACTAAGCCTCTTCCACGAGCAAAACATGATCAGCACCAAGGCTCCATGGGTGTTAGAATCATTACTGTGTAATCTAGATTTTTGACTCTAGTGCAAGTGGGAGACTGAAGTAAATATGCCCTAGAGGCAATAATAAAGTTATTATTTATTTCCTTATATCATGATAAATGTTTATTATTCATGCTAGAATTGTATTAACCGGAAACATAATACATGTGTGAATACATAGACAAACAGAGTGTCACTAGTATGCCTCTACTTGACTAGCTCATTGATCAAAGATGGTTAAGTTTCCTAGCCATAGACATGAGTTGTCATTTGATTAATGGGATCACATCATTAGGAGAATGATGTGATTGACATGACCCATTCCGTTAGCTTAGCACCCGACCGTTTAGTATGTTGCTATTGCTTTCTTCATGACTTATACATGTTCCTATGACTATGAGATTATGCAACTCCCGTTTACCGGAGGAACACTTTGTGTGCTACCAAATGTCACAACGTAACTGGGTGATTATAAAGGTGCTCTACAGGTGTCTCCGAAGGTACTTGTTGGGTTGGCGTATTTTGAGATTAGGATTTGTCACTCCGATTGTCGGAGAGGTATCTCTGGGCCCTCTTGGTAATGCACATCACCTAAGCCTTGCAAGCATTGCAACTAATGAGTTAGTTGTGGGATGATGTATTACGGAACGAGAAAAGAGACTTGCCGGTCACGAGATTGAACTAGGTATTGAGATACCGACGATCGAATCTCGGGCAAGTAACATACCGATGACAAAGGGAACAACGTATGTTGTTATGCGGTCTGACCGATAAAGATCTTCGTAGAATATGTAGGAGCCAATATGGGCATCCAGGTCCCGCTACTGGTTATTGACAAGAGAGGTGCCTCGGTCATGTCTACATAGTTCTCGAACCCATAGGGTCCGCACGCTTAATGTTCATTGACGATATAGTACTATGAGTTATGTATGTTGGTGACCGAATGTTGTTCGGAGTTTTGGATGAGATCACAGATATGACGAGGAACTCCGGAATGGTCTGGAAGTAAAGATTGATATGTGGATAGTAGTGTTTGATCTCCGGAAGGGTTCCGGAATTCACCGGAAGGGGTTCCGGATGTTTCCCGAAATGTTTGGGCACGAGAACACTTTATCTGGGCCAAAGGGGAAAGCCCACGAGGTTTTTGGAAAGCGCAAAAGGAAGTTTTGCGGAGTCCAGGGGCCAGACGCCAGGGTCCCTGGCGTCTGGGTCCAGACGCCGGGAACCCTGGGGTCTGGCCCTAGAGTCCGAGAAGGACTCCTGCCTTTCGGGTGAAACTGACTTTGTGGAGGCTTTTACTCCAAGTTTCGACCCCAAGGCTCAACATATAAATAGAGGGGTAGGGCTAGCACCCAAGACACATCAAGAAACACCAAACCGTGTGCCGTCAACCCCGTCTCCTCTAGTTTATCCTCCGTCATAGTTTTCGTAGTGCTTAGGCGAAGCCCTGCGAAGATTGTTCTTCACCAACACCGTCACCACACCGTCGTGCTGCCGGAACTCATCTACTACTTCGCCCCTCTTGCTGGATCGAGAAGGCGAGGATGTCACCGAGCCATATGTGTGCAGAACTCGGAGGTGCCATGCTTTCGGTGCTTGGATCGGTCGGATCGTGAAGACGTTCGACTACATCAACTGCGTTGATATAACGCTTCCGCTTCGGTCTACGAGGGTACGTAGACAACACTCTCCCCTCTCGTTGCTATGCATCACCATGATCTTGCGTGTGCGTAGGAATTTTTTTGAAATTAATACGTTCCCCAACACCTCCCACAGGCCGTGTGTTTCCACAAAATAGTATCCTCCATGCCCGCTTGTAGCTGCACTCCGCGAAGGAGAAACCAAAGCTCTAGAATTGCCAAAAAACTGCCGGATGCGCTACAATGGCAGTGAAGTACATCCTGAGCTGGGTCGCAGGCAGCAGCTATCAGAATTCGCTCTCTGACACTCGCTCCGACAGAGATGAACACTGGTGTTTAGCGTCGCGTAAAATCTTGCGATTTTTCTGACTTTCTCATTCGCTATTTTTTCTGGTACAAGGAAGAAACGGTGGCCAGTAGAGATCCTACCTCGGCGCCATGATCTGGCTCACGCCCGTGCCATACCACGAGCACCAAGACCGGGTCCTAGCCCTACATGCACGGCACGCACAGTCGCGACACATGCCTAACTGAATTTAACTGAAAAATGGAAATTAACTACTGTTACCAATGACTAGATTAAGTTGTCAACAAATCACCCCCTAATCTTGTCGTTGCTGATTTATTTCCTAAGAACTCCAGTCATGCCGATCCTCCTCCTCAGCTCTTGAAACGCCAGACGTCCAAGTCCCTTTTTCAGAACATCAGCGAGCTGATCACTGGTTCGAATGTAGTCGATGTCGATCTTCCCTCCCTCCATGCACTCCCGGATGAAGTGGAACCTGATTTCAATGTGCTTGCTCCGGTCATGGAAGACGGGATTCTTCGACAGAGAGATCGCTGATTTGTTGTCGACGAACAGCTTCGACGGCACTGTCTCCTTGTTCAGCATCTCGTCGAGCAGCCATGCCAGCCAAATCCCTTGACACACAGCTGTGGTGGTTGCAATGTACTCGGCATCACATGAAGAGATGGCCACCACTCCTTGCTTTTGCGACTACCAGCTTATAGGGTTCTCATCGAGGAAGAAGATGGTGCCCGTCGTGCTCTTCCGATCGATGATGTCCCTGACATGATCTGAATCACTGTACCCTGTTAGCTTCAGCTCGCCCTTCCCGCGCTTGAACGCATATCCGTGCTCCAGCGTCCCTGCTATGTAACAAAGCAGGTTCTTCACCGCCGCATAGTGATTTGCAGCAGGGGCCTCCATGAACCTCCTTAGAGCCTACAGCGAAGCTTACGTCTGGCCTTGTGTGGGTCAGATACCACAAACCTCCGATGATGCTTTTGTAGTACATGACATCCACAGCATCCCCGACACCGTCCTTGCTTAGCTTCAATCTTGCCTGTATTGGTGTGCTGACTGGGTTGCAGTCTGACAGCCCAGCTCGCTCCAACAGACGCTTGGCATATGCCGTCTGGCAGAGCATGATCTGATCACGCTCCCGGTGGATTTCGATGCCAAGGTAGAACCTGAATTTGCCCAAGTCACTCATGCAGAACAGCTTGGTCATTTGCTGCTTGAAGCTTGCGATCTCCTCCATGTTCACGCCGGTGATGAAGAGATCATCCACATACACCCCAACGAGTAGCAGTGAGTTTCCTGTGCCTCGTCAGTACACCGCGTGCTCCGACGGACAACGCTCGAAGCCGAGTGTGCTCAGACTGTCATCCAGCTTCGTGTTCCACGCCCTTGGAGCTTAGCGCAGACCGTACATGGCCTTGCGGAGGCGCAACACCTTGTCTTCACGTATCCCAGCGGATGCTGCACATACAGCTCCTCGAGCAGGTCACCATTCAAGAATGCTGACTTGATGTCCATGTGGTGTATTTGCCAGTCATGGTGAGCGACGAGGGTGATCAACACACGCACCAAGTCCATCCGCGCCACGGGCGCGAACACATCCTCAAAGTCAATCCCTTGCCACTGGACGTAGCCCTTGGCTACCAACCTCGCCTTGAGTTAGTCACGAGATCTTGTATTACAGAACGAGTAAAGAGACTTGTCGGTAACGAGATTGAACTAGGTATGGAGATACCAACGATCGAATCTCGGGCAAGTAACATATCACCGGACAAAGGGAATTGCATACGGGATTACCCGGATCCTTGACACCGTGGTTCAACCGATGAAGATCTTCGAGGAATATGTAGGAACCAATATGGGCATCCAGGTCTCGCTACTGGTTATTGGCCAGAGAGGTGTCTCGGTCATGACTACATGATTCCCGAACCCGCAGGGTCGCACGCTTAACGTTCGTTGACGCTACAGTAGTATTGGGATATTTGATGATTGGTAACTGAAAGTTATATGGAGTCCCGGATGAGATCCCTGACGTCACGAGGAGTCTTGGAAATGTCGAGAGGTAAAGATTTATATATGGAAAGTCGTTTTCGGGATTCTGGAAAAAGGTGTAGTTTTTCGTTGTTTTACCGGGAAGCTTTGAGAAGGTTCCGGAGGGGTCCGGAAGTCCACAAGTGGGTCCACCAAGTCCCACATGCCAGCATGGGATGAAAGGGGCTCCTTGGCCTTCATGGGCCAGGCGCACCAACCCCTAAGAGTCCCATGTGGCTAAGACATGTGGAAAGGGACTAGGAGTCCAACTCCTACTAGGAGTAGGACTCCTCCCCCTTGGTGTCAGTCCTACTAGGAGTAGGGCTAGACTCCCAGCCCTCCCACACCTATAAGTATAGGGGAGGGGGCGCAGCAAGGCACCCCAACACATTGGCATTGGCTACTGCCCCGTCTCTCCCTCCCAGCATAGTTCTAGTCCACGGTTTTCACTTAGCGAAGTGCTGCCATTGCTCCACCACCACCATCTCCACCACGTCATCATGTTGGTTGAGATCCCATCTACTTCTTCCCTTCTCTTGCTGGATCAAGGAGGAGGAGATGTCACCGAGCCGCACGTGTGCTAAACTCGGAGGTGTCGTTCGTTTGGTGCTAGATCAGTTTGGATCGTGATTGGATCACGAAGAGTACGACTACATCAACCGCGTTATATAAGCTTTCGCTTAACAGTCTACGATGGTACGTAGACACACTCTCCCCTCTCATTGCTATGCTTCTTCTAGATAGATCTTGGGTGTTAGTAGGAATTTGATTTTCATGCAACATTCCCCATCAGCTTACAGTCAGGAGCAAAACTTTGGCTACTGCTTTTTTTGTCGCCGAGGTGCAAGGTAACTACAACGTCATACTAGGCCGTGATTGGGTTCATGCAACCAATGCGTGTCGTCTACTATGCACCAGTTTTTGATCAAGTGGGTTGATGATGAGGCAGAAATCATTTATGCGGATAACTGATGCATCAGTGGATTGTCAACATCCTAATGCTACTTTCTTAACAGGGCGCGTTTTAAACATGGTTAGTATTTTATGTATACATATTCTTATACATGTCGGCGTTCTGGGAACGGGGGTCCCCAGACTTGCCTGCCTGCGGCCTGCGGCGTGGCTCCATCAGCGGCCCTGTACGACCCATCTTCACCAGCAAACACTCAAGACCCTCGCGAGGGGCCAAGCCTCGCGAGGCGGACGATGCAAGACCTCCTCATGGGTGGCCTCACTAGGCTGGCTCGCGAGCAGCGGAGAGATCAAGGCAAGGGGCACCTTGTGAGATTCTAGTGACGTGAGCCATGACGACCAAGGCCAGGCGGGTGCTAGCGGGCGCATAGTACTCGTTTCCTCTTTGGTGCTAAAGGAGCAGGCGCAGGCGAGGGGTCCCGAGGCATCAGGCAAAGGTTTCCATATCAATGCAACGAGACCAAGACCAACAGGACGGCAGGACGGAGGTCATCGCAGAGCCCACGGCGGCGTCACCACCAGAGCCTTCGGCAGCCGAAGACCATCTTTTGTCAGGATAGCTTGTACTAGTTGTCCCCCTTCAAATTGGCCATTGTGGGATCCCTTCCCGCCTGATATTTGGGAAGAGGACCCGGGCCTCTATAAATAGGACTAGCCACCACCGTAGGAGGCAACTCATCTGGGATCGGATCCATTCCATCCTCACACACGCAAGCTCACCGAGCTCAAGAACACCTCTCCTTAGGAGGCTGTTCTTCCCTTGTACTTGTTCATCCATATCCTACAAGGCAATCCACCACACCACAATGGAGTAGGGTATTACACCACATCGGTGGCCCGAACCATTATAAACTCTTATGTCCCTTGTTTTTCGGGTTCGGCGGGCCGAGCTTCGAGATTGCGGTGAGATCGTGAGCTAGGGGGAGAGAGATCTTCGCACGCACCCCAGAGTTTGAACCTTAAGGTTTTTTTGCCGGAACCCGTGATCCGACATTTGGCGCGCCAGGTAGGGTGCGCTGGAGCCTCTCTTCCATCAGCTGACCCGCCAACACTCCGCGGTTCTGATATCCGGCGACCCGAGGACCAACGCTGACAGCTGGGCAGCTTGGCCCGTCAGGGCAGCACCGTCCGCCCAGGAAGACCTCAACTCCGCACTCCAGGCGGCCCGCATACTGCCGAACACCGCGGGGCATGGGCGATGCGGACCGGCATCTTCCACCCTCACGCCGCGGTGCGCGCGGGCCGCCGCGAGGGCCTCAAGCTACGCAGCGGTGACATCACCGCACACCCGGCGGGAGCAGGCGAATGTGCGGGCCACGCTCATCATGGCACGAGAGCTGTTACGGTGCAGGCTGACCGGGAGCAGCCGCGATGCACTACTAGAACGCGTTGCCGAACTGATAGACTGTGCTTGCAGGGGCACGCCGCCCTTCTACTCCTTGTCCACTCCTCAGGTTGTGGCTGAGGCACGCGCAAGGGCCCGGCGAGCTCGTGCACCCCCCGGAGCAATGGAGGAGCCAGGATACACCAGCGTGGGCACCGGCGCCGCCTATCCTACTGCAGCAACTTTGTCACGGGCCGAGGCAAGCGCTGGTGGCCTACCATGAAGCCATGCTGGAGTGTGACCCAGCGGCCGCCAGGGCCTGGAGCCACGGCGAGGAGCTCAAGACGCGCTGCACTCAGGCGGTGGCCCCCGAGGGGCAGCCATCGATGCCTATGTGCCCCGCATGGTGAACCTGGAGTACAAGCTCGGGGAGGGCCCCAATACACTCCTTGGGCTGGCATGGGACGGCGGAACGCTGGAAGCAGGAGTTTTCCACGAGTCGCCTGAAGGCTCCGCCGATCCCTTCAGTGACGACGACGGGGTACATCAGGTATCGCAGGAGCAGGCGTGCACTAACCATGGGTTGGAGGTGGACCAGGCCGTGACGGTGGTCGAGGACCCAAGGGCGGCGGTTCTGTCCCCGACAGGAGCAGAGCGCTGGGGGCTGTGCATGGGGGGCTTGGAGCCACGGCCTCCCGCATGCCGTGTAGAGTAAGGCGCCGGACAGAGGTAGGTCCTCTACCGGCGGAGCGCTGGCGAGCCCTTCCCCCCGGCAGAGGGCCCATGGTCACCGGGGGCACCGCTGGCGTCCCCCTTGTCCCTTGGTCTCGTCCTGGTTTCCGGATGCCCCAATAGTGGTCGGGGGTGGCGCAAGGCGGGGCCCTCTTCAGGCGATATGAAGTAAGGCTCACGCCTGTGAAGGTCTCCACTCGTGAAACTCTCACGTAATAATGAGTGGGGTTGTACACGCCCCGGAGTCTTCGAGTGCCACCCTTGGGCCTCGGGGGCTCCCGCCCACGTCCCAGTGGTAGCACTTAGCTCCGCGCTGGTGGAAGACAAGAAGACTAGCTAGGCGCCGGACGCGGCTATTTGCTTTCCTCTCCCATTTTCTTTGTAACCTGGTTTGTCACCCTTTCGGCTTGAATTTGAAGTCTTTCTCGTTGCAAATAGTGGCGGGAGTTTTCCTTTGATTTCTGCTAGTTCTATCGCTTTCTGGTCATGCACCTCATTTTTAAGGCTTGCGCCTCAGGCCCTCCGGCTCGGGGGCTGGACGGTCGATCCCACCAGGCAGGTCTACTCCACCTCGGCAGGACCCCCCTTGGGGCAAGAGCGTATGCGCCGCGTACGCATCCTGCCGCGGTCAGCAGGACGCCCCTAGCCAAGCTCCCTGCAGTAGGGCCGCATGCTGCTCAGGAGGCTCAGGGCCGCGGACCCCTAGCGGTTTATCTCAGGAGAAGGGCGTGCCAACTGCCCTGCAACCAACACAAGACCAGGTAGGTCAGGATGAGTCGCGGTGGCGACCCTGCTCAGGAGCCCGCCAACTCGCGGAAGCACGTCCCAAGTTCGGCTTTAAGACGAGAAGAGAAGAGAAGAACACCAATTTATACACATAGGGGGATCTCCCCATCAAAACACTCTCACACCCCACGGGGCCATCTCCAAGTCTTTGCGTGTAGGGTGAAAACAGAGGGGTGCGAGCTTAGTCGGACATGTCGCTCGCAACGTCATCCGAGTCGCTCTCATGCGCGCTGCCGGCGCTTTTGCTAGAGTCGTCTTCACCATCATCAACCACACCACCTTCGTCCGCCACGACCACGGCCTCGTCGTATTCGGTAGCGAAGGCTCTGGCCAGAGCATCCATGTTATCATCCACCCAACGTGCCAGGTTGTCCCGGATAACTCCGGGAACGGGGGCGATGGGAGCGCCGAAGTCAATGTTGGGATCGACATTCTGAAGATGGCTAAAGACGCGGGAGAACGCGCGTCCAAGGAGGCCCCGGCTCTTTTCCTCGACAAGCTCGTGAGCCCTCTCGGCCCAGTCCTCCAGGCGCGTCACGACATCTGTGAAGAAGCGAAGATGGCCGGCATAGTCCTCGGTGTGGGAATGAGGGGCGTGCTCGTCGCAGATGGCGCCGAGCGCCAGGTTGGCCCTCGTCCTGAGGTCCCGGAGCATGGGGCATGCTCGCGCTGCAATGTTTGTCGGCGGATCGCCTCCTCCCTGCTCTGCTGCGCGATGGACTTGGCAACGGTAACCCGCTGCTGAAGCGGGAGCAGCTTAGCTTGGGAGGAGGCCAACTCGGCCTGCACGGAGATCAAGGTAGCCGCGGCGGCCTTCTCGCGCTGCTCCGCCTCAGCCAACCTCGACCTGAGGGCGGCGGTCCTGCCCTCAGCTTCAGCTTCAGTTCGTACACATTGGCAAGATCAGCGCGAGCCTCGGTTACCCTGCGATCAACTTCCTCCTGGGTCCTCGCCTCGCGCGCGCTGGCAGCATCTCCCGCTTGGGCAACTTGACGCTCCCTCGTCTCCAATCGCTCAAGCTCGAGGCTGCGCTCCGTGGCCTCCAGCATCAGCGCTTCCTCGCACCTCAAGATCTCCTCCTCGTCGGACGGCGCCCCCTTCATCAACGCCAAGGCAGCCCTATGTGCCTCCACTTGCTGCTCCAGGGAGGCATTCAGGGCCTGGAGCTCCTGCCAGCGCTTTTCGGCAACCTCGCGGCGGTGATCTGCCTCCCTGGCCTCCTCCAAGGCTCGGGCGCTGTCCTCGCGTGAGGTTGTGTGGGATGCTTCGGCCTTTGCGTTGGCGTGCTCGTGCTGGAGGCACCCGAGGTTGATGGCCACCTTCAGTTGACGCCACTCGTCCACCAGCCAAAGGCCCTCGGTCTCAAGGCGGCGTCAACATCCACAAGCTCCTCCCCAAGCCGACTCAGCGCACCCATCGTCTCCCGGAAAAGCTCATGACGGACAGCGCCCCTCTTGCGCGCCTGCTCGAGCGAACGACCAGGCCCGTCCTCCGCGCCGGAAGTCGCTGAAGAAATCCGAAGAGGCACGCCTCCCCCCGGCAGGGGGCTGGAGGCATTCCCCTTTCCAGTCGTCCTTCGAGTCTCAACAGAGGCCCGGAAGGGCGGAGGTTCGTTGCGTGAAGAAGACCCAAGGGCCGAGGTCACCCAGCCGTGGTCAATAACCAGAGGAGGAGCCCTTGGCACACCTTCAGCACCCCAAGCAGCACCGCAAAGGGGGAATGGCAAGAACGCGGGGTCAAGATGCCAGGCCGGCGCATGCACCTCTCCGGCCGACCTTGCACTGAGTGTGGCAGGCTGGCTAGAGGTGCTCAGGATTAGCAGAGGACTCGAGGTAGGAGAAGGCTGCTTCTCGGGAGATTTCGCCGCCTTAGTAGAAGGGACCCTGAGGAATCCTGCTCATGAGGGGAAGTAGCACTCGAGAAACTACAAAGATAAGGTACTCACTCGTCTATGGCGATATACTTCCTCTGTTTCAATGGCCGGAAGGCATCACCGCCGCAGCTTGGAGATCCCTTCCTCTTCCGGAGCATGTCGCCAGCAACGAAGGAGCAACTGTGCAGGTCGTGGTGGCCGCCTAGCTAGGCGGATATCAAGGCTGCGTGGGGAAGCGGGGACGCCCAAGTCCCGTCAGTCGCCACGCATCAATCAAGGCCGCAGGCGGTTGGGGGCTGCGGCGCTTCGCACTTGCCCCTTGGCTTCGCCTCAAAGCCAAGTCCGAGTGTGCCTTGGGCCCGGGGGCTACTGTCGGTGTTCTGGGAACGGGGGTCCCCAGACTTGCCTGCGTGTGGCCTGGAGCGTGGCTCCACCAGCGGCCCTGTACAGCCCATCTTCACCAGCAAACGCTCAAGACCCTCGCGAGGGGCCAAGCCTCGCGAGGCGGACAACACAAGACCTCCTCAGGGGCGGCCTCACTAGGTTGGCTCGCGAGGAGCGGAGAGATCAAGGCAAGGGGCACCTCATGAGGTTCCCGTGACGTGAGCCATGACGACCAAGGCCAGGCGGGCGCAGAGTACTCATTTCCTCTTTGGTGCTAAAGGAGCAGGCGCAGGCGAGGGGTCCCGAGGCATCACGCAAAGGTTTCCATATCGGTGCAACGAGACCAAGACCAGCAGGACGGCAGGACGGAGGTCATCACGGAGCCCACGACGGCGTCACCACCAGAGCCTTTGGCAGGTGAAGACCATCTTTTGTCAGGATAGCTTGTACTAGCTGCCCCCCTTCAAATTGGCCGTTGTGGGATCCCTTCCCGCCTGATATTTGGGAAGAGGACTCGGGCCTCTATAAATAGGACTAGCCACCACCGTAGGAGGCAACTTGAGGGAGTCCTGGATTAGGGGGTATCCGGACAGCCGGACTATATCCTTTGGCCGGATTGTTGGACTATGAATATACAAGATTGAAGACTTCATCCCGTGTCCGGATGGGAATCTCCTTGGTGTGGAAGGCAAGCTTGGCAATACGGATATGTAGATATCCTTCCTTGTAACCAACTCTGTGTAACCCTAGCCCCCTCCGGTGTCTATATAAACCGGAGGGTTTAGTCCGTAGGACCAAGAACAATCATACCATAGGCTAGCTTCTAGGGTTTAGCCTCTACGATCTCATGGTAGATCAACTCTTGTAATACTCATATCATCAAGATCAGTCAAGCAGGAGTAGGGTTTTACCTCCATCGAGAGGGCCCGAACCTGGGTAAAAACATTGTGTCCCCCGTCTCCTATCACCATCCGCCTAGACGCACAGTTCGGGACCCCCTACCCGAGATCCGCCGGTTTTGACACCGACATTGGTGCTCTCATTGAGAGTTCCTCTGTGTCGTCGTTGTTAGGCTTGATGGCTCCTTCGATCATCGATAGCAATGCAGTCCAGGGTAAGACTTTTCTCCTCGAACAGATTTTTGTTTTCGGCAGCTTCGCACTGCGGGCCAACACGCTTGGCCATCTGGAGCAGATCAAGAGTTACGCCCCTGGCCACCAGGTCAGGTTTGGAAGCTTAAACTACACGTCCAACATCCGCGGAGACTTGATCTTCGACGGATTCGAGCCCCTGCCGAGTGCGCCGCACGGTCACGATGAGCATGATTTAGCTCTGCCACCGGACAGTGTTCAGGAGATCGCACCGGCAACCGCTCTGACCCTCAATTCGGAGCCAATTGTGCCATCCATGGACGGGTGGATAGACTCCGCCACGGAGGCTGCATTCTTAGCGGCGATCGAGCCAAATACCGACCTTACCCTTCACGAGAGCCGTGACGCCAAACTAGCGGATTCTTCCCCGGCCATGGACTCCGAACCGCCTGCGCCCGTTCCTATTGAATCCGACTGAGCGCCGATCATGGAGTTCACCTCCGCGGATATCTTTCAGCACTCGCCCTTCGGCGACGTACTGAACTCATTAAGGTCTCTCTCCTTGTCAGGAGAGTCCTGGCCAAACTATGTCCGGCCGGATTGGGATGAGGATGACGAAGAAATTCGCTGCCCACCCACCACCGACTTAGTAGCCACTATCGATTATTTGACCGACATGCTCGACTTCGACTCCAAAGACATTGACAGCATGGACGATGATGCAGGAGATGAACAGGAACCACTGCCTACAGGGCACTGGACACCCACTTCATCATATGATGTATACATGGTGGACACACCCAAAGAAAACTACGACGAGGAACGGAAGGACGCAGCGAAGGATCGTTCCCTCGAGAAGCAGTCCAAGCGGTGGCGTAAGTGCCGCTCCAAATCCCGCCTCGGCAAAAACAACGATCATATAGACCCAGCGATAGAGCAGGGTGAGCCAGCGGACGATGAACACGGCATGGAACTGCCGTCCGACCACGGCAACACGGAGAATCAAACCAAACAACCCGTCTCCGGCGAAGATAACAGTCCGGATGACATCACACTGGACAAGCACCTGGAGCAATAGAATCTCCATCAAAGGCTTGTCGCCATTGCGAGGAGTTTGAAAAAGCAGAAGCAAAAGCTCAGGCCTACACAAGATACACTCAGAATTAGATGGAGTAAAGTACTCAACACCGCAGAAAAGTACGGCGGCAGTCGCCACACAAAGAGCTACCCGAAGCGAAAGCTGCTGCCTGAATTCGATGATGAGGCCTTAGAGCCCCCGCAATCGAAAAACAAAACAGCCATCCGGTCGGATAGACGACCTCGTGGCCACCATAGAGCGGCAAATGACGCCGCACACAAACCAGTGCGCGATCCACATGAGGACTCGCATCAAAAGGCCGGCGCAACCAGATCCATCTACAGACCAAGAAAGCGCGCCCCAGCGCACAATGCAACGCAACAAAAATCCGAACACCACGGTACACCCAAATACAGGGGTGCCGCACAACAAAAATCCGAACACCACGATGAGGTGCTGGACCATGGATTTCCAGAGGGATTCAAACCCGTAAACATAGAGGCGTATGACAGAACGACAGACCCTGGGGTATGGATTGAGGACTACATCCTCCATATCCACATGGCTTGAGGAGACGATCTCCATGCCATCAAGTACTTACCCCTCAAGCTCAAAGGGCCAGCTCGGCACTGGCTTAAAAGCCTCCCCGAAAACTCCATTGGAAGTTGGCAAGAGCTCGAGGATGCTTTTCGGGCAAATTTTCAAGGGACCTATGTCCGACCACCGCACGCAGACGATTTAAGTCATATAACTCAACTGCCCGGAGAGTCAACCCGAAAGCTTTGGAACATGTTACTCACTAAAAAGAACCAAATAGTCGACTGTCCGGACGCCGAAGCCTTAGCAACTTTCAAGCACAGCGTCCGAGACGAATGGCTGGCCAGACACCTCGGTCAAGAAAAGCCGAGAACAATGGCAGCCTTAACAAGCCTCATGACCCGCTTTTGCGTGGGCGAGGACAATTGGTTAGCCCGAAGTAGCACCAGCGACCCAAGCACATCCGAAGTCAGGGACGGAAATGGGAAGCCACGACGCAACAAAAACAAGCTCGGAATAAAGAAGACAGCCCAAATAGTACGACGGTAAACGCCGGATTCAGCAACTCTCGGCAAGGTCAGCGAAAGTTTCCCTCCAAAAGCAACAGAGACGAATTGTCCAGCCTAAACAAGATTCTGGACAAACTATGTCAGATCCACAGCACCCCCGATAAACCTGCAAATCATAACCATAGAGAATGTTGGGTCTTCAAGCAGTCCTGCAAGCTAAACGCCAAACACAAGGGGCTGGATACACCAAGCGAAGACGAGGACGAGCCTCGCCAGCAAAGCACTGGGGAACAGAAAAAATTCCCACCAGAAGTCAAAACAGTAAACGTGTTACACGTGATGAAGGGGAGAAACAAAGCGGCACGCCCAAAGACACATGGCCCAGGACCTATCACCACAGAGTTCAGCCACTGGTCGTCCCAACCGATCACTTTTGACCGTAGGGATTACTCGGCAAGTATCCGGCAGGCAGGATTGGCTGCCTTGGTGTTAGACCCGATAATTGACGGATACCATTTCACACGAGTCCTGACGGATGGCGGCAGTGGTTTAAACCTGATATATCAGGACACAGTCCGCAAAATGGGGATAGACCCAACGAAAGTCAGCCATAGCAATACTACCTTTAAAGGAGTAACGCGAGGCACAGAAGCTCACTGCACGGGCTCTCTGTCTCTAGAGGTTGTATTCGGCTTTCCCGACAACTTCCGAAGCGAAAAGCTAACCTTCCAAATCGCTCTGTTCCAAAGTGGCTATCAAGCACTACTCGGACGCGAAGCTTTCGCTCGCTTTAACACAATACTGCATTACGCTTCTCTCATGCTTAAGATGCCCGGTCCACGTGGCATCATTACAGTAAATGGAAAAAATTGAGTGTTCCTGGCGCGCGGAAGATCGTGCGGCCGCCCTGGCAGCCGCACACTAGATGACCTCACCAACCAGAGTAGATGACCGGTCGTTAAGACTACGGACACGGTTAGACGAGTCCGGTGTAGTTACATATAATTGGTATAGGTTTGATGGATATACCCCTATAACAATACAAGGGGCTCAACGCGTGTAAACAAGTGACAATTCGGCTCAACTTTACTCATCTTGAACTGTACATGGTTTATTTAGTATAACATACCTTTTGCACGACAACTTTTCAACTAAGTTCCTCTCTTTTACAGATGACCATCGTGCTACACCCGTCCAGGATACGGCACAACGGAGACACAGGCACAGACGTGTAGCAGGGACCCGTTCCAAGGCTTCTTTTTAGATTAAGACCCTGCGTAAACCTTTTTTACTGTCTCTTGTTGATACACATCCCCCGGATTCTCCGTACAACCGAGCAGGATGCTGACGTTATTGGCTTGTGGCCACGTCAGAATATTGCACGTACCTGGACACTAGGGGCTTATTACAAAGGGCATTGTTTAGCCCGGTTTACATCATAAAGACCGAATACCTTAGGGAGTGTTCGGCCTCGCGAGTTTGGCCTTATATGCATTAGCTCCGAATCATGTCTTTGGTCAAATGTTGGGTTTGCCCGGCTCTTGTGTTTTGCTACCTTACGTTCCGCTCTATCGGCTAAGGCAGCACCAGGAGAACTACTGCGATTGTGCCCTGGTTCATCCGGACGAGCACCTCAGTAGAGAAAGCCGAAAACTGAGTGTCATGATATAGCGTGAGACTGGTCAACCACTCGATGACCTAGCAGAATCTTCGGGATTCCTCTGCCTTAACGAAGGGTCGTTTCCCGGCCAGGCATGTACGCGCCCTAAATTCGTACGAGCGCGGAGCCACCAGGGGCTATATAGTAGCCCCACTGTCGAACTCCTCTGGCTAAGTGAAAGTGTTAAAGCATGATAGTTCGATTGCCTAGTTCTCTGCGCCATCACCTCCTTAATGGACCAAGACGTTGGATCAAATGTGAATGTGCGTCTTCTATGAACACCCCCGCATTATATGCGTGGGGGCTGAAGCCGACGACTGCCATCTTTCAGGTTATATACATATATACATAAACAGCCGCACAGGAGGTATTATAATTCTTTCAGGCAAAAGTATAAAATAGCCTTTACAATTCAGTAAAACATCATTTTTCGATAGGAATACATGTCATTAGAGCATAATATTCTTCGAGCACTGCGCTTCTATTGAACGAGCACCCTCAAGAACTTCTCGAAAGTAGTGCTCGGCAGGTACTCGGCTCTCGTCTGAATCTTGGGCTGCAATGGCGGTGGCCTCCATCTCTGCCCAGTATGTCTTGACACGGGCAAGGGCCATCCGCGCACCCTCTACGCACGCCGACCTCTTCATCGCGTTGATGCGTGGCACTGCACCAAGGAATTGCTGCACCAAACTAAACTAACTGTTCGGCTTTGGCCCTTCCGGCCATAGATGATCCACACCAGACCTCATGGCAAGTATGGAAAATCTATTAAGCTCGGCCCATTCGGCCAACCGATCAGTCAATGGAAGCAGACGCTCTGGAACGTTAAATTGTGACTAGAACAGCTTTTCCACTTCGCGATCTTTTCTATCTCGGAAGTATTCGGCCGCATCGGTAGCACTCGCTGCTAAGTCCAGATACGCGTCCGCAGAACTCCACAGCCGGAGCATACAAGGGTCATACTTAGGATCTCCGAACTTCATCCGCAGCATAAAGGGCTTCCCAGCCGCGATATCTCCGGCTTGACGCAGCTCCTCCATCGCTCTCATTGCGGAGCGGGTGTCTTTGGCCGCCACCGTGGCCTTCTCCAGGTCTGTCATCTTTGCTCGATCTTCATTTTTTAGAAGCTCGTAACGGTCAGCGGCATTCTTCAATCCCACAGCCATCCTGGCTATTTCTTCCTTGCTTTGGCAGTGAGCAGCCTGTTCGGCTTTCAGCTCCTCGACTGCCTTCAGGGCAGCCGCATCACTTTTCCTGGCTTGTTCTTTGGCTCGGGCAAGTTCCGCCCAAAGGTTCTCCACGGCCGCAGCTCCATCTGCATTCAAAAACATGTTATAGATACTGGCATCATGCTCCTCTTACCATGTGTCACCGGAGAAATCACATACCCTGTGCCTCGTCAAGCCGCTTGTTGACAAGTACGAGGTCGGCGTCTGCCACATCAAGCTGCCGCTTTAGATCGGCAAACTCATTAGTCCGGCTGGCCATCGGACCCTCCGCCATCTGCATATTAAGGCGGCACAATTATTCCTGGGACTATGATCCTCTGTGCGCCGTTGTCTTCGACAGCACCCAGAGTCTTTCACCGGACGAAATCCTTTCAATCACCGTACCCATAAACGTGCGGTGCTCTTCTGAGATAGCCGCTTGCTTTAGCAGATCCTCCAGTACGTCCGACCGCACACCAGGCGGCGCCGGACTCTTCCGATTGCTCTCTTCAAAAGCCGGATACTGAGGACTTCAGGCAGCCAAAAAGTCATCCTCTGGCCCTGCTGGATCAGGAGAAACCCTCCGCGACAACACTTCGGGGTCGCCCACCTCACGAGACAGGATGGTAGGGGGAGGCGTCTCACTTCCCATCATCTTCGGAAGAAGATCCCCAAAAGATGAACTCTGTCAAGATGGGCTATGATCCGAACTGCAAGAGGAATATTTCAGTTATTTTCCTCAGAAGTAAGGCGTGATATTTCCACCATAAAGTTCCCCTTGAGGGCATAGTGCGGCCGGGGTATCCCCCAGGGCAGGACCCTCTGGCAAAGATTTCTTCCCCCATTTGGAGACCATTGTCTCCGGGTCCTCAGAGGCGGTCCTCTTCCTTCCCTGGGGAGAGGAAGTTTCAGTTCCTTCCCCTGGTTATCCTCCTTCGAGGAGGCGCTAGCCTCCTTGTTCCCCCCTTTATCTTCCCCTGAGGGCGCTTGATAAGGCGCGATCTCCAGCATCCTGGTTAGCACGGGATTCGGTGAGGTCTCAGGGAGGGGGGCCGGACACCTGATCAACTTCACCTTCGCTATCCAATCCTGGTCAAAGAGCGGCTTTTTTAGGGCGACGTTGCGATAAATAAACAGACAGTCTGTTCGGATGCAGGGCTACTTACTTGGGTATCCGGGCGATTGCAGCTCAGACCTGCATCCTCAGTGGTGTCCGGACACATTATTTGTGGTCTGAAGAACAATTTGTACATCTCCTCGGGCGTCATGCCGAGGAAGTGTTGAATAGCTCGCGGTCCCTCCGGGTTGAACTCCCACATGCAAAGGGGACGACGTTTGCAGGGCAGAACTCGGTGAATTAACATGACTTGCATTACCATGACCAGACTGATATCTCTCTCAAGGAGATCCCGGATGCGGCTCTGCAATGTGGGAACATCCTTTACTGGTCCCCAGTCCAGCCCTTTGTTGACCCATGACGTTAGTCGTGGCGGGGAACTCGAGCGAAAGACAGGTGGAGCCACCCACTTGGTACCCCTGGGAGCCGTGATATAAAACCACTCTCGTTGCCATAAGCTGGACACCTCCTGGAAAGAGCCCTCGGGCCATGGGGCATCGGCGTTTTTGCTTATTACGGCGCCTCCGCACTCTGCGTGCCGCCCCTCGATCATCTTCGGCTCCACTTTGAAGGTCTTGAGCCACAGTCAGAAGTGAGGGGTAATACGGAGGAAAGCTTCACACACGAGGATGAATGATGAGATGTGGAGGATAGATTCCGGAGCTAAATCGTGGAAATCCAGCCCGTAATAAAACATGAGCCCCCTCACGAAGGGATCTAGAGCGAAGCCTAGCCCTCGGAGGAAGTGAGACACAAACGCAACGCTCTCGCCGGGTTTGGGGGTAGGAATGACCTGCCCTCAAGCAGGCAGCCGGTGCGGGATCTCGCCGGTCAGAAACCTAGCCTCCCTTAGCTTTTTCACATCTTCCTCCGTGACGGAGGAAGGCATCCACCGACCTTGAAGGTTGGATCCGGACATAGTCGGAGGTCCGAAGCACCTAAACTTGAGCTTTGAGTGTTGGAACTCGAGGCGGGGGTGGATTCGATTAAGATCGAGAAGGAAAAAGAATAGGCCTTGGTCTCTTTATAAAGAGGTTGAATACCAAGTGTCCTCCTCGTGACCGTTTGGGACTTGCCTACAATCGAGGAGTCCTACCAACGGGCACGATTGGGTTACCCACGTCCGCGTTGATGAGAATCCCGTAATAAAGGGGACACGATCTTTGCTCCGACAAGACGTGCCAAGGAAACCGCCTCGCTGTACACGCTGAGATTGGTTATGAAAAATGAATAAATGACCTGGCTGCGGTGTGATGTCACACTGCGAAATACGTCAGCAGATTAGATTTGTGGAAATATTATTCTCTCTACGACGATATGTGGAACTTGTTTTGCAGAGCCGGACACGATCCTCGTGTTCAAAATCTTCTATGAAATATTCGGAGGAGGAACCCGCCTTGCAATGCCAAAGATAATTTGCGCACCGGACTCATCGTCATTGAAGCCTAGTTCAGGGGCTACTGAGGTAGTCCTGGATTAGGGGGTATCCGGACAGCCGGACTATATCCTTTGGTCGGATTGTTGGACTATGAAGATACAAGATTGAAGACTTCATCCCGTGTCCGGATGGGACTCTCCTTGGCGTGGAAGGCAAGCTTGGCAATACGGATATGTAGATCTCCTTCCTTGTAACCAACTTTGTGTAACCCTAGCCCCCTCCGGTGTCTATATAAACCGGAGGGTTTAGTCCGTAGGACCAAGAATAATCATACCATAGGCTTGCTTATAGGGTTTAGCCTCTACGATCTCGTGGTAGATCAACTCTTGTAATACTCATATCATCAAGATCAATCAAGCAGGAGTAGGGTTTTACCTCCATCGAGAGGGCCCGAACCTGGGTAAAAACATCATGTCCCCCGTCTCCTGTTACCATCCGCCTAGACGCACAGTTCTGGACCCCCTACACGAGATCCGCCGGTTTTGACACCGACACAACTCATCTGGGATCGGATCCATTCCATGCTCACACACGCAAGCTCACCGAGCTTAAGAACACCTCTCCTCAGGAGGCTGTTCTTCCCTTGTACTTGTTCATCCCCAGCCTACAAGGCAATCCACCACACCACACTGGAGTAGGGTATTACACCACATCGGTGGCCCGAACCAGTATACACTCTTGTGTCCCTTGTTCTTCGGGTTCGGCGGGCCGAGCTTTGAGATTGCGGTGAGAGCGTGAGCTAGGGGGAGAAAGATCTTCGCGCGCACCCCAAAGTTCGAACCTTAAGGGTTTTTGCCGGAACCCGTGATCCGACAATACATGGTTCGTATTTTCAATATACATGATTATCTTTTCTTTAATCTCACATACATTTCTTGAAACGCATGAATAGTTTTTTACAAACATTTTTTAACAATTTTAACATGTTTTTTAGATAATACTCCCTCCATCCCGTAATTCTTGTCGCAGGGGTAGTACATTTGTTTTTCTGCATTTTAGTCCTTCCACTTTCAAAGCTTTAGAAATTAAGCCCCCATCTCCTTCCTCCTCCTCCTCCCGTCGCCCGCGTCGCCACGGCCAGCCATCTCCAGGAGAAGGTAGCCGCCGACGAGCAGTTCCTGAGCCACTGACGAGCCCGCCCACGAACATGAGCTCCGCTGCCCACGAGGAGGATCTCCGCCGGCCGCCCACGAGGAGGACTCAGCCGGCCGCCCACGAGGAGGACCTCCGCTGCCCACCGACGAGTGGTTCTCTGTCGCCCACCAACGAGTTGTTCCTCCACCACCCACCACCGCCGCACTGGTCCACTCCGCCCATGATTCCGCTGCTCACTGCCGCCGCGCTGGTTCGCTTTGGCCCGTCGGCTGGTTGAGGTGGTGCTGGCTAGCGACGCCTGTGCCACCACTGCTGCTGCTGGTGGGCGACGCCGACGCCCTCCGATCCCCACCCCCGACCCCCGAGGCCTCCGCCTCTGCCTCTGCTACTCTACTCTAGTCGTGTAGCTTATACAGAGTGATATTGATTCGCAGCTCGCTTGGCATGATCGTGTTGATCAGCAGCAGCAGAGCTCCAGTAGCAGCTCCCTTGTGCTCCTCTGGCCTGCTCCTTGTGTTGTCGCCAGAGCTCGGTTCCTAAGGAAGGAAGAAGGTAAAATTCAATTAAAATTGTCCGGTTTCAGTTAATCTGTACTCCAAACTGTTAAAATTTACTATCAATTTTCAGCAATGTCGCATTGAGCCTAAACCTTTTTGACAGTACAAGCAATGCAGCATTGAGCCTCCGCCTCTGCTACTGTCTGCCTGAGCGCCGACCTTGGCTTCCTCCAAAGCCCCCACCTCTGCTGATGTCTGGGTACGTACGGAAGAATATCAATTATAGTGAAATTAATAGTCACAGTGAAACTGATAGTCATCTATGAAATTGAATGTTTGTCTAGATCAATTATTGCTAGCATTATGGAACTAGAGCAGATCATCCAATTTTGAACATAAGCAATCACTGTACTTTGCTAACTGTCAAATTTTTAAGTCACTGAACATATGCAGTCACTAAACATATGCAAATTTGGAGAACTATTTGGTACTGCTGGAATTACTCCTGTTTGGAGTACTCCACAAATTATGAAAGTTTGGAGTACAAAATTCAGTTTGTTACTGCCAGTTTGGAGTACTGTTTGCAACTTATGAAAGCAACTTTTGTAAAATGGCTTTGTTTCTCTGTGTTTCTGATGCCTTTTGCTTCCAAAGGCAGTTCAGTTCACTCCAGAAAACAGTAGTCCAAATTGTACTCAAACGGTCAGATTTTGTAACTGTACTTAAGGCCAAAATTCAGTGAAAACATTGCCAAACTGTTAAAATTCAGTTAAAAGATTTGTACCTTCATGCAGACTAAAAGGAGTAGGTTAACTTGAAAGTGCTAGTTATCGACTAGAGGGGGGTTGAGGGAGTCCTGGATTAGGGGGTGTTCGGGTAGCCGGACTATACCTTCGCCGGACTCCTGGACTATGAAGATACAAGATTGAAGACTTCGTCCCATGTCCGGATGGGATTTTCCTTGGCGTGGAAGGCAAGCTTGGCGATGCGGATATTCAAGATCTCCTACCCTTGTAACCAACTCTGTGTAACCCTAACGCTATCCGGTGTCTATATAAACCGGAGGGTTGTAGTCCGCAGGACAATCAACTCCATACACAATCATACCATAGGCTAGCTTCTAGGGTTTAGCCTCCTTGATCTCGTGGTAGATCTACTCTTGTACTACCCATATCATCAATATTAATCAAGCAGGAGTAGGGTATTACCTCCATTGAGAGGGCCCGAACCTGGGTAAAAACATCGTGTCCCTTGTCTCCTGTTACCATTCGGCCTTGACGCACAGTTCGGGACCCCCTACCCGAGATCCGCCGGTTTTGACACCGACATTGGTGCTTTCATTGAGAGTTCCTCTATGTCATCGCCTTTAGGCTCGATGGCTCCTTTGATCATCAGTAACGATGAGGTCTAGGGTGAGACTTTTCTCCCCGGACAAATCTTCGTCTTCGGCGGCTTTGCCCTACGGGCCAATTCGTTTGGCCACCTGGAGCAGATCGAAAGCTACGCCCCTGGCCATCAGGTCAGGTTCGGAAGCCTAAACTACACGGCGGACATCCGTGGAGATTTGATCTTCGACGGATTCGAGCCACAGCCAAGCGCGCCGCACTGTTTCGATGGGCATGATCTAGCTTTGCAGCCGAACAGCGCCTTGGAGGCCGCACTGGCTCCGACCCTTAATTCGGAGCCCACTGCGCCAATCGAGGATGAGCGGTTGGACATCACCTCGGGGGCTGCGATCTCAAGGGCGATCGAGCCGAACACCAGCACCGCACTCCGCGTGACTCATGACTCCGAGGATCCGGACTCCTCTATGGACTCCGAACCCCCCGCGCCCCTACCGATCGAGTCCAATTGGGCGCCGGTAATGGAGTTCACTGCCGCGGACATCTTTTAGCACTCGCCTTTTGGCGATATCCAGAATTCTCTCAAGTCTCTCTCTTTATCAGGAGAGCCCTGGCCGGATTACGGTCAGCGAGGATGGGATACGGACGATGAAAAAATTCAAAGCCCACCCACCACCCACTTTGTAGCCACTGTCGACAGTTTGAACGACGTGCTCAACTTCGACTCCACAGACATCGACAGCATGGATGATGACACAGGAGATAACGGCGAACCAACGCCCATAGGGCATTGGACAGCCACCTCATCTCACGATGTGTACATGGTGGATACCCCTAGAGGAAGCGACAACGAGGAAAAAGGGGATGGAACAGGAGATCGACCCCCCAAAAAGCAATCAAAGCGTCAGCGTAAACGCCGACCCAAGCCCCGCCTCAATAAAGACCCAGCCATAGAGCAGGATGAGCCGGTAGACGACGAGCAGGCCTTAGAGCAACCGTCCGAACAGGGCAACACGGATAAAGAAACCGAACATCCCTCCCCCAGCAAAAACGGCATTCCGGACGACCTTACCCCGGATAGACCCACAAAGAAGAAGAATCTCCACAAGAGGCTCATTGCAACAGCACGAAGCCTGAAAAAGCAGAAGCGGAAGCAAAAAACAGCGGAAGACGCACTCCGGATTAGATGGAGCAAAGTAATCAATACCGCAGATAAATACGGCGACGGTCGCCGCACTAAAAGCTATCCGAAAAGAAGGCTGCTGTCCGAATTCAACGAAGAGGCTCTAGAGCCCTCACATTCAAAAAATAAGAAAGCCACACGGTCGGATAGACGACCCCATAAAGCGGCAAGCGGCGCCGCACTTAAAACGGCATGCGATCCACCTAAGGATTCGCATCACGGCCCAGTGAGGTCCATTTATGGGCCAAGAAAGCAAGCTCTCGTAAGCAATGCAATAAAGCCATCATCAGAATCCGGCACCCCCAGATACAGGGGCGCCGCACACCCCCTATGTTTCACCGATGAGGTTCTGGACTATGAATTCCCAGAGGGATTCAAACCCGTCAACATAGAGGCATACGATGGAACAACAGACCCTGGAGTCTGGATCGAGACTATATCCTCCACATACATATGGCCAAAGGAGACGATCTCCACGCCATCAAATATTTACCCCTTAAGCTTAAAGGGCCAGCCCGGCAGTGGCTTAAAAGCCTTCCTGAAAACACAATTGGAAGCTGGGAAGAGCTCGAGGATGCTTTCCGAGAAAATTTTCAAGGGACCTATGTCCGCCCCCCGGATGCAGACGATCTTAGTCACATAACTCAACAGCCTGGAGAATCAGCTCGGCAGTTCTGGAATAGATTCCTCATTAAAAAGAATCAGATAGTCGACTGTCCGGACGCCGAAGCTTTAGCAGCTTTCAGGCATAACGTCCGAGACGAATGGCTCGCCAGACACCTCGGCCAAGAAAAGCCAAGAACAATGGCCGCACTAACAAGCCTCATGACCCACTTTTGTGCAGGAGAGGACAGCTGGTTGGCAAGGTGCAGCCCCAGTGACCCAAGTACATCCGAAACTAGGGATGGAAACGGAAAACCACGACGCAACAAGGACCGTCGCCGAATTAGGGAAAAAAGTCCGAAGAGCACGGCAGTTAATGCCGGATTCAAAGGCTCATGACCAAATCAGACAAAACCACCCCTCCAGGATAACAGGGATGATCCATCCAACTTAAATAAAATCCTGGATAGGATATGTCAGATACACAGTACTCCCGGGAAGCCTGCTAACCATACCCACAGAGATTGTTGGGTTTTCAAACAGTCCGGCAGACTCAATGCCGAACACAAGGGGCTCGACACACCAAGCGAAGACGAGCACGAACCCCAAAAGCAGAGTACCAGGAAACAAAAGAACTTCCCACAAGAAGTAAAAGCAGTGAACTTACTTCACATAACAAAACGTGCTGCACCCATAAAGGCACGCACCACCCGACATATACCCAAGGGATCCTGCCACTGGTTGTCAAAACCAATCATCTTCGATTAGCTGGATTATTCGAAAAGCATCAGGAACGCAGGCTGGACTGCCTTGATACTCGATCCAATAATCGACGGAATCCAATTTTCAAATGTCCTTATGGACGGCGGCAGCGGACTAAACCTGATGTATCAGGACACAATCCATCACATGGGGATAGACCCAGCGAGAATCCGCCATAGCAAAACCTCCTTTCAAGGGGTAACACCTGGTCCAGACACCCATTGCATGGGTTTTCTCCGACTCGAAGTTATATTCGGTTCTACCGATAACTTCCGCCGCAAAAAGCTGACCTTCCATGTCGTCCCGTTCTCAAGTCGCTATCAAGCACTACTAGGACGCGAAGCTTTCGCCCGCTTTAACGCAATACCGCATTATGCATCTCTCACGCTTAAGATGCCCGGTCCATGGGGCATCATCTCTTTGAAGGGGAAGCACTGAAATGCGCCTCCCCCAAGCGGAGGACTGTGCGGCTGATTTCATAGCCTCACAGTAAAATGGTCTCAATGGCCAAAAAAAACTTCAAAATAGGTCACTAAAGACCACGAACACGGATAGACGAGTTCGGCGCAAAAATCACCATTGATGCAGGCCTATTGGCCATATACCCCCGCACTAGGGGCTACATGCAGAGACAATAAAGCTCAATTTTATATATTTTACTTTATACATTGTTTATTTCAAACCTTTGTCCGACACGACCCATTTTTAAATAAGTTCCTCTTTTTTACAGATGAACGTCATGCGGCGCCCGTCCAGGATACGGCACAACGGAGACACAGGCGCAGACGTGCAGTAGGGACCCGTCTTAAGGATTCTTTTTAGATTAAGACCCTGCGTAAACCTTTTTTACTGTCTCTCGTTGTTACATCTCCCCTGGTTTTCTTTAACATAACCACGGAGGAGGCTGGCATCTTGGCATGTGGCCACGTCAGAATTCTTGCGCGTACCTGGACACTAGGGGCTTTTTTATTACAGAGTGTTGTTTTGCCCGCACTCATAAAGACCGAACACCCTAGGGAGTGTTCGGCGTCGCGAGTTTTGGCACTATATGCATCAGCTCCGAATCATGTCTTTGGTTAAATGTTGGGTTGCCCGGCTCCTGAGTTCGGTTACCTTACGTTCCGCTCTATCGGCTAAGGTAGCACCAGGAGAACTACTGCGATTGTGCCCCGGTTCGGCCGGGCGAGCACCTCAGTAGAGAAAGCCAAAAACTGACTGTCATGATGCAGCGTGAGACTGGTCAGCCACTCGATGACCTATGGGAATCTATCATATTCCTACGCTTTAATGAAGGGCCACTTCCCGGCCAGGCATATACGCGCCTCCAACTCGGGCAAGCGCAGTCGCCACCAAAGGGCTACCTAAAGAGTCCCACTGTCAAGCTCCTATGGCTAAGTGAAAGTGTTAAAGCATTATAGTCCGGTTGCCTGGCCCGCTGCGCTATCACCTCCTTGGTAGGACCAAGACGTTGGGTTAAGTGTGAAAATGCGTCTTCTGCGAGCAACCCGCACTATGTGCGTGGGGGCTGAAGCCAACGACAGCCATCTTTCAGATTATATATATAACGGCCGCACAGGAGGTGTTTCAAATACTTGAAGGCACAAGTATAAAAGGCCACTACAATATTGCTTTATAATTACATATGCTATCATAAAATAGCATCCTTCGAGCACTGCGTCTCTATTATACGAGCGCCCTCAAGGACGTCCTGAAAATAGTGCTCGGAAGGTACTCGGCTTTTTTCCGAATCTCGAGACGCGACAACGGTGGTCTCCATTTCTGCCCAGTATGTTTTGCACGGGCAAGAGCCATCCGTGCGCCCTCTATGCAGGCTGACCTCTTCATTGCATCGATTCGTGGCACCGCATCAAGGAATTGCTGCACCAAGGTGAAGTAACTCTTCGGCTCCGATCTCCCCGGCCAAAGATGACCCATGACGTACTTCATGGCGAGTCCGGACAACCTATTCAGTTTGGCCCATTGAGCCAAACGATCGTCCACTGAAAGTGGATGCTCTGGATTGTGAAACTGCGACCAGAAAAGCTTTTCCACTTCGTGATCTTTTTGATCTCGAAAATGTTTTGTCGCATCAGCAGCACTCGCTGCCAAATCCAGATAGGTGTCCTTCACACTCCACATCTGGTCCAACGGAGCAAACCTCGGATCACAAAACTTCCTCCGCAGCATAAACGGCCTTCCAGCCACAATCTGTCCGGCTTGGCGCAGCTCCTCCTTCACAGCTCTCATCGCAGAGCGAGCGTCTTTGGCGTTAGTAACGGCCTTGTCTAAGTCCGTCCGCCTCGCCAGGTCTTCTTCTTCAAGAAGCTTGCAACGGTCAGCAGCGCCCTTTAACTTCACGGCCATCACGGCCATCTCCTCCTTGCTTCGGCAGTGAGAAGCCTGTTCGGCTTTCAGCTCTTCACGGGCTTTCTCGGCAGCCGCATCGCTTCTTCTGGCTTGTTCCTTAGCTCGGGCAAGTTCTGCCCTGAGACTCTCCACGGCGGCCACACCATCTGCGTCAAGCACACGCATTGTAAGATACTGGCGTAAAGCCCTTCTTACCTAATGTCGTCCGAGGAACTACATACCTTGAGCTTCATCAAGCCGCTTGTTGACAAGCGCGATGTCGGCATCTGCCACATCCTGTTGCCGCTTTAGTTCGGCCAAATCATCAGTTCGGCTGGATTCCGGACACCCTGCCGCCTACATTCAAAGGCGACATCTTAGACCTGGGATTATGATCCTCCGCGTGTCGTCCTTTCTTGACGACGCGCAGAGTCTCAGGGGCTACTATCTACACAAGGCGCATCTTACTTATGCGCAACTGACAAAAGTGTACATTATCCAACGTACCTCAAAACCCGTCAGTAAACTTTTGACGGCCTCATGCAATCCGCTTTGTGCGGATGAAATCCTTTCAATCACCGTGCCCATCAATGCACGATGCTCTTCCGAGATTGAAGCTCACCCTAACAGAATCTTTAGCTCCTCCGGCCGAGCACCAGACGGTGCCGGACTCGTCCCATGACCTCTTTCGAAGGCCGGACACGGAGAACCCCGGGGGGCCACATGACCATCTTCCGCCCCTGCCGGATTCAGAGAAACTCTCCGCGAAGACACCTCAGGATCGCCCGCCTCGCTAGGCGGCACGGCAGGGGGAGGCGTCCCGCTCTCCATCATCTCCGGAAGGAGGTCCCCTGAAGATGAGCTCTGCAGAGAAGGGCTGAGGTCCAAACTACAAGGTAAAAACTTGGTTAATCTTCTCAAATATAAATTAAGTATTTCTCTCATCCCTCAAAAGGAAAATCTTCCTCTACTTACGGATCGCTGGAGGGCTGATCCCGTTGAGGGCGTAGTCCGGCCGAGGAACTCCCCGGCGTAGGACCCTCTGACGAGGATTTTTCCCCCGCTTCGAGGCCACGGTCTCCGGGTCGTCGGAGGCGGCTCTCTTCTTCCCCTTAGGAGAGGGATTGTCGGTTCCTCCCTTCGGATTAGCTTCCTTCGAGGAGGCCATAGTTTCCTTGTCCTCCCCTTTACTCCCCTCCAAAGGCATTATCTCCAGCATCCTGACTAGCACAGGATCCGGCCTGGTTTCGGGAAGGGGAGCCGGACACCTGATCAGCTTTGCCTTCGCTATCCATTCTTGCTTAAAAGGACAGCTCTTTCAGGGGCAAATTATGACAATTATACGGATAGAAGGTCCGGGCACAAGGTTACTTACTTGAGTATCTGGGCGATTGCAGCTCAGGCCTGCGTCCTCGGTTAAATCCAGACACGTCTCTTGTGATCCGAAGAACAGTTTATACATCTCTGCGGGCGTTGCACCCATGAAATTCCGGAGAGCTCGAGGTCCCTCTGGATTAAACTCCCACAGGCGAAGGGAACGACGTTTGCCGGGCAGTATTCGGCGAATCAGCATGACCTGCGTCACCTTGACCAGGCTGAGGTCTCCTTCCAAGAGATCCTTAATGCGGCCCAGCAGCAGGGGCATGTCTTTGGGTAACCCCCAATCTAACCCTTTGTTGACCCACAATGTTAGTTGTGGCGGGGGACCCGAACGAAAGGCAGGAGGCGCCACCCACTTGGTGCCCCGGGGAGCGGTGATATAAAACCACTCTCGTTGCCACAAGCCAAGCTCCTCTTGAAAAGAGCCCTCGGGCCATGGAGCATCGGCATTCTTGCTTATGACAGCACCTCCACACTCTGCGTGCCGTCCCTCGATTATCTTCGGCTCCACTTTAAAGGTCTTGAGCCATAATCCGAAGTGAGGGGTAACATGGAGGAACGCTTCACACATAATGATAAATGAGGAGATATGGAGGATGGACTCCGGAGCTAAGTCATGGAATTCCAGCCCGTAATAAAACAGCAGCCCCCTGACAAAGGGATCCATCGGGAAGCCTAACCCCCGGAGGAAGTGAGACATGAACACTACGCTCTCACCGGGCTGGGGGCTGGGAACGGCCTGCTCTTGAGCAGGCAACCTGTGCGGAATTTCGCCGGTCAGGAACTTAGCCTCTCTTAACTTTAGCACGTCCTCCTCCGTGACGGAGGAGGGCGTCCATCGGCCTTGAAGGTCAGAACCGGACATTGTCGAAGATCAGAAGCGCCTGAAATCTGGAACATAGGGTGTTGGAACTCGAGGTGACGGGCAAACTCGCTTGAGATTAAAAGAAGGAGCGGGGCCTTGGTCTCTTTATAAGATTTTGAATACCAAGAGCCCTCCCCGTAACCGTTTGGGGCTCGCCTTTAATCGAGGAAACGTGCTAACGGGCATGATTGGGTTACCCACGTCCGTATTGATGAGAATCCCGTAAAAAAGGGGACATGATCTCTGCTTTGGCAAGACGTGCCAAGGAAACCGCCTTGCAAACTGTGCTGAGGTGGAAAAGTAAAAACGATTCGAGTAAAAGACTTGGCCGTAGTGTGATGACGCACTACGGAATGCGTCAGCAGATTTGATTTGTGTCAATATTATTCTCTCTATGGCAATATGTGGAAACTTGTTTTGCAGAGCCGGACACTATTCTTGGTGTTTACAATCTTCTGTGAAGGACTTGGAGGAGGAACCCGCCTTGCAATGCCGAAGACAATCTGCACGCCGGACTCGTCATTGAAGCCTGGTTCAGGGGCTACTGAGGGAGTCCTGGATTAGGGGGTGTTCGGGTAGCCGGACTATACCTTCGCCGGACTCCTGGACTACGAAGATACAAGATTGAAGACTTTGTCCCGTGTCCGGATGGGACTTCCTTGGCGTGGAAGGAAAGCTTGGCGATGCGGATATTCAAGATCTCCTACCCTTGTAACTGACTCTGTGTAACCCTAACCCTATCCGGTGTCTATATAAACCGGAGGGTTGTAGTCCGTAGGACAATCAACTCCATACACAATCATACCATAGGCTAGCTTCTAGGGTTTAGCCTCCTTGATCTCGTGGTAGATCTACTCTTGTACTACCCATATCATCAATATTAATCAAGCAGGAGTAGGGTATTACCTCCATCGAGAGGGCCCGAACCTGGGTAAAAACATCGTGTCCCTTGTCTCCTGTTACCATCTGACCTTGACGCACAGTTCAGGACCCCCTACCCGAGATCCGCCGGTTTTGACACCGACAGGGGTGAATAGGCGATTTTTACGAAAGTCTTCAAAACACGAGGTCTTTGAAGACAAACAGATCTAATGATCCTATATCACTACAAAAAAATACACTTTCGTGATGATACGTGTTTGTCATAGTAGGTCACGTTTTCTGTCATGCATGTACATCCATGACGATTTTATGAGAGAATCAAGATAGTCATACCTATGCTGTCGTAGAAGTGTTCCATGACAATATCAAAATTATCATCACAGAAGTGTCCTCTTCCATGACGATAAATCCCGCGTCATAGAAGTGCTTTCGTCAAGGGTGACCGACATGTGGCGTTGACCGTAATGGGTCGTCGTTACGCTACCGGGTCCAGTTTTGGATCCGATAACCCGTTAACAGCCCGGACCAATAGGGATTTTCCACGTGTAAAATTCTCATTGGCCGGAGGAAACACGTGTTTGCTCACCGTTGGGACAGATGTCATCCACTCATTGGACAGGAGGCACCTATGATACGTCGACACATGGCACGGCCCAATAGAGGCCCATTCCGGCGAAAAGGCCGGCCCAGCTAAAGGCCCACCATGTTTTTTCAGACACTAGTGGGCTGGCCCGTTAACAGCCGGCCATGTTTTGGGCCAAATTGAGGCCCATAGCGGATCAGGCCCGTTCATAGCCTGCCGTGTTTTGGGCCAAATTAGGGCCCATATCGGATCAGGCCCGTTAACAGGCCACTGTTATTTTGGGCCCATTCTAAGACAGGTTTGTATTTCGGCCTATTAAATGAATGTTAACCAATTTGGCCCAATAAAAGTTTCGGCCTGTTAGCGGCCCATGGTGCATCTGGGACGTTATCAGCCCGGTTTAACTTTAGGCCCTTTAACAGCCCATGCAGAAACTGGGCTATTTCTTGTCTGAAGTAACTTTAGGCCTCTTAACGGCCCGTAGTCTTCATGGATAAATTTTAGCCCAACATGCGAGCCTGTTAATGGCCCGTGGAACAGTTGGGCCTAATTACAGCCCGCATTGAATAAGGCCTGCTTACAGCCCATCTGATAATGGCTTGTGACACTTTTGGGCCTATGGCCCGCGTGGATACCGGCCTGCTTAAAGCCCATAATTTTATTGGGCCAAACTGGTCCGAGATATATTTTGGCCTGTTAACTACTCGTCCTATTTGGGCCAAACATGGGCCTTAGACAGTTTCTGCCTGTATTGGCCCGTGAATTTTTCGGCCCAACGCTGGCCCAATCTAGGTTTAAGCCTGTTAAAAGCCCATGGTATTCTCTGGCCCAGCTGGCTAGAACTTTACTCGGCATGTTAAAGGTGGGAAACTACTATAGGTTTAGACCTGCTAATGGCCCAAGATGATTATAGGCCCATGTTTTGTCCCATATGAGTAACAGGCCGGCCTGAAGACCGACAACACTGGGATCCACTGAACCTTCCGTCCTAAATTACAGCATACCGACCAAGAAATAAACCTAGACTATACAATAAAGAAATTACAACATAGTACATCCACTAGGAATCAAAGTTCACTGCCAATGATAATAAAGCGCAACATGGCCGCGGATTACATACACTGGGCATCAAAGGTCGCCACCAGTGCATATAAACGCGCCGACAAAAGAATATACAAAACTGAGAACACTTCAGAAGGCACTAGGCCTGGCCAGGGCGGGCCTTGCAAGCAGCCGAACAAGTTGATGACACCTCAGTTGTGTCAACGATATATGCTCCCTCCCTAGTTGTATGGCACCATAGTGCGCAAGGCAGTCCTCTGACATCTTCCTTGCATCTTTAACTTCAAGTCGGAGCTGAGCTGAAGCAAGCCTTTCCGCTTTAAGTTGAGACTGAAGAAGTCGAACTGATTGAGGCAGCGACTGCATAGAGGTTGTCTCACAACTGCTGGTGAGTAGCTTCAACTCACGGTCTTCATCAAGACAGGACCTTGGAGTCATCACTACAAAAAAATACACTTCCGTGATGATACGTGTTTGTCACAGTAGGTCGCGTTTTTTGTCATGCATGTACATCCATGACAAATTTATGACAGAATCAAGATAGTCATACATGTGTTGTCGTAGAAGTGTTCCATGACATTACCAAAATTATCATCACGGAAGTGTCCACTTCCATGATGATAAATCGCGCGTCACAGAAGTGCTTTCGTCAAGGGTGACTGACACGTGGAATCCACCATAACGGAACGTCATTAAGCTATCGGGTCAGGTTTTGGAATCCGATAACCCGTTAACAGCCCCGACCAATGGGAAATTTCTACGTGTAAAATTCTTATTGGCCGGATGAAACACGTGTCAGCTCGTCAGTGGGTCAGATAGGCGTCTATGATACGTTGACACGTGGCACGGCCCAACAGAGGCCCATTCCTGTGAAAAGGCTGGCCCGTTTGACTTGGTCAAAAGCTGGCGGGCTAGACCATGGAAAGCCTGTTAACGGCTTGTTCGCATATAGATCCATTTACAGCCCGCTAACCCAAGGCCCGTTACACCCTATTCGAATTAGGCCTAGTAGCGTCATCTGGGCCATCCAATATGATTCTAGCCCATTTTCACTTCTGGCCCATGTATGGCCCATGACGTCTTTCGGCCCATATGAGGCCCTATGTAACTCTTGGCCTATTAACGACCCGTGCTGAAACTGGCCCGTAATGAACAGTGTATCACTTTACACCCATTAACGGCCCGTGGTGAAACTGGCCCGAGGTGGAATATGGTGGAGGGGGGCACCGCACACGGCTAAGGAACGATCACGATGATCAACTTGTTTGTTCTAGGGTGCCCCCTGCCCCCGTATATAAAGGAGCAAGGGGGAGGCCGTCCGGCCCTTGGGGCGCGCCAAGGAGAGGGGGGAGTCCTCCTCCTAGTGGGAGTAGGACTCCCCTTTCCTAGTCCAACTAGGAATAGAGAGGGGGAAGGAAAGAGAGGGAGAGGTAGAGGGAAAGGGGGGCCGCGCCCCCCCTCCTAGTCCTATTCGGACTCCCCTTGAGGGGGGGCGCGCCACCTCCTGGGCTGCTGCCCTCTCTCTCCCCTCAGGCCCACTAAGGCCCATTACTTCCCCGGGGGGTTCCGGTAACCCCTCCGGCACTCCGGTTTTATCCGAAATCACCCGGAACAATTCTGGTGTCCGAATATAGTCGTCCAATATATCGATCTTAATGTCTCGACCATTTCGAGACTCCTCGTCATGTCCATGATCACATCCGGGACTCCGAACAACCTTCGGTACATCAAAAAACATAAACTCATAATAATTGTCATCGTAACGTTAAGCGTGCGGACCCTACGGTTTGAGAACAGTGTAGACATGACCAAGACACGTCTCCGGTCAATAACCAATAGCGGGACCTGGATGCCCATATTGGCTCCTACATATTCTACGAAGATCTTTATCGGTCAGACCGCATGACAACATACGTTGTTTCCTTTGTCATCGGTATGTTACTTGCCCGAGATTCGATCGTCGGTACCCAATACCTAGTTCAATCTCGTTATTGGCAAGTCTCTTTACTCGTTCCGTAATACATCATCTCACAACTAACACATTAGTTGTAATGCTTGCAATGCTTATGTGATGTGCATTACTGAGAGGGCCCAGAGATACCTCTCCGACATTCGGAGTGACAAATCCTAATCTCGAAATACGCCAACCCAACAAGTACCTACGGGGACACCTGTAGAGCACCTTTATAATCACCCAGTTACGTTGTGATGTTTGGTAGCACACAAAGTGTTCCTCCGGTAAACGGGAGTTGCATAATCTCATAGTCATAGGAACATGTATAAATCATGAAGAAAGCAATAGCAACATACTAAACGATCGGGTGCTAAGCTAATGGAATGGGTCATGTCAATCAGATCATTCAACTAATGATGTGACCTCATTAATCAAATAACAACTCTTTGTCCATGGTTAGGAAACATAACCATCTTTGATTAACGAGCTAGTCAAGTAGAGGCATACTAGTGACACTCTGTTTGTTTATATATTCACACATGTATTATGTTTCCGGTTAATACAATTCTAGCATGAATAATAAACATTTATCATGATATATGAGGAAATAAATAATAACTTTATTATTGCCTCTAGGGCATATTTCCTTCAGTCTCCCACTTGCACTAGAGTCAATAATCTAGATTACACAGTAATGATTCTAACACCCATGGAGTCTTGGTGCTGATCATGTTTTGCTCGTGGAAGAGGCTTAGTCAACGGGTCTGCTACATTCAGATCCGTATGTATCTTGCAAATCTCTATGTCTCCCACCTGGACTAGATCCCAGATGGAATTGAACCGTCTCTTGATGTGCTTGGTTCTCTTGTGAAATCTGGATTCCTTTGCCAAGGCAATTGCACCAGTATTGTCACAAAAGATTTTCATTGGACCCGATGCACTAGGTATGACACCTAGATAGGATATGAACTCCTTCATCCAAACTCCTTCGTTTGCTGCTTCCTAAGCAGCTATGTACTCCGCTTCACATGTAGATCCCGTCACGACGCTTTGTTTAGAACTGCACCAACTGACAGCTCCATCGTTTAATGTAAACACGTATCCGGTTTGCGATTTAGAATCGTCCGGATCAGTGTCAAAGCTTGCATCAACGTAACCGTTTACGATGAGCTCTTTGTCACCTCCATATACCAGAAACATATCCTTAGTCCTTTTCAGGTACTTTAGGATGTTCTTGACTGCTGTCCAGTGATCCACTCCTGGATTACTTTGGTACCTCCCTGCTAGACTTATAGCAAGGCACACATCAGGTCTGGTACATAGCATTGCATACATGATAGAGCCTATGGCTGAAGCATAGGGAACATCTTTCATTTTCTCTCTATCTTCTGCAGTGGTCGGGCATTGAGTCTTACTCAACTTCACACCTTGTAACACAGGCAAGAACCCTTTCTTTGCTTGATCCATTTTGAACTTCTTCAAAACTTTGTCAAGGTATGTGCTTTGTGAAAGTCCAATTAAGCGTCTTGATCTATCTCTATAGATCTTAATGCCCAATATGTAAGCAGCTTCACCGAGGTCTTTCATTGAAAAACTCTTATTCAAGTATCCCTTTATGCTATCCAGAAATTCTATATCATTTCCGATTAGTAATATGTCATCTACATATAATATCAGAAATGCTACAGAGCTCCCACTCACTTTCTTGTAAATACAGGCTTCTCCAAAAGTCTGTACAAACCCAAATGCTTTGATTACACTATCAAAGCGTTTATTCCAACTCCGAGAGGCTTGCACCAGTCCATAAATGGATCGCTGGAGCTTGCACACTTTGTTAGCTCCCTTTGGATCGATAAAACCTTCTGGTTGCATCATATACAACTCCTCTTCCAGAAATCCATTCAGGAATGCATTTTTGACATCCATCTGCCAAATTTCATAATCATAAAATGCGGCAATTGCTAACATGATTCGGACAGACTTAAGCATCGCTACGGGTGAGAAGGTCTCATCGTAGTCAATCCCTTGAACTTGTCGAAAACCTTTTGCGACAAGTCGAGCTTTGTAGACAGTAACATTACCGTCAGTGTCAGTCTTCTTCTTGAAGATCCATTTATTCTCAATTGCTTGCCCATCATCGGGAAAGTCAACCAAAGTCCACACTTTGTTCTCATACATGGATCCCATCTCAGATTTCATGGCTTCAAGCCATTTTGCGGAATCTGGGCTCACCATCGCTTCTTCATAGTTCGTAGGTTCATCATGATCTAGTAGCATGACTTCCAGAATAGGATTGTCGTACCACTCTGGTGCGGATCTTACTCTGGTTGATCTACGAGGTTCTGTAGTAACTTGATCTGAAGTTTTATGATCATCATCATTAACTTCCTCTCTAATTGGTTCAGACGTCACAGAAACCGGTTCCTGTGATGTGCTACTTTCCAATAAGGGAGCAGGTACAGTTACCTCATCAGGTTCTACTTTCCTCCCACTCACTTCTTTCGAGAGAAACTCCTTCTCTAGAAAGGATCCATTCTTAGCAACGAATGTCTTGCCTTCGGATCTGTGATAGAAGGTGTACCCAACAGTCTCCTTTGGGTATCCTATGAAGACACATTTCTCCGATTTGGGTTCGAGCTTATCAGGTTGAAGTTTTTTTACGTAAGCATCGCAGCCCCAAATTTTAAGAAACGACAACTTTGGTTTCTTGCCAAACCATAGTTCATAAGGCGTCGTCTCAACGGATTTTGATGGTGCCCTATTTAACGTGAATGTGGCCGTCTCTAAAGCATAACCCCAAAACGATAGCGGTAAATCTGTAAGAGACATCATAGATCGCACCATATCAAGTAAAGTACGATTACGACGTTCGGACACACCATTACACTGTGGTGTTCCGGGTGGCGTGAGTTGCGAAACTATTCCGCATTGTTTCAAATGTAGACCAAACTCGTAACTCAAATATTCTCCTCCATGATCAGATCGCAGAAACTTTATTTTCTTGTTACGATGATTTTCAACCTCACTCTGAAATTCTTTGAACTTTTCAAATGTTTCAGACTTATGTTTCATTAAGTAGATATACCCATATCTGCTTAAATCATCTGTGAAGGTGAGAAAATAACGATATCCGCCACGAGCCTCAACATTCATTGGACCACATACATCTGTATGTATGATTTCCAACAAATCTGTTGCTCTCTCCATAGTACTGGAGAACGGCGTTTTAGTCATCTTGCCCATGAGGCACGGTTCGCAAGTACCAAGTGATTCATAATCAAGTGGTTCCAAAAGTCCATCAGTATGGAGTTTCTTCATGCGCTTTACACCGATATGACCTAAACGGCAGTGCCACAAATAAGTTGCACTATCATTATCAACTCTGCATCTTTTGGCTTCAACATTATGAATATGTGTATCACTACTATCGAGATTCATCAAAAATAGACCACTCTTTAAGGGTGCATGACCATAAAAGATATTACTCATATAAATAAAACAACCATTATTCTCTGATTTAAATGAATAACCGTCTCGCATCAAACAAGATCCAGATATAATGTTCATGCTCAACGCTGGCACCAAATAACAATTATTTAGGTCTAATACTAATCCCGAAGGTAGATGTAGAGGTAGCGTGCCGACCGCGATCACATCGACTTTGCAACCATTTCCCACGTGCATCGTCACCTCGTCCTTTGCCAGTGTTCGCTTAATCCGTAGTCCCTGTTTCGAGTTGCAAATATTAGCAACAGAACCAATATCAAATACCCAGGTGCTACTACGAGCTCTAGTAAGGTACACATCAATAACATGTATATCACATATACCTTTGTTCACCTTGCCATCCTTCTTATCCGCCAAATACTTGGGGCAGTTCCGCTTCCAGTGACCAGTCTGCTTGCAGTAGAAGCACTCAGTTTCAGGCTTAGGTCCAGACTTGGGTTTCTTCTCCTGAGCAGCAACTTGTTTGTTGTTCTTCTTGAAGTTCCCCTTCTTCTTCCCTTTGCCCTTTTTCTTGAAACTAGTGGTCTTGTTGACCATCAACACTTGATGCTCCTTCTTGATTTCTACCTCCGCAGCCTTTAGCATTGCGAAGAGCTCGGGAATTATCTTATCCATCCCTTGCATATTATAGTTCATCACGAAGCTCTTGTAGCTTGGTGGAAGTGATTGGAGAATTCTGTCAATGACGCTATCATCCGGAAGATTAACTCCCAGTTGAATCAAGTGATTACAATACCCAGACATCTTGAGTATATGCTCACTGACAGAACTATTCTCCTCCATCTTGCAGCTATAGAACTTATTGGAGATTTCATATCTCTCAATCCGGGCATTCTACTGCAATATTAACTTCAACTCCTGGAACATCTCATATGCCCCATGACGTTCAAAACATCGTTGAAATCCCGGTTCTAAGCCGTAAAGCATGGCACATTGAACTATCGAGTAGTCATCAGCTTTGCTCTGCCAGACGTTCTTAACGTCGTCAGCTGCATCAGCAGCAGGCCTGGCACCCAGTGGTGCTTCCAGGATGTAACTCTTTTGTGCAGCAATGAGGATAATCCTCAAGTTACGGTCCCAGTCCGTGTAATTGCTACCATCATCTTTCAACTTTGCTTTCTCAAGGAACGCATTAAAATTCAACGGAACAACAGAACGGGCCATCTATCTACAATCAACATAAACAAGCAAGATACTATCAGGGACTAAGTTCATGATAAATTTAAGTTCAATTAATCATATTACTTAAGAACTCCCACTTAGATAGACATCCCTCTAATCTTCTAAGTGATCACGTGATCCAAATCAACTAAACCATAACCGATCATCACGTGAAATGGATTAGTCTTCAATGGTGAACATCATTATGTTGATCATATCTACTATATGATTCACGCTCGACCTTTCGGTCTCCGTGTTCCGAGGCCATATCTGCATATGCTAGGCTCGTCAAGTTTAACCGAGTATTCTGCGTGTGCAAAACTGGCTTGCACCCGTTTTAGATGGACGTAGAGCTTATCACACCCGATCATCACGTGGTGTCTGGGCACGACGAACTTTGGCAACGGTGCATACTCAGGGAGAACACTTCTTGATAATTAGTGAGAGATCATCTTATAATGCTACCATCAATCAAAGCAAGATAAGATGCAAAAAAGATAAACATCACATGCAATCAATATAAGTGATATGATATGGCCATCATCATCTTGTCCTTGTGATCTCCATCTCCGAAGCACCGTCATGATCACCATCGTCACCGGCGCGACACCTTGATCTCCATCGTAGCATCGTTGTCGTCTCGCCAATCTTATGCTTCTACGACTATCGCTACCGCTTAGTGATAAAGTAAAGCATTACAGGGCGATTGCATTGCATATAATAAAGCGACAACCATATGGCTCCTGCCAGTTGCCGATAACTTGGTTACAAAACATGATCATCTCATACAATAAAATTTAGCATCATGTCTTGACCATATCACATCACAACATGCCCTGCAAAAACAAGTTAGACTTCCTCTACTTTGTTGTTGCAAGTTTTACGTGGCTGCTACGGGCTTTAAGCAAGAACCAATCTTACCTACACATCAAAACCACAACGATAGTTTGTCAAGTTGATGTCGTTTTAACCGTCGCAAGGACTGGGCGTAGCCACACTCGGTTCAACTAAAGTTGGAGAAACTGACACCCGCCAGCCACCTGTGTGCAAAGCACGGTGGTAGAACCAGTCTCGCGTAAGCGTACACGTAATGTCGGTCCGGACCGCTTCATCCAACAATACCGCCGAACCAAAGTATGGCATGCTGGTAGGCAGTATGACTTATATCACCCACAACTCACTTGTGTTCTACTCGTGCATATAACATCAAACCATAAAACCTAGGCTCTGATACCACTGTTGGGGAACGTAGTAATTTCAAAAAAATTCCTACGCACACGCAAGATCATGGTGATGCATAGCAACGAGAGGGGAGAGTGTTGTCTACGTACCCTCGTAGACCGAAGCAGAAGCGTTGACGCAACGTAGAGGAAGTAGTCGTACGTCTTCCCGGTCCGACTGATCCAAGCACCGTTACTCCGGCACCTCCGAGTTCTTGGCACACGTACAGCTCGATGGCGCTCCCCGGGCTCCGATCTAGCAAAGCTTCGGGGATGAGTTCCGTCAGCACGACGGCGTGGTGACGGTCTTGATGTTCTACCGTCGCAGGGCTTCGCCTAAGCGCTGCTACAATATGACCGAGGTGGAATATGGTGGAGGGGGGCACCGCACACGGCTAAGGAACGATCACGATGATCAACTTGTGTCTTCTAGGGTGCCCCCTGCCCCCGTATATAAAGGAGCAAGGGGGAGGCCGACCGGCCCTTGGGGTGCGCCAAGGAGAGGGGGGGAGTCCTCCTCCTAGTGGGAGTAGGACTCCCCTTTCCTAGTCCAACTAGGAATAGAGAGGGGGAAGGAAAGAGAGGGAGAGGTAGAGGGAAAGGGGGGCCGCGCCCCCCCTCCTAGTCCTATTCGGACTCCCCATGAGGGGGGCGCGCCACCTCGTGGGCTGCTGCCCTCTCTCTCCCCTCAGGCCCACTAAGGCCCATTACTTCCCCGGGGGCTTCCGGTAACCCCTCCGGCACTCTGGTTTTATCCGAAATCACCCGGAACAATTCCGGTGTCCGAATATAGTCGTCCAATATATCGATCTTAATGTCTCGACCATTTCGAGACTCCTCGTCATGTCCATGATCACATCCGGGACTCCGAACAACCTTCGGTACATCAAAATACATAAACTCATAATAACTGTCATCGTAACGTTAAGCGTGCGGACCCTACGATTCGAGAACAATGTAGACATGACCGAGACACGTCTCCGGTCAATAACCAATAGAGGGACCTGGATGCCCATATTGGCTCCTACATATTCTACGAAGATCTTTATCGGTCAGACCGCATGACAACATACGTTGTTCCCTTTGTCATCGGTATGTTACTTGCCCGAGATTCGATCGTCGGTATCCAATACCTAGTTCAATCTCGTTATTGGCAAGTATCTTTACTCGTTCCGTAATACATCATCTCACAACTAACACATTAGTTGTAATGCTTGCAAGGCTTATGTGATGTGCATTACCGAGAGGGCCCAGAGATACCTCTCCGACATTCGGAGTGACAAATCCTAATCTCGAAATACGCCAACCCAACAAGTACCTTCGGAGACACCTGTAGAGCACCTTTATAATCACCCAATTACGTTGTGACATTTGGTAGCACACAAAGTGTTCCTCCGGTAAACGGGAGTTGCATAATCTCATAGTCATAGGAACATGTATAAGTCATGAAGAAAGCAATAGCAACATACTAAACGATCGGGTGCTAAGCTAATGGAATGGGTCATGTCAATCAGATCATTCAACTAATGATGTGACCTCGTTAATCAAATAACAACTCTTTGTCCATGGTTAGGAAACATAACCATCTTTGATTAACGAGCTAGTCAAGTAGAGGCATACTAGTGACACTCTGTTTGTTTATATATTCACACATGTATTATGTTTCCGGTTAATACAATTCTAGCATGAATAATAAACATTTATCATGATATATGAGGAAATAAATAATAACTTTATTATTGCCTCTAGGGCATATTTCCTTCAGATATGGCTCGTAGAAGGCCCATTGTTTCTACGGCCCGTAGAAGGCCCATTGTTTCTACGGCCCGTAGAAGGCCCACTGTTTCTACGGCCCGTAGAAGGCCCACTGTTTATATGGCCCGTAGAAGGCCCACTATTTCTACGGCCCGTAGGAGGCCCAGTGTAACTACAGTAAATATTAGCCCATGGTTATTATGGCCTAGTTTAAAAAATAGGTTATTGCAGCCACTAGCAAACCGCAGAAAAGAACTGCACTGACTACAAGCAAACAAATAAACAAGACAACAAGGAAATAAATAAGCAAGCAACTTACACTAGGCTATCACGGCTATTACACATATTACATCCACTGGGCATCAAAGTTCGCCACCAGTGCAAATATAGGGAACACATCAGCATATAAACGCCGCAGCAAAACAAGTCCAGAACTGAAACCACTTCAGAAGAGCTCAAGAAACAATATCCTGGGTACCCATAATGCTAGCAAGATGCTTAGCAAGCTTATTAACTTTCTCTTGTTTGGCGCTTAAGTCCTCCAGCGCTTGCTGTTGCACCAGAAAGTATGCATCTGAATTCTGCAGGGACTTCCTCAGTCCTTTGGCTTCCTGTTGCATAACATCTGATCGATGTCTTTCAACTTGAAGTTGAGACTCAAGAAGCCGAACTGATTCAGGCAACAAGTTCGAAGAGCTGGTGCCAGCAGTGGTAGCCAGTAACTCGAACACTACATCAAGACAGGACTTTCGGGTTGTCTCAGTGTCTTCAATATAGTTTTTATCAGCTTTCTTGGAGACCAAAAGGGATGTCTCACTATCTTGAACCTTATCTGCATTGCTTCCTCTACCATTGCATAACAGGGTACTCTTCTCCAATATTTTATCCGCGTTCTAAAAGAGAAACAAACAAACACATCTCAGGTTTACAATGTAGTATATGAAACTCATTTTGGTAAACCTGTTCAGTAGTAAGGTGGACAGGATAACAGCATGAAACAAACATATATCTATGTAGTATGGTCATTGTATGGTCTATATCATTCTAGTTTATGTTGCCAAATCAAGATAGATATAGTTTGAATCATATCTATTTAAGACAAAGCAGCATAGATAGAATATAAGTGTGGGAAACTACACAACAATAACAACACTTGTAATGTGCATGGCATGAGAACATAACTGTTTATTCAATTGAAACTGAAATCGACATAGAGCAAGTTACAGCAGCAAACAGCCAAACACGTTGAAGAAACAGGTTTAAAACATACCTGTGGCGCCATTGGAGTTTCAGTTGCATCCTTCAAATTTGAAATTAGTTGGTATCAGTAAATACAGTGATGCAAGAGCAAAGTAGTATGAACCATAGCTACGGAACCTGACCTGAGAACAATTCTTCTTCTGCTTTAAGCATTGACTTTAGGTTCGGAGTGGTGGTCCTCGTGATTTGGGCACTGCAGTCGCCTTACTAACTGCTCGTGTTTGGGTGCTCTGTGGTGGAGACGGTGCTGTGTCAACGGGAACTGGGTGTCTATCTGCTGGGGTTGGGGTTAGAAGGGGTGTAGCTGGTTCTCTGTCCAACTGGGTAGGGGTACAATCTGCATGAGTGTGGGTTATGTGTGGTCGGGCTGGTTCTTGGGCAAGTACAACCGTGGTTCTATCTACATCGACAGGTAGCACGATCTTTTCTGAAGACCGTGTTTTTACTCCCACAGATACTACCATCACTCCCTCCAATTGAAATGGCTGATAAACAAGAAAAGTAATTGAATGTACAGACATTTTAAGATAGACAGGTCCAATGGATAGTAGGGAAGAAAACAGGGCATGAAATAATTCACATTTATGTTGTCTAAGCAAAAAGAATAGCAGGACATAATTTCACATATATGATGGCTAATTAAACAGGATAGCATGACACAATTTCACATGTATGATAGCTAACTAAACAGGATAGAATGACATACTTCAAAATATGATGACTATGTAAACAGGATGACATGATTTAACTATACGATGTGTCTATTAAAGTGGTTGGCATGCCATAAATCACAAACATGCCGTCGATGGAAACATGATGGCATGATATAATTCACGGATAGAATGACATAATTTAAAATATGATGACTATGTAAACAGGATGAGATGATATAACTATATTATGTCTTTAGAAAATGGGTTGGCATGCCATAATTCAGATACATGCTGTCTATGTAAACATCATGGCATGACATAATTCAAATATATGATTTATATACTAAGGAAGTGAGCAGAGGGCAATCGCATATATGATGTGTCAACTAAGGAGATGGCATTCAATATTGTGTATATGATCTAAAAACTAAGCATTGAAATACAACATATGCATTATATGAGTAATATAACCCTGCCAAGTTTGAGCATACACCTCAGGGGGATAATAGGACTGGTCATCTGCCTCTGAATCCTCCTCTGAAGAGCTATCTGTAACCAGCAAGATATCTGCTTCAGCAGGTAGCATTGTCTGCTCTAAAGACCTTGTTTTCGCTCCAGATTTCTCCATCACCAATTCAAATGGCCGATGCACAGGAAGAGCAGTTGAATATACAAACATTATCGACAAAAGCAATGAGAAATACAAAAAAAAGGACAGCATGATATATTTCACATATATGACGCTTGCCTAAACAGCATGGCATTGCATAATTCATATACATAATGCCTTGCAACAAGATAACATTGCATAATTCACATATATAATGTCTTGCAACAAGATGTCATTGCATAATTCAGATATATGGTAATTAGACACTAAACAGGTGGCATTCACACAAAGCATGTCTAAACTAAGCAAATGACATAGCAATGCAAGATACCATACACACGATATGAGCAACATAACCCTGCCAAGTTAGGGCATGCACCTCGGGGGGGGGGGGATATGACTGGTCATCTGTCCCTGAATCCTACTCTGAGGAGCTATCGGTAACCAGCAAGACATGCGCTTCATCAGATAGCATTGTCTGCTTTGAAGACCTTGTTTCCACTCCAGATTTTTCCATGACCGTGCCAAATGGCTGATGCACATGAAGAGTAATGAATGTACTAAAATTGTTGACAAATTTAACACGTAATAAAAAAATGATGGCATGATATAATTCACATATAAGATGACTGGCTAACCAGGGTGGCATTGCAAAATTCACATATATGATGCCTGGCTAGACAAGATGGCATTGCATGATTCACATATACGATAAAGAAACTAAACAGATGGCATTGACACAAAGCATGTCTAAACTAAGCAGATGACATCTTTAATGTATACAGTAAGTAATGCAAGGCACCATATGAATGATATTACCAACATCAGCATGCCAAGTTAGAGCAAAGACCTCATGGGGTAAATAGGAGTGGTCTTCTCCTTCTGAATCCCCCTCATAACAGTTATCTTCCTCTTGATTATGATCCGAAATGGGTGGAGGGGGGGCTGCCTTTGCGCCCACCATGGAACGACGTCTGCATGAAATTTTATTGCCACACAAGGCTCGTCTATTTTTCTCTACATGATCAGTTCCATTGTGTACAATAACTGGCATGCATAGGAATAAAACATAGTGAGATTATGTAAGGAGTGCATGCACAAATCCAGAGTGATGGTAGCAAACTGTGGATAGACCCAAAACCAATGATAGCAGGCAGATAATAGCTTTAGTTAAAGAATACATATAATGGCTCCTTTAATGTTTGTTTGCACCCAACATGAAACTCATAGTAGACACCGGAGATTTACCAGATAGTAGACAGATAGTACTGATTGCTGCCCCAATATGTACCCCACAACCATTTAAAAACTCAAGTTTCAGCATTAGTTTGGACCTGACTCAGAGTCTAATAGGTGAACGCGATGATAATGTAGCATGTCATCATATTAAGCGACGCATAACGTAAGCAGACACGGAAGAGTGCGACCTCTCTTGCGGACCCGTGTAGTCCTCAAGGTCATCTGCTCAGTTGATGATGGTAATGCAGTTGCCGTGGCTGCCGGCGGCGGGGAAGAAGATCTGAGGCGGCGAAAGATAGTCTGGAGAGCGGATCCCTGTTGTGGTGAACCCTTCCGTCATTGGAGCAGCTGAGTTGGGGTGGAACACAGCGCCGCAGGAGCAGGACAAACCACACAAGGTTTTCTTTGACACATATCTGTAACAGAAGTAATTGAGTAAGGGCTTGTTTGAATTTGAGGATTCTAACAATGCAGGGATAGGAAATAGACAGGAATAGGATAGGAATGCACGTGCAAAACAGAGAATTTAAAAACACAGGATTTTTTCCAATCTGGGTGTTTGATTCACAACAATTGGAAGATCACAGGATGCAAAAAAGCATGGTGAGATTAAGTCAAACCACAAGAAAATGTACGGTTATAATGCCATTATGCTACTATCTCTTAGTCTTGTGCTTGATGAATAGGAATATGAAAAGGAGGAGAAGTGGAAATTAGAATTCCTATGGTTTTTCTTTCAAGGAGACACTAAAGGAACAAATCCTACAGTTTTCCTTTGCACCAAATTCATGAAAAGTAGTACCAAAGGAAACTTTCCAATTCCGATGTTTTTCATTCACTTTTCCTTTCAAGCACTAGCGATTCTAGTAGGCAGGCTTGAGCAAGGAAAATCCTACACTAAAAAAATGTTTTTGTGCTACTTCTATTACTTTGGACCCAGGCCACTGCCATACTAGCTCAACTCCCAGGCCCATCGACAAATGCACAGCTCAAACGCGCAGAGATAAATAATGATGGCGTTCAAGAGAGTCCATCGCGGATAGCTAAGTTGCCTGGTACCTCACTGCTTTTCATATAGTAGGATAAAATAATCGTATTTCCCGTTACCACGAGTGCTCAGTGGACAATATATATAACATGTAGAGTAAAAAAGAGATGCAACAAGTGTACAACCTCTTTGGTGAAGCCATGTCGATCTCAGCGTGATTGGGTTGGCCGGTGAGGATGCTCCGGCTGACTTGGCTGTCGGAGGAGGGGAAGAAGATCTTAGGCGTCTGGAGATGGAGCCCGAGGTACTACTCTGCTGTGATGGAGGGTTTCATCGTTGGAGCAGCTCCGGTGAGTTGTACGACGCCGAGGCTGAAGCAGGACAAGAGAGACAACGAACAACGTTAACCTGAGTGGAATTCTAATAGCATCTCCAATACATGACATAAAATACATAACCACAAAGTGCTAGATGTAAAATACATCAGCCGCTCATCTCTGAACTTAACTGTCGAAATTGAATTTAACTATCGAAACTGAACTTAACTGTCGAAACTGAATTTTGCTGTCGAAACTGAATTTTGCTGTCGAAACTGAACGCACTAGCAAGGTGAGGCTACACGTCGGTCGACTGACTTCTTCATCTCTGGTCCGTCAATTTTGCCGCCATTGGATACAAAATCACGGGCCTGGGGTTCATCTTCAACCCCCCCCCCCCCCCGTGAGCCGGCCAAACAGCAGCCCCCCGCCGCCCGCGGCAGGCGGTGCGCCACCCCGCCCACCCCGAAAACACTCCCCACCGCCGGTCCGCCGCCGCCCCGGCCATCCCTCTAGGCCCCCCCGTGCCGAGCTTTTTCTCCGGCGATCCCCACGCCACCGCCCCGCCAACGCCCCGCCACCGCCAGCGACCACCGCCCCCATCCTGAACCCTAAGATACATAGTGGGGTACCTCTCTGGCGAGCCCCCCTCCCCGCTGCGGCTGGTTCTTCCTTCACCCCGGCGAGCCCCCCACCCCCCGAAAATCGACTGACCCAAAAGTCGATTCAGTCGACTGAAGTGTAGCTAAATCGGAGTAGCATCGCAAGCAAGAGCAAGAGCGAGAGCAGCAGCACGAGCAAGAGCAATAGCAAGAGCAGACCAGGCAGGGGACCAAGAGCAAGAGCAGAGCAGCAGCGCGAGCGAGAGCTAAAGCAGCAGCAGATCCTATTGATGTGGACGTCGCCGCCGAGGGAGCGACGCCGTGGAGGAAGTGTCCGGCGACGTCGCCGTGGATGGAGCCGCGCCGTGTCGGCTCGGGACCGAGCACGGGCAGCACCATGAGATCGAATCAAGAAGAAAATGCGGCGATTAGTGTACAACCTCTTTGGTGGCGCCGATTAGGCCGTAGCTTCATCCGAGGAAACGGTGATGATGATGCTCTTCCAGTGGTGCAGGTGAAGACGGCGGTGTGGGAATGGAGGTGGCGCGAAAGACGAGGGGAACGTCGGGGCAGCTCCTTGGAGGTGGAGGACGGGGTGGCTGAACCGGCCGGACGACGGATCCTCATCCGGTACGGCGGATGAGGGACGTCGATGTTGGGGAACGTTGCAGAAAACAAAAATTTTCCTACGGTTTCACCAAGATCCATCTATGAGTTCATCTAGCAACGAGTATTCAGATTGCATCTACATACCTTTGTAGATCGCGAGCGGAAGCGTTCACTAGAACGTGGATGATGGAGTCATACTCGCCGTGATCCAAATCACCGATGACCAAGCGACGAACGGACGGCACCTCCGTGTTCAACACACGTACGGAGCGGATGACGTCTCCTCCTTCTTGATCCAGCAAGGGGGAAGGAGAGGTTGATGAAGATCCAACAACACGACGGTGTGGTGGTGGATGCAGTTGTCACCGCAGCAGGGCTTCGCCGAGCGTCTGCGCGAGAGGGAGAGGTGTAGCAGGGGAGAGGGAGGCGCCAAGATGCAAGGGTGCGGCTGCCCCCTCCCTCCCCCCCTTTATATAGGCCCCCTGGGGGGGCGCCGGCCCTTGGAGATCTAATCTCCCAAGGGGGGCGGCGGCCAAGGGGGGTGGAGTACCCCCCAAGGCAAGTGGGGCGCCCCCCACCCTAGGGTTTCAACCCTAGGCGCAAGGGGGTGGGCCAAGGAGGGTCCACCAGCCACTATGGGCTGGTTCCCCCTCCCACTTCAGCCCATGGGGCCCTCCGGGATGGGTGGCCCCAACCGGTGGACCCCCGGGACCCATCCGGTGGTCCCGGTACAATACCGGTGACCCCGAAACTTTCCCGTTGGCCGAAACAGCACTTCTATATATAATTCTTTACCTCCGGACCATTCCGGAACTCCTCGTGACGTCCGGGATCTCATCCGGGACTCCGAACAACTTTCGGATTACTGCATATTCATATCTTTACAACCCTAGCATCACTGGACCTTAAGTGTGTAGACCCTACGGGTTCGGGAGACATGCAAACATGACCGAGACGCCTCTCCGGCCAATAACCAACAGCGGGATCTGGATACCCATGTTGGCTCCCACATGCTCCTCGATGATCTCATCGGATGAACCACGATGTTGAGGACTTAATCAATCCTGTATTCAATTCCCTTTGTCAATCGGTACATTACTTGCCCGAGACTCGATCGTCGGTATCCCAATACCTTGTTCAATCCCGTTACCGGCAAGTCACTTTACTCGTACCGTAATGCATGATCCTGTGACCAACCCCTTGGTCACATTGAGCTCATTATGATGATGCATTACCGAGTGGGCCCAAGAGATACCTCTCCGTCATACGGAGTGACAAATCCCAGTCTCGGTTCGTGCCAACCCAACAGACACTTTCGGAGATACCCGTAGTGTACCTTTATAGCCACCCAGTTACGTTGTGACGTTTGGCACACCCAAAGCACTCATACGGTATCCGGGATTTGCACAACCTCATGGTCTAAGGAAATGATACTTGACATTGCAAAAGCTCTAGCAAACGAACTACACGATCTTTATGCTATGCTTAGGTTTGGGTCTTGTCCATCACATCATTCTCCTAATGATGTGAACCCGTTATCAATGACATCCCTATGTCCATAGCCAGGAAACAATGACTATCTGTTGATCAACGAGCTAGTCAACTAGAGACTCACCAGGGACACATTGTGGTCTATGTATTCACAATGTATTACGATTTCCGGACAATACAATTATAGCATGAACAATAGACAATTATCATGAACAAGGAAATATAATAATCTTTTATTATTGCCTCTAGGGCATATTTCCAACAGTCGAGGTGTTGCTGTGGACGACGTCGTCGGGGAAGAGGCTCCGGCTGGGTGGCGGACGGAGCAGGGTGTGGGGTTTCGTCGCGGGTTTTCACGGCCTCGGTGTACGAATGGGTGGGCGGATGGGATGGCAGTGGGAAACCATGGCTTAGAGACACGCTTGCCTGAAATGTGGGGTAAGTTATGAAAGTACCCCCACCGATTTGAGGCGGTTCTTTCGGTTCAGGGGTACCACGGGCATTTCGCGTGTCGGGATTTCACAGGAGGTGGGAGTTTTCGCGCGCGTTGTAATTTCAGAATAGCAAGGCACGGGTTGAGATGGAGGGAGTTGTCAGAGCACAACGAGACAAAGATATATCTTAAATATTTTGGGCTAACAAGGCGCGGGTTGAAGAGGCGGGAGTTCCGCAGCACGATAGACAGAGACGCTAGCTTGAATTTTCTGCATAACAAGGCGCGGCTTGAAATTTCGGAAGAACAAGCTTAACGTGTACAAAAAAAGACAATTTGCACCTCAACACGCACAACACACACACACAAACACCATTTAGACTAGAGTAAGGTACACGTGCATTGCACGCATGAGATTTGGCAACCAAATTATGAATAAATACCACATTATAGCATGCAAGATTTGAGTCATATATGCATGATGTAGATGTTCGTTTAATTCTTATAGTTCATTTCATTCAAAATCATCTAGTTTTTATAAGAAAGCTAATATATTTTAAGATTCATGGAATTGTGCGTCGTAAGACATAAAGTAAAATCAAATAATGGCAAATCATGTAGAAAAACATTTGGGCAATTCTGATATGGAAGATTCTAGAACAAATAAGAAGTGCTTGTGTTTTGATGTTTGTGCATTATGCTTAAGTTCAAGCATGGAGTCTTCTAGATTATACATGTGGCGAAATCTGGTGGAATCTAGATGATATGCAACGGCCAGTAGTGCTCAAATTTGCCATCTTTGGACCATCAGATTCGCCTCATCCAATGACCATATTTCAAAGTTAAAGTTACCCGCACACAATATAAAAAATATAAAAAATAATATATATAGGGGTATAGATATAGATATGTGATGCAAAGCCGCCCATCATCTCCAATTAGAATAGTGTGTCCATGCACGGATGCGACGTGGCCAAATGATGTCTGCCATCGGTATCTCAAATTCAAATCAGTCTGACCTTGTTCAATGTGTATACATTACAACATGCTAGTTTCCAAACCACACCGCGCAGATCTCTATTATATTCATGCATGCATGGGTTTCAAACATCAGGATCTCTTATTCAAATATTTGAATTCAACTTTACATTGATTATGACCTCACCTATTCAGCTATTGTTTTACACCCACACAGTAGTCTTATCTTTATAATTGTACCACTAACTTTCTCTCGTGCATGCATGCACACACACTACCAGTCGGCATTATCCATCGCACGCATGCAATCTTTTTCTTCAGGTCGGTCTCCCATGAAGGCACACACCAACACACATCCCCCTCTCCATCATATCGGGCATTCTTTATCTCTCACGCGTGCAAGCGCAACGATCGATGTTCCTCTATGTATGTGTGTATATAGCTAGGTCTTTCATAGTTTTCCACACAAACCGATCGATCGATATATCTAGTGAGGTCTCACCCTCTTTCCCACGTCTACATCGATCGATCTATACCTCTCTATATAGGATTAACATATATAGCTAATACACCCACATTAATTATATATCCAACGTCCCACTCTCATCATCCATGCCTTCCGCTTCATCTCTCAGACGCGTGCACAATGGCGAAGACAGGGGGTAGTAAGGGCCCTGCCCCCTCCCCCCTAACATCACTATATATCGAGGCTAATATGAATGTGATCATTAGACAATTGCTGCTAAAAATGGTTTAAGTTCATGAATTGACCCTCCTCATAAAGGATTAGCAATGCTTGGCCCCCTCGCTCATTTATTTTTCATGGCTCCGCCACTGCGCGCAACAGCGCACGTGTTCGCCCCCTCTCTCTAAATATCGATCTCGCACTTGTGCATTCCTTCATAGTCTCCCTCCACTCAGCCCCTCGCACCATCTTCTAGCCCCCACCGGATTTTGCCACATGTACAATCTAGCAGACTCCATGGTTGAACTTAAGCATAATGCACAAACCTCAAAACAACAGTGGTTCTCTTTTGCTCTAGAATCTTCCGTACCATAACTGCCCAAACTTTTTTCTAGTTGAATTGCCATTATTTGTTTTTACTTTATGCTTTACAACGCACAATTCCATGAATCATAAAATAGATTAAGGGCGTCTTTGATTCAAAGGATTCTCAAAGGAATTTTGGAGGATTCTAATCATTAGGAATTTTTCTTATCTTGGTTGTTTGATTCATAGGATTTTAAACCATAGGAATTTTTCCATATGATTCATTTGCACTAGATTTCATAGGAAACATCCCATCCACTCAAACCTCTTTGAAAGAATTCTGCGTTTTTTTCTATGCACAATCAAACACTCGTACAATCCTGTAGGATTCAAGACGACATTCCACTATAATCTCATGTTTTTCCTATTCCCGCGTTCTTAGCTTTTTTATAAAAACTAATTGATTTTGAATGAGATGAACTATAAGAATTAAACGAAGGGCTACATCAGGCATATATGACTCAGAGCTTACATGCTATAGTGTGGTATTTATTCATAATTTGGTTGCAAAATCTGATGCGTGCAATGCACGTGTACCTTACTAGTACTTCGAGTATGTGCAAAACACGTAAATTAGAATACCAATGGCACGCTACACAGTGTCTCTCTTATAGTTCATGAAGCCATGTGGAACATGTGGAGGCGTTTTCGCGACCTCCTTGCGTGGATTGATCACAGTGACGTGCTGCTGGTTCCAGAAGAATGTACTCGTCCTCCCTGAGCCATACTAGCGGTACATGCACGAAGTGAAGATGTGCACGCACGCCACGCACGCACTCATTCCCTCGCACGCACACGCGGGTACACGGGCAGACGCAATTTTGTACCAAGATCCACCCCATGTGATAATTTGACGCATGTAAAGTCATTTACTTCATTGATGGTCAATTAATACAGCGCATGCAAATTGAGTGGACGTGAGGGCGGAAGAAAGACATTATTACTCCACTGCGTGCGTGCGAGTAGTTAAATCGTGGGTTGCTAGTAGTACTTCCATTGGTCTCCTTCGTATTTTGTGCCAATTTTTGATAGTAACATAATATTTACTCATTTGAGCAGTGTAGTACTTGAAATTTATGTTCCGCTAAACTCATCGGGAGCCATTTCGGGCCTCGAAACCAAAACCATCAATTAATCTTTACCTTGTTCCCATCACATTCGAAAGCCTTCTCACACCTACTAGTACGTACCAAACCTGAACGTGTTCCCACTATGCAGGTATTAGTACTAGTGTTAGTACTTAGGTTATAAAAAGGGGAACTACCTAACCGAAAATTACTCTACCTTTCCTCCTCATAAGTGCTTCTTCTTCATCCGTCGTTGCCATGGCCGGTGAGCAGAGCTCTAGGTCGAGAACTACTCGTAACAAGGGAGCGGCAACCAAGGCTGTGGAAAAAAAGAGGGCTCGCCACCACGCAGAGACCTCGAATGATCTCTCACGGGCAGGTGATGGCTCCTAGGAGCACCCTAGCCGCGGAGGCGAACATGCCAAGCCGGCAAAGCTGGAGTCATTATCCCTCGACAGCATGCCCGATCAGCTCAATAAGCAGAAGGAGTTCATCCAATGCTTGATGGAGTTTCTCAAGGAGAGTCTCGATGACATGCCCGCTGAGCTCAATCGGCAGGGGGAGTTAACCGCCGGCTTGGTGATGCTGCTGAAGAAGAGCATTGCCTCAGAGAAGAAGGCGACCGGCGAAATCCTGCGACTTCGGGAGGACAATGCGAAGCTCTGCCACGAGATCGACCTGTTGAAGGAGAAGAACGCCGGTTGGAAGAAGATGCATGAGAATAGTAGTTCCTCGATGAAGATGCTGTAGGCCCTCGTCATGGAACAGAAGGAAGAGTTGGCGAAGCTCCGCATCGAGCACCCAGCTGCTGTCAAGGTACGTAATATGGCCATGGAACAGATGATGAAGGCTCGCGTCGAGAAATGTCGCGTCATGGACACAATGATGAAGATGGCGGAGGAGATGCGCAAGGAGATGGAGGTCATGGAGGCGATGAAGAAGCAGTTACGACTCCGCGGCAAATTAGATCATTTGGGGTGATAATCTTCCTTCTTCTTTTGCTCCTGTGTTTCATCTTTTGCTTCGGGTGTTTCACCGCACGTGTCACGTTCTCTGCGAGGCATGAATAGAACAATGGTTTTTTTTGAGGGAATGAATAGAACAATGCTAACAATGAGATGACTAGCAAATTAGATCATTTTTATCGCCATATGGCACTGGGCTGCCGTGTTTCGTGCTCCTCCGTCGCAGTACTACTCCAGTGGAAAACTTGAGTATACCACACAGTTCTATGCTCCTCCTCGATCAGGTCGTCAATGCATTTATACGAGCAGTCAAATCACAAGGCCCCGCCTTCCAGCAGTAATGAGCCGTCAAATCACAAAGGCCCTCGCCTCTCGTGAAACTGACCAAGCTAGACTGCCCCGCCCTCTAGCCTTTTAAAAAATATATACTTTTGTACAGCAGTAGTATCGATGGATTGCGCCATGGAGCAAAACTTGAAATTAAAAAAAAGGTGGTACATATAGAGAGCGCTCGTCGCCAAATTATGCATATAGTACTATTAAAAAGGCTAGTCACAATAATGGTGTCCAGCACAACCCACCCCTCAAATAAAACTAAGAGGGTGCTTGGATACGTTTTAGTCCCATGACTAAAAGTAGTGGGACTAAAACATGCTAGCCTCACCCATACTTGGATCCAAATACTAAAAAGGCTAAAATCAAGTTAATGAGCATTTATTATCCTCCAAACCCTCCAATGCAGAACTCGCCTGTGTTAAAGGAGAGGAGTTAAATGAGTAGAGAGAGGACTAATCCACATTTTAGTAGGGGTACCCCTGACTAAAAAAATTTAGTCTCAAGACTAGTTTTAGCCCCTCATTAGTCAGGGGTGCTTGGAACTTTAGCCTCTTAAAGAGACTATTTTTAGTCAGACTAAAATAAGTCCCTTGGATCCAAGCACCCTCTAAGCATCCTGGAATTCTTTGACAAAACTAAGCACCCTGAAATTCTTTGACAACTAAACTGCTGGTTATATGATGTTGGCCATATATATTGTACGTATATAATGTGATGAAACGAGTGGTAGTACTATACCAACTAAAAGATGAAATATAAGAAATACTAGTATGTACATACTGAAGAGTTAAAGTAACGAGAAGAAACATAACATAGTTCTGCTGGGGGCTCAGCACGACACACCCCTCAAATTAAATTAAGCACACCTGAAATTAAACTTTGCAACTATTCCGGTAGACACTGCATTAGAACCACCATGAGCAACGACACTGCCACCTTACTCGGAGTCCTCGTCCACGTCCTCGACTTCGTCCTTGTGCCTCTTCCTCTTGGCCGATACTTCTTTGCTTGAACCGCACACTTGGCTGATGCTCTTCATCCAACCCTTGTAGATATTGAAGCAAAGGTAGCCATCCATTGCAGCATAGTGGATGTGGTCTGTATCTAGTATATTCCGCTGCCATGCATGACGATGAAACGTGTAATGAGGTTTCTCTAGTTTACCGTACGAAGGATGAACCATGGCTCCTGCCAGGGTCAGCATTGAAGGCTGACGAGAGGACACCAGCCGATTCTTCTAGAGGTCGAAGGTGTTGCCTACAACGAGGCCTATCCGACGCAGGACTTCTTTGTCGTTACCAAAGTCTAAAGTAACGAATTTGACTAGGTTGCTCTCGAGGAAGTTCTTAAAATCCTGGCACTCAACGTCGGCATGGCATATGTGGTAGACCAAGCAAACGTTATGTACGCAAACCTGGATCACGTCGGGCTTCTTCCTCTCTTCGTCCTTTAGATCCTTCTCTCTCCCCAAGATTGTGGTGTGCTCACCATCTCGCCTAGCGACCCACTCATCTTCTGAATTTTCGAACATGCGTCTGAAGCGAGAAAGGCATCCTTTCACCATCGTGGAAGAACGGGTGTAGATGACGTCGAACTCATCGCCGGTGATGGTTCTAACCTTGTACTCACCGCCGATCGTGGAGATTTGGGATGCCATGGATTTGGGAGGAGGGTTAGGATTAGTGGAACTGCCGTAATGTGAATGGACGGGATGACTAGGAGCGAACCGCCGTAGTATTGAAGGACGTGCGGGGACGAGTAGGAGCGAACTGCCAGCGTGCGAACGGCAGGGTAGTGGCTTTCCATTCTCCCATGATACGGGCTTCCGAGAGCCCTTGGATCTGAGATTGAACGGTTGCATGGCGTGATTCTAGACCTATGGGTGAATATCCTATCCTGGAGGGTTATTCTGCAAATTTTCAGCAACTTAGCATGCGACCGTTTGATCTCAGATCCAAGGGCTGCCAGCAGCCCGTATTGTGGTCGCGCCTACCACGACCGTCGCGTCGCTCGTGCGGTCGCGCCCTTGGATATTTAACACGGTGCGTTAGGCTATCTGATGTTGGCATGTCATACATAGTCATCACTTAGTCACTCATACTACAACAAGGTTTTGGCTATAAGGTTGGCTATAAGTGTATTTATTTTTTTACTTCTCTCTATCTCTTTCTTCGTACTCCCTCCGTCCCATAATATAAGAACGTTTTTGACACTAGTGTAGTGCCAAAAACGTTCTTATATTATGGGACACAGGGAGTACTAGTATTTATTGCATTTGCCAAGGAGTGACCTCTTCCAATGAAATGGTGTTGCTAAGTTTGCTTCATTTAATTAGCTATATACTCAAAATTGTCTTTTCACCTAGGTACACGCGCTTAGCACCGTTTCTTCCTTGGGTCACCAAACTAGTCTCTCTCTTCTTGATTAACTTGCCACATCAGACTTTATGCCTATGTGGCAAGCTTAAGCACCTGTAGGAGCAAGTAAAAGTAAGTACAATAGTGCGCTTTACATGACATTTTCGCATATGTGGAGGAAAGAGAGGCAAGGAAAAAGTGGAGAAGTGGGCTCTCATGCTAGAGCCAGCCTCTACTACATGGTGGAGCATTGGGAGAGGCACCTGTATGGAGGTGGTCAGGAATCTGGGAGACTCACGCCGGTCGTAGCGCCACAGTTAAAATGATAATGGCAAGTCAAATCACGGGGCCCCACTTGTCCAGCAGTAACTCGCTGTCAAATCACACAGTCCTACGTTTGCAGCAGCCTACTCCCTTGTCTTCTTGCGTCTCTATCGAACCGACTAGGCGGAACTGCCCCGCCGCCTACCGCGTAGGAAAAGCCCCGTCCTCGACTTTTAAATAGTATACAGTATACTAATTTTGTATCCATGGATTGCGCCCGCGCCATGGAGCAAAGCGTCTAGAAAATGGAGGAGAGACGGTGGTCTTGCAATAGAGAAGAGGGAGAGGCGAGACGGTGGTTTTGGAATGGAGATGATGGAGAGGAGAGGAGGTGGTTTTGCAATGGAGAAGATCAGAAGAGGGAGAGGCGAGACGGTGGTTTTGGAATGGAGATGATGGAGAGGAGAGGAGGTGGCTTTGCAATGGAGAAGAGGGAGAGGAGCGTGCGGTAGCGATTTAGGATTGGACGAGAGGGCCAGCGCGCTGTGACTGGATCAAAATCAAAATCAATTTACCCTTCAATTAATAAAGCGACCCCACATTAACTAGTCTCCCTTTTATTCTGGGTCATAATTGACCATGATTTTCGCACATAAAGTATATGTTATACATTGCAAAAATAATATAATTTGAAAGTACATTCAGATACGAACCAAACGATACAATTTTTGGTGACATGCATTCACATTTTGCTTGTCAAATACAGTACGTGGTCAAACTTTGACCCAAAATACGCAAAACAACAAAAAAAATACTTCCAACACCAGCGCCGCTCTTCCGCTCTTCTCCTCTTAAACCACCGCCACTCCTCTCCTGTTCCAATCTAAATGCAGCGCCGCTCCTCTCCTCTTCCATTTCAAAACCACCGCCCTCCTCTCCTGTTCCAGTCCAAAACCAGTGTCGCTCCTCTCCCGTTCTAATCCAAAACCAGCGCTGCTCCTCTCCTCTTCCATTCAAAAACCACCGCCGGCGAGTGAAGGTGCTGTGGAGAAGTAGATCGATGGAGGAGTACAACCGATACGTGAGGATCGCAGACGGCGACCTTGTGAAGCTAGCTAGGATGTTGGAGATACAATCTTGGTTTGACAACAAGGACCAACTAGCGGCGACGGCGACATCCATGGCCAAATATCTGCAACAGAGCGAAAAGGCGGCGATACTCCCGGAGGGAGTCGCGCCGGAGTACATAGAGCTGCTCCTCTGGGCCATGGAGCAAACAAATTCACCAAATCCGATCGTGAGGGAGCGGTGGTGGGAGTGTCGATCCCAGATGGAGCATCCACCAGAGATTGAAAGATCGAGCATCTATAGGGTGCCGTTTGTGAGGGTGTCCTACCAGATCGAGCCGGTGGAGTCTTCATCGACCGAACCCAACTACAAGAGGAGAAAAACAGTTGGCCCGATGACGCTTCCCCGCCATCGTCTCCCTCGCCGTTCACATCATCTCACGGGGCGGCTGTCTGCTGCCGAGGAATAGGAGGGGCCTGCCCCCCAGCCCAATAGTCGGGCAGGTTGTGAATTGTCAGGAGGAGCTTAGGGTTGTCAGTATTTGCAGGTTGTGAATTGTGTTTTGTGTTGTGTATTTTGAGAGTACTTTCAGATATGAATGTATTTTGAATTTCAGATTTGTAGTATGAGAACATGAAGTATTTTATGAATTCTAGAGATCTATTTTTAGCACTTCAAAAAATGTAGTTTCATAGGAGTATAAAAGTGCAGACAATGTGATTCTCAGAGAAGAAACTACAAGTTTCAGTTTCAGATAAGAAACTACAAGTTCAGTTTCAGATAAGAAACTGTAACTTTCAGAGGCAGAGCATTTATATTAACACGTCCTTTTCAAACAGGGCTAACATCATGTTGGAAGTTTTATTCATGGTCGAAAATGGAACTACCAGGCAGTTAACATCATGCTGATTAACATTCATGCATAGAACATCTTCATATGATGCACAGTCAAAATGCCCACACAATGTCGAGTGTGCGAAACACAGAGAAAACGAGGGACGAAATTTATGCATTGATAAACATAATTTTTTGAGGAAAACAAGTGCATTAATTAGGTGCTTTTGCAAACTACAAAAAGTATTCCACCATTCATCATCTACCTTGGTTGGTGAGATTTTTGAATTGAGCCATATAAACCGAAAAGGACGGAGTAATTGGCAAATAGATGACCGCTCCCGCGATCCCCTTCGCCCCCGCCACCACCTCCACCCTCGCCGCCGCCCCCGCCACTACCTCCACCCTCGCCGCCGCCATAGATCTCGCCGCCACCCCCCGCCTCCTGACTCCGGGCGCGCCTGCCCCCCTCAGCAAGTCCGCTCGCGCGCCCCATGGAGTCGTCGGCCATATCCACGGGGGAATGGCTGGAAGACAGGCAGATGTACAAGATGCATCTCCCACATGTCTACAAAGCCTTCCCGTGGATGCTCCAGCCGCTCGACTCCGTCGCGCCGGCGGTGTTGCCGGAGACTCGAGGGAGGAGATGGAGGGAGCGGGCGATGCGGATCCGCGACGACGCTCTCTCCTGGACCCAGTGCACGCGCAAATGGAGGGAAGCAGAGGAGGAAGCTGCGAGGGAGGAAGCCGAGGAGGGACTAAATCTGTTCTCTCACTCGCGCAGGTATGCTCGGATGTGCAAGGACCATGTGGATTGGGAGCTGCTGAATCTAGCCCTGCGGATCTACTTTGAATGAGATTTCTCGGAGAAGCACAGGATGCCCCACCCCAATGAGCCACCGATTGCGTTCGTTTGATGGGCGAAAGGAGAAGTGAATTCAGGAGATCCACGCCGTGTTGCGAGATGGGAATGCTTGACTGGACTCCTGCCCACCAGCACGCCACCGGAGCCGGAGCAGGTGGATCCCCTACCTTACCTCTCCCCCAAACCTGCAGAAGATTGAAATTAGGCTTGCAATCTGCTTCAATTGAGCTGTCTGGTGGTTATTTCTGCTTCCTGAGAGACAACATCTGGCTGGAGGATGAGAAGGAACCAGGAACTCCGATGAATTTCCCCTATCACAATGGGGGGGAGCGCCGGTTGGGCAGTGGTACGGCCCACCTCCGCCCCAAATGGGGGCACAATCTGGGCAGGCTCCTGTAATTGCCCAAGATCAATCTGCTGGTGGTTCTGACTCTCAGATCAGTGGGAAATCTCAAGGCAAGAATCAGCAAAAGAAGAGCTAGGACATCTAGAAAACTGCTCTTGCCCCTGCTTCGGGCCTTATGGCATACTCTGAGGTGATCTGCTACAACTGTGGGGAACCAAGGCATCATTTGGATAAATGTGTCAAGCCTAAAAGTTGTTTTATCTGAAAAATGGTTACCCATAAAGCTGAGAATTGCCCTGTCAGAAGGAAAACCCACAGTTCTGCTAGATATGTTGGAAGTGCTGCCCCAGTATTATGTCCACCATTGACAGAATTTTCTGTGACACAGAATTAGATAGTTTCTTTCCCCTTTCTAGTTGTAGAGCTCTGCCCAGATGTGGTAGTGACCACACTCCTTTGCTCTGGGACTCTGGTCTTAAGCAAACTCCAAAGAGCAATAGTTTTAAATTTGAAAAGTGGTGGTTGCTTAGAGAAGATTTTACTGAGCTAGTCAGGAAAATCTGGAATGAGCCTACTGGGAGCAGCTGCCCCCTAGAAAATTGGCAGATCAAAATCAGGAGATTTAGAAGAACTACCAAAGGGTGGAACTCAAATGAGGAAGCTAATCTTAGAAGATACAAAAGGCTTCTCCTCCTTGAGTTTGATTCTCTAGATATTAAGGCAGAAACCACTAACCTCTCTGAGGCTGAGACTAATGGATTAAAATTTGTCCACGGAGAGCTCAAGAAAATTTGGCTTCAAGAAGAAATCAAAGCCAAACAAAGGTCTAGAGATAGGAACATTAAGGAGGGTGATAGATATATTGCTTACTTCCATGCAGTAGCTAACCAGAGGAGGAGGAAAACCCTCATTCACTCCCTTGATGGCCCTAATGGCCCTGTTACTGAGGTAGATGAGATGCTGAAAGTGGCTAGTGACTTCTACAAAGACCTGTTTAAGAACGAAAACCCTTATGGGTTCTCTCTACAAAACATTTTTTTCTCTGCTTCTGAAAAAGTCTCTCCTGCTGAAAATGAGCTGCTAGAAGCCCCTTTTCCAGAGACAGAGGTGAAGGAAGCCATTTTTAGCTCTTATCCTGATGGGGCTCCTGGTCCTGATGGGATTCCCTTCTTGTTTTACCAGCATTTTGGGGACTTGGTGAAAAATGATCTCTTAGATCTTTTCCAAGCCTTTCATAGAGGAGAGTTGGATCCAGCAACTTACTCATGGGGGGTCTGTTGGGGTCAAGTTAAATAACTGTGAAAGTGATTTTTTCCTTGCTGGTAAAGGCCTTAGGCAAGGTGACCCCATCTCCTCGCTTTTGTTTAATTTAGTAGTGGATGTTCTTACTAAAATGCTGAGCAAAGCTGCTGATCATAGTCTGATTGCAGGGCTCTGTCCTGAGGTCTGCCCTGGTGGCATCATCTGCCTTCAATATGCAGATGATACCATCCTTTTCTTAGACAATGACTCCACACATGCTAGCAATCTGAAAACTGTTCTAACCTGTTTTGAACAAGTCTCAGGCATGAGAATCAACTACTCTAAAAGTGAACTCATCCCTATCAACATGGTTGATCAGGAGTTAGCTGACTTCCTCTCTATTCTAGTCTGTAATAAAGGTAACTTCCCCATTAAGTACCTAGGTATCCCTCTCCACTATGATAAACTGAGGAGAGAGGATATCCAACCCCTTCTGGATAAAATCATCAAAAGGATTGCTGGGTGGAGGGGCAAACTTATCTCTTACAGAGGTAGATTGATCCTCATACAAGCTTGTTTGGCTAGCATTCCAGTGTATCTCCTCTCCTTCTTCAAGTTCCCTAAATGGGCAGTGAACCTCATCAATTCTCAGATGTCTCATTGCTTGTGGAATGATTTTGAGGGAAATAGGAAGCTACACCTTGCTAATTGGGCCCTAGTCTCTATGAAAAAAGATTTTGGAGGCCTAGGCATACCTAACCTCCAAGAAATTAACATCTGTCTTCCAGGGTCTTGGATTAAAAGATTCTATGAGGAAGACCTGAAACCCTAGAAACTTCTTATTGCCCATAAATACCTAGGAAATAAACCTAATATTTTTGTCCCTTCCTCCAACCCTAAGACCTCTAGATTCTTGAAAGGATTAAAATCTATTATGCATGCTGTGAAATTTGGCTACAGATGGAACATAGGGGATGGGAGCAGAACCAGGTTCTGGGAAGATAATTGGTTTGGCACATCCCCCCTAGCAGTCCAATTTTGGCCTATTTACTCTGTCTGCAATGAGCTTAACAACAGTGTCAATGAAGTTTGGGACGGTCAATGCCTAAAACTCTCTTTTAGAAGGAACTTTAGTGATAGTCTCATGGAAAAATGGTTCCAGTTGGAGGAAATTGCCAAAAGCATTACCTTTACTGCCGAGCCGGATGCCCTGATTTGGCAGCTGGACAATAAGGGGAAGTATTCCTCCAACTCCCTCTATCATATTATCAACTTTAGAGGGGTTTAACCCGTGTTTATCCCTGCTGTCTGGAAATTGAGAGTTCCCCCTAAAATTCATGTATTTCTCTGGCTTCTCTCCAAAAACAAATTGATGACTAGGGAAAACCTTAGGAAGAGACACATCATCAAACCCCTTGATTGTGTTTACTGCTTGGAACAAGTGTCTTGTTCTCACCTATTTTTTGAATGTATAGTTGCTAAACATCTCCGGGCCCACATTGAGGAATATTTCTCTAGTCAGATTGGCTCATCCTTCGAATCTGTCGCCAGATTCTGGATTGCTACCAAAAAGTGCTCAGTTTTAAACACTGTTAGCTCAGCTGTCCTTGGGTGCCCCTGGAAATATAGAAATGCTATGATTTTCAGTAACACCCCCTGGATTTCCATTCCGCAGGTCTTGAGGTTGATCAGGAACATGGTGAGGAACTGGGCGATTCTCTCCTCCGGATCGGACAAGGACAAGTTGATCAGCTTCGTGGAAACCCTAACAAGATCCCTCCAGAAACCATTGGCGATCACTTGTGGCTGAACAAGGCTCGACCTGCTCTGGGGCTGGACCCGTGGGCTCATCTCAAGATCTCTGATGAAGATGATGGGCACCTGGCACTGAAAAAGAGGGACATCCACCATGCTACGCCTTCCAGCCCGGTGTCTCCGCTTGCTTACTGGTCGCCGCAGGCTGACACGGCCCCTCGGCTGAAGACCATGAAGGCTTCACTGGACCCTCCTTGTGTCATTTGAGTGCTCTATCCGCTCTGCCTTTGGCACCGCTCGGGTGATTTTTTGTTATTTAGAGAACTTGTTCGTCCACCCCCCTAGTTTGTAGCTTTTTTACCTTTGCTTTCGAACTGCTCTTTGAGCTGCTGTATCAGAATATGTTGTGGTTTCGTTCTCAGCAATGGAACCGGGGAGATGCTCCCTGTTTTTCTAAAGAAAAATATTTTGTATGTTATTATCTATTATTTTTATTGTCATCATATATTTAACAGATACTTACATATGTAAGAAAACAATATCCCACATCTTATTAACTTATAAAAATAATTTCTTAACAAATAAAATCCTGGATTGTTTTGGCACGAAAATCCTAGTGATTGTGTACAAAAGCTTGGTAAGATTTAAGGACCAATGTAATAATATCACTTATTATTTAAATATATTTATAACAAATGCTCAGCCCCTTTTTATTTGTTGATAACATTGCTGGCCCAACCCAACATTATAATTAGAATCAGCCCAGCAAAATCGTGTATTTCGAGAAAGTGCAAATGGCCTGTAATTTTTTAGGAAATAAAATAAACGGGCTGCATGGACGCTACATTATTTGTTCACCCAGCCCAGCTAATGGCGGTAATTCAAAGAAAAGATCAAATGGACTGTAAATTCTACCGTGCAAAAAAAAGACTGTAAATTCTGAAAAAATGGGTTGAATACATGCCATATTTTTGGAGGCTGAAATGTGGGGCCAATTGGTCGAAGCCAACGCAAGTTATTGTCAATTTAGTCAACAAATGATTCTGACATGTTAGCCGTTGGATTTACATCCAACGACCGGCATCCACCTTCAATCTCTCGTCTTCTTCCTCCAGCGCCGCCGGGACCACCTCCCGCCTCCTGCTGCTAGCAGCTCTGCTTAGCATGCTTCGCTACGAAGCGCTACTCCACCGTTGGCCAGGCCATCCCTCCACCCCTCCACACCTCCTGTTCTTCTCCACCGACTGCCGAACCACACTGCACTAGAACTAGTTAACCCTCGTACACCTCTCCGTCTGCGACTCTACTCCCGCGTCTTCCCATCTCCGGCTCGTTGCTGTCCCAGGCCTCGCCGTCGTCCACCACCTTGGATGCGCTCGGCGCGGCGTGGTCAACATGGTCAACGAACGACACCATCGGAAGTAGACTGTGTGTGGAGAGGCTGACAGCTGGGTCCACGACCGCACACAAGGAAATGCCTCCTTATTACACGTAAAATAATGATTCCTCCACCTGACATCTGGGACCCATCGGAAGGGCCTCTGTATTTCACGAAAATAACATTCCCCCCGCTGACATGTCGGACCCACCAGCTATCTTCGCACGCAAGGAAGTGCCTCCTTATTATGCACAAAACAATGAATATTCCCCCTGCCAGCTGGAACCCAGCATAGTGGGAGGCTGACTTGTGGGCCTACCAAGTTGACGGGGACGGAGGGCTTTGTCAACTTAGTCAATATGATCGATTCTAGCTCATGTTACCGTACAATGTTCATCCAACGGCCGTAGTGCTTCTTCAACCTCTGGTCTTCTTGCTCCAGCCGCCCAAACCAGCGCCGGTCGTGCCGCGTGCTCCTGCCTCCCGTGGCCGGCTGTGATGCCGCGGAGGCCTCACCGCCCCTACTACTCCCACCGCTGGCCTGGCCATCCCTCTACTCACCCACACCCCCTGTTATTCTGCGGCGACAACAGCCTCACACCGCAGCCGAACCAGTGAACCCTCGTACTTCTCTTCGCGTGGGCATCCACTGCTACGTCTTCCCCGGCTCCGAGTTGTCCCCTTCCTAGTCCTCGCCGTTGTCCACCGTCCTGGTGCTCTCGGCACGACGTGGTGAATGACCGACTTCCATCAAAAGAGTACTGTACGTGGAGAGGCTGACAGCTGGGTCCAGGCGGCTGCAAGGAAGTACCTCCTTATTACGCGCAAAATAATTATTCCTCCACCTGACAGCAGGGACCCACCAGACGGGCCACCTTATTTCACGAAAAAACGTTCCCCCCCTGACTGCTGGGACCCACCGGACGGGCCAGCGTATTTCGCGAAAAAACGTTCCCCCCGCTGTCAGCTCGGACCCACTGGAAGTGCCTTCTTATTACGCACAAAAAATGAATACTCCCCCTACTAGCTGGGACCCACCATGGTGGGAGGCTGACTTGTGGGCCTACTAAGTTGACTGGGACGGGGGCCTTTGTCAACTTTAGTCAATATGAACGATTCTAGATCGAGTGACTGTATGATGTCCATCCAATGACCGTAGTGCTTCTTCAACCTCTGGTCTTCTTCCTCCAGCCTGTAACACCCCGGATGTAACTTTCCCAATTTGTACTCCAAGTCTTGCCGTTTCCAGCGTTAAGTTATATTTATTTTCTCGGGTTCGGGTCTTTGTCTCCGTGTGTTGTTTTCATTGTCATGCATCTCATATCATGTCATCATGTGCATTGCATTTGCATACGTGTTCATCTCATGCATCCGAGCATTTTCCCCGTTGTCCATTTTGCATTCCGGCGCTTCGTTCTCCTCCGGTGGTCAATTCTACCTTTCTTTCGTGTGTGGGGATTAAACATTTCCGGATTGGACCGAGACTTGCCAAGCGGCCTTGGTTTACTACCGGTAGACCGCCTGTCAAGTTTCGTATCATTTGGACTTCGTTTGATACTCCAATGGTTAACCGAGGGACCGAAAAGGCCTCGTGTGTGTTGCAGCCCAACACCCCTCCAATTTGGCCCAAAACCCACCAAACTCTGCTCCATCATCTAGAGCGTTCGATCACGATCGCGTGGCCAAAAACCGCACCTCATTTGGACTCTCCTAGCTCCCTCCACCTCTATTTAAAGACCACTCCCCGAAATTTTCGGGCAAACCCTAGATCTCTCCCTCACCTCGCGCGCCGGACAAAAACTGCCGGGCCGGACGTGTCCGACCCGAGCGCCGCCGCCACGTGTCGCTCCTCCATTGGCCGCCGCCCTCGCGCCCACATCACCGCGCCGCCACCCCGCGGAGGCCCGCGAGGCCCAAGGCCGGCCCCCGCGGCCCACTCCGTCCGCCGCCTGCGCCCGAGGCGCCGCCGCCGCGCCCGCGACCCCGCCGCCGCGCGCGCGGCCACCGCCGCCTCCGCCGCTGGCGCCACGCTCCGCCGCCGCGCTCCGCCACTCCGGCCGCCGCCACCACCGCTCCGGCCGCGCCGCCCCAAGGCCGGCTCCGGCCACCCCGCTCCTCCTCGGCCGCCCGGTCTTCTTCCTCTCCGGCGACGCTCCGTGAAGCTCCGCCGTCTACAGTAAATCCGGCCATCCTCGTAATCCGTGCAGATCCAGATCTGAGATTCGGGTTGACTTTTGCCTCAAAACCCTAGCTCATGTTGCATACTTTGACCTGTGATAACTTTGCATCCGTAGCTCCGATTCACGCATATAGCATATCAAATGTTCGTCTCAGAGAGTACATCATTTCATTCCATTGCATCATTTTCATTTGAGCTCATCTTGATGCCCGAAATGCTGTTAGAAGAGGGCTACTTGAGTTAATTGTCAGATCTGCTACTTCATCTTAGACTTTTGTCATTTTTGCCATGATTATTGTGTGCATGATATGCCCATGAGTTCTACATATGTTTTGTTAAGGGTTTTGTCATCTTTCCAGAGGTGCAACCCATGTATTTTTGTGATGTGTGTGGTGACTAGTGCAAGCTTGCAAAGTGAGGCACCCGGTAACTCTGTTTTCAGGGACTTAGTAATTTCACTAAGTCCTGGGATTGTTTAGTTCATGATGCCATATGTTCGTGTTGTTTCCTAGTGATCCGTGCCTCTTTTGAGGATGATCAGTAAAGGAGTTTTGTTAATATTGTAGTGCTCTATCCATCCATGTCTTTGTTTGCAATTATGGAGCACCTAGCTTGAGTCAATCGAGCTCTACTTTTGCTTCGTTGTGAATCTGGGCAGATTGTCAACTCGTTTGCAATTTTGCCGGTGATGTTATAGTTGATCCGTGCATGCTATTATTGTTCTTGCCATGTCTAGCTTGCATTTTGTGCCTTCTTATGGATTTATTCTTTCCTTGCCATGACTTGCACCATAGTGAGTGCATCGAGCTCGTTAACATGCCTTCGTGAGTTATGTTTCAGCATGTCCTAGTTTTCACCAAGTCTGAAAACTGATTATGTTTTTGCTATGTTCGTGTGCTTGTTACTATATTTTGTGATCCCTTTTGGCTCAAGGTCACTAAGGGACTTTTGTTAAGCTTGTTGAGTAGCTCCATGCCATGTTATTCTTTGTCATAATCAGGTCCTATAGCATGTTGTTCTGTTGCTCCGAAGAGGGCTATATGATCTGAAATTTCAGACAAGTGTTAATTTCACTAAGTCTGAGATCTGTTTACCATTTGCGTTTTTGCCATGCTTTTGAATCTGTTAGTGGTGAATTGGCCGTAGCTCCAGTGATAAACTTTTGTTAAGCATCTTGAATACTTCCCTGACATGTATTTTGATGCATGTTTGAGTGGTGCCTGTAGCATGTTCATTCATTGCATTTAGAAGCCTACTTGCTATAAATCGCAGACCGGTGCCAATTTTGAATCGCTTGCCATTTCCAAACCGTAACTCCGATTCCGGTGATCTTTATATCATTTTCAAGCTATTTCATCTCATCTTTCCAGTGGCACACTTGGTTTTCCAAGTTGAGGCTAGGTTCATGCATATCCTGTCATATCTTGCATTTTGCATCCCGCATCGCATCCCGCACGTAGCATTTCATCATTGCATCATATTGATTGTTCCTTGCACGTGCTTGATTGTATCCTTGTTGCTTGTTTTCTTGTTTGGTATACCGGGAGACGAGTTCGCTAACGAGGAGCCCGTTGAGTTTGCTTTTGAGGATCCAGTCACCTCTAACAACTTTGCAGGCAAGATGATCATACCCTCGAAATCACTACTATCTTTGCTATGCTAGTTTGCTCGCTCTTTTGCTATGCCAATGCTACGATGCCTACCTTTTGCTTGTCAGCCTCCCAATTGCCATGTCAAACCTCTAACCCACCATGTCCTAGCAAACCGTTGATTGGCTATGTTACCGCTTTGCTCAGCCCCTCTTATAGCGTTGCTAGTTGCAGGTGAAGATTGGAGGCCGTTCCTTGTTGGAACATTTATTTACTTGTTTGGATATCATTATATTGCTATGTTATCTTAATGCATCTATCTACTTGGTAAAGGGTGGAAGGGGCTCGGCCTCTCGCCTAGTGGTTTGTTCCACTCTTGCCGCCCTAGTTTCCGTCATATCGGTGTTATGTTCCCGGATTTTGCGTTCCTTACGCCGGTTGGGTTATAATGGAACCCTTGACATGTCCGCCTTGAATAAAACTCCTCCAGCAATGCCCAACCTTGTTTTAACCATTTGCCACCTAAGCCCCCTTTTCCCTTGGGTTTTCGCGGAACTTCAAGGGTCATCTTATTTTAAACCCCCCGGGCAGTGCTCCTCTGAGTGTTGGTCCACCTAGAGCACCGTGCGGGGCCGTCCCTTTGCAACTTGGGTACGTTGGCTCCCGTACGCTTAGCTTATCCGGTGTGCCCTGAGACGAGATATGTGCAGGCTCCTATCGATTTGTCGGCACAGCGGGTGGTGTTGCTGGACTTGTTTTACCATTGTCGGAGTTGTCCGAAGACGAGATACCGAGTCTGATCGGAACGTCTTGGGAGGAGGTCTATTCCTTCGTTGACCGTGAGAGCTTGTCATGGGCTAAGTTGGGACTCCCCTGCAGGGATTGAACTTTCGAAAGCCATGCCCGCGGTTATGGGCAGATGGGAATTTGTTAATGTCCGGTTGTAGATAACTTGAACCTTAATTTAAATAAATGAATCAACCGTGTGTGTTACCGTGATGGCCTCTTCTCGGCGGAGTCCAGGAAGTTGACACGGTGTTGGAGTAATGTTGGCGCAGGTTGCCCTAGTTTTCTCGCTCGCACCTTGTCTCCTCTTCTCGCTCTCTTTTGCGAATAAGATAGCCACCATATATGCTAGTCGCTTGCTGCAGCTCCACATATATTCACCTTACCCTTCCTATAAGCTTAAATAGTCTTGATCGCGAGGGTGCGAGATTGCTGAGTCCCTGTGGCTCACAGATTATTATTACACCAGATGCAGGTCCAGGTGATTCCGCTCCAGGGAACGCGTACGAGCTCAAGTGGGAGTTCGACGAGGACTCTCAGCATTACTATGTCTCTTTTCCTGATGATCAGTAGTGGTGCCCAGTTGGGGGTGATCGGGACCGTGTCGCATGTTGGGTTTTTCTATTTTGGCGCCGTAGTCGGGCCATGAGTGTTTGGTTGATGTATGTTATTTATGTACTTTGATTGACGTGGCGAAGTGTAAGCCAACTATGTATCTCCCCTTTTATTCTATATATTACATGGGATGTTGTGATGATTGCCTAACTTGCGACATTGATTTCAATGCGGTTATGTCTCTAAGTCGTGCCTCGACACATGGGAGCTATAGCCGCATCGAGGGCGTTACAAGTTGGTATCAGAGCCTTCCCCGACCTTAGGAGCCCCATTGCTTGATCGTTTTTAGAGGCCGAGTTGTGTCTAGAAAAATGTTTTGAGTCATTTAGGAATTATATATCAGAGAGCTTAGGAATTCTTTTTACTTCCCAGTCTCCTCATCGCTCTGGTAAGCATCCTGACGTAGAGTTTTGACTCTTCTCTTCTCAATTTCACTAAAAAAAAATTAGGAATCACCGCGAGTATCTTGGAATACGTTCCGATGGTTTTATGATGAGACATTGTCTTTGGTGCCTCCTGTCAGGGGTTTAGTGGAAGTGTCCCGGGGAGTTGAGCTCTGAGGTGTTGTCATCATAATTTTATCGTTGCAATTCTGGAATACTTGAGTTTAGTACGCCGACATCGAAAATCTCTTTTATGCAGTTCGTTGGTGAGATAACCTCGACGCCACCCAGTACTGGGGCGGGAGTTCGGGAGTATCGCCATAACTTGTATAACGGATGCTTTTCGAAGGTTGAGGTAGATGGTTTCCGAAGGTTTCTTGGTTATGTGTTGAAGGATGGATACAGCTGGATGTAGGATTTGCTAGTTTGGGTGAGATATTATGCTTCCCCTGTATCCCCAACACCTGATTGCATAACCGGAAAGTTTCGGGAGTTTCATAGGTGGGAATTCTGTAGCTCTAGTTCTTCTTCCACGGATATTGGTTTGAGATTGGGATTTCTTACCGATTATTCTGTTCTTGAGCCATACCTTGTTGATTTAGTTCTCTACCTCTAATTCTACGTGGCTTCGCAATTTATGGATATGTGACCATTTCAAGAGGAATGTGAAGACTTTATGTTGCAATTTTCATTCCGTTGGTTTCAGCTTCATTTATCTGTCTATGTGCTAACGGTGGTCAACCTCTTCAGGATGGCTCCCACTAAGAGCACCAGTCAGAATCAAAATCAAGATCCGCCACCACCTCCACCTCCTCCGGAGGCATGGCAAGCTGTGATGGCCGCAACCAATGCAAACACATAGTTGATCATGCAAATCCTCCAAGAGCGCAATCAAGGCAGTCAAGGGAATCAAGGCAGCAATCAGAATCATTTTGCTACACTGAACCAGTTCCTTGCTAATGGGCCAAAGACGTTCAGCAATTGTGTTGAAGCAACCGATGCTGACGATTGGCTTGTGGATCTGTGTAAGCATTTTGAGTGCAGCAACGTCAGGCTTGAAGATTTCGTCAAGTTCGCTTCCTTCCAACTGAAAGATCAAGCTGCAGAATGGTTCCAGCAGTACAAGGATTCCAGTGGTGGACGTCTGATCACTTGGGATGATTTCCATCAAGATTTCTGAGCTCATCACATCCCTCAAAGTGTGGTTGAAAGTAAGCGTCAGGAATTCCGCAACTTGAAGCAAGGCTCTTTGTCTGTCTATGACTACAACAAGTTGTTCCATAAGCTCGCCCGCTTTGCCAAGCAGGACGTACCTGATGAGAAGAGCATGATATACCAGTTCAGGGGTGGTCTCAGAGAAGAAATTCAGCTCGCTCTTGTCCTCTTTGAGCCGTTGAGATACGATGAGTTCTACAACATGGCACTGAAGCAAGAGGCTGCTCAGTTGAGGTGTGATGCTTCCAAGAAGCGAGTCAGAGATGCTACTCCTTCTTCCTCTACTCAAGTGGCCAAGCAGCAGAAGTATTGGCTTCCTCCTCCTCCGTTCCATCAGCCGTATCAGTAGAAGAGCAAAGGTGGCAGTGGTTCTTCCCACCCACCCAACCCTGGCTTTTAGAACAAGTCTTCGTCTCTACCTCCAAGATCGAGTGCTCCGTATCACCGTCCGCTTTCAGAGGTCACGTGCAACAAGTGCCAAGAAAAGGGTCACTATGCCAACAAGTGTTTCAACCAGAGGCGTCTTCCTCCTCCTCCTGTGAGATCGGCAAGTACAGCTGTGGTCAAGCATAACCCCAAGCATGCCAAGGTCAACTTGATGAACGCAGCTCAGGCAGAGGATTCGTCAGATGTCATCATGGGTAACTTTCCAGTTAACTCTTTTCCCGCAAGAGTTCTTTTTTACACTGGTGCATCGCATTGTTTCATGTCAAGATCATTTGTTTCCAAGCATGACTTCGTTTCACAAATGTTGGGTAAACCTATGGGAGTGGTTTCTCCGGCTAAGTCTATGAGGGCTACTTCAATAGTCCTGGATATTTCTATCATGATGGGTGATTTCAAGTTTCTGGCATCTCCAATGGTTCTTGGTAACTCGGATATTGATCTTATTCTCGGAATGGACTGGCTTTCTAAGCACAAGGCTCAGCTTGATTGTGCAGCCAGGCAGATTCAATTGACTCATTCGTCTGAGGATGTAATTGTCTTTGCCGCGAATGATGATACCATCCATATGTTTTCTCTCAATGAGAAGGGTGAACTGGATGCTATCTCGCAAATTCCAGTCGTTTGCGAATATCAAGACGTCTTTCCAGAAGAGCTCCCAGGAATGCCTCCGCACCGTCCAGTTGAATTCGTTATTGATCTTGAGCCCGGCACGGAACCTGTGTGCAAACGTCCTTACAAGCTCGGACCTGAAGAGTTGAAGGAGCTGAAGAAGCAACTCAATGAGCAAGAGAGAATGGGTCTCATCCGGCCTAGTTCTTCTCCGTGGGGTTGTGGTGTTCTTTTTGTGAAGAAGAAGGATGGAACGGACCGACTTTGTGTTGATTACCGTCCTTTGAACAAGAAGACCATCAAGAACAAATACCCACTTCCCAACATCAATGAGTTGTTCGAACAACTCAAAGGTGCTCAAGTATTCTCCAAGCTTGATCTCCATATGGGTTATCATCAAATTCGTATCCGTGAACAAGATATTCCCAAGACGGCTTTCAGGACAAGATTTGGTTCATACGAATACACTGTCATGTCTTTTGGCCTCGTCAACGCTCCTCCGACGTTCTCCCGCATGATGAACTTCATCTTCAACGCCTACACCAATGACTTCGTTTTGGTCTATCTCGACGACATTCTGGTTTTCTCCAAGAACAAGGAAGATCATGCCAAGCACTTGCGTTTGGTTCTCGATAAGCTCAGGGAACATCAATTCTACGCCAAGTTCTCCAAGTGTGAATTTTGGCTCGATGAGGTTCTTTATCTTGGTCATATCATCTCTGCCAAGGGCATTGCCGTGAATCCTGAGAAGGTGTCTGCAATTGTGAATTGGGAACCTCCTCAGAATGTGAAGCAACTCCGCAGTTTCCTCGGTCTCGCAAGCTATTGCCGAAGATTCGTTGAAAACTTTTTTAAGATCGCAAAGCCTCTCTCAAATCTTCTTTAGAAGACGTCAAGTACGTTTGGTCTCCAGAGTGTGATATTTCTTTCAACACTTTGAAAGAGAAGTTGATCAATGCTCCAGTTCTGACTCCGCCTGATGAATCCAAACCGTACGAGGTCTTTTGTGATGCCTCTCTCCAAGGTCTTGGCGCAGTGTTGATGCAAGAGAAGAAAGTTGTTGCTTATACCTCTCTCCAGTTGAAGCCTAATGAGAAGAACTACCCCACTCATGATCTCGAGTTGGCGGCAGTTGTGCATGCTCTGTTGACTTGGAGACATCTTCTATTGGGAAGAAAAGTGGACATTTTCACTGATCACAAGAGTCTCAAGTACATCTTTACTCAGCCTAATCTCAACCTCAGGCAAACTCGATGGGTCGAAATGATTCAAGAGTATAATCCGAGTATTGAGTATACTCCAGGCAAGGCCAATGTGATTGCTGATGCATTGAGCAGAAAAGCGTATTGCAACAGTCTGATTCTTAAGCCTTATCAACCCGAGCTTTGTGAAGCTTTCCGCAAGCTGAATCTGCAAGTTGTTCCTCAAGGTTTCCTCGCCAACCTTCAAGTCTCTCCTACCTTGGAAGACCAGATTCGCCAAGCCCAGCTTCTTGATGCGATGGTGAAAAAGGTGAAGATTGGGATTGCCAAGAGTCAACCCAAGTACAAGTGCTACCGCCTTGATGACAAGGATACTCTCTTCTTCGTGGATCGAATTGTTGTACCCAAAGGTGAACTTCGTAAAGTGATCATGAACGAGGCTCACAATTCTCTCCTCTCCATCCACCCTGGGAGTACGAAGATGTATCAGGACCTCAAGCAAGCTTATTGGTGGACTCGAATGAAGCGCGAGATCGCTCAATTCGTGAATGAATGTGATGTCTGCAGAAGAGTGAAGGCAGAACACCAAAGGCCAGCTGGTCTCCTCCAACCTCTTGCCATTCCAGAATGGAAGTTTGACCACATTGAAATGGACTTCGTGACTGGGTTTCCAAAGTCCAAGCGTGGAAATGATGCTATATTCGTTGTCATCGACAAACTCACCAAAGTGGCTCACTTTCTGCCTATCAAAGAGTCGATCACTGCAGCTCAATTGGCGGAACTCTATACCTCTCGAATTGTCTCTCTGCACGGTATCCCTCAAGTGATATCTTCAGACCGTGGCAGCATCTTTACCTCCAAGTTTGGGATTCTTTTCAGAAGGCCATGGGCACCAACATCCGCTTCAGCACAACTTTCCATCCTCAAACAAGCGGTCAAGTTGAGCGTGTCAACCAGATTCTTGAAGATATGCTCAGGGCTTGTGTGATCTCCTTTGGCATGAAGTGGGAGGATTGTCTTCCTTATGCTGAATTCTCCTACAACAATAGTTTTCAAGCAAGTTCGGGCAAGGCCCCATTTGAAATTTTGTATGGCAGGAAGTGCCGTACCCCTCTCAACTGGTCTGGAACCGGCGAATGTCAGCTGCTGGGTAATGACTTAATCACAGAGGCAGAAGAAATGTGCAAAGTCATTCGTGATAACCTCAAAGCAGCCCAATCCCGCCAGAAGAGCTACTATGATAGTAAGCACCGTGATTTGGCTTTCGAGATCGAAGATCATGTTTACCTCCGCGTCTCTCCTATGAAAGGGACTCGTCGCTTCGGTATCAAAGGGAAGCTTGCCCCCAGATACGTCGGACCTTTCAAGATTGTCAGCAAGAGAGGCGACCTCTCCTATCAACTCGAGCTTCCTTCAAACTTTGCAAATGTTCATGATGTGTTCCATGTCTCTCAGCTTCGAAAGTGCTTCAAGACCCCTGACCGCACAGTCAACTTCGAGGACATTGAGCTCTAAGAAGATCTCTCTTATCGTGAGCACCCAGTTGCTATTCTCGAAGAGACTGAACGCAAGACTCGCAACAAGTCAATCAAATTTCTCAAAGTCAAATGGTCGCACCATTCCGACCGTGAAGCTACATGGGAACGCGAGGATCACCTCCATTCTGAGTACCCGGCGTTCTTTCAGTCCTAGATCTCGGGACGAGATCCTTTCGTAGTGGTGGAGTGTTGTAACACCCCGGATATAACTTTCCCAATTTGTACTCCAAGTCTTGCCGTTTCCGGCGTTAAGTTATATTTATTTTCTCGGGTTCGGGTCTTTGTCTCCGTGTGTTGTTTTCGTTGTCATGCATCTCATATCATGTCATCATGTGCATTGCATTTGCATACGTGTTCATCTCATGCATCCGAGCATTTTCCCCGTTGTCCATTTTGCATTCCGGCGCTTCGTTCTCCTCCGGTGGTCAATTCTACCTTTCTTTCGTGTGTGGGGATTAAACATTTCCGGATTGGACCGAGACTTGCCAAGCAGCCTTGGTTTACTACCGGTAGACCGCCTGTCAAATTTCATATCATTTGGACTTCGTTTGATACTCTAACGGTTAACCGAGGGACCGAAAAGGCCTCGTGTGTGTTGCAGCCCAACACCCCTCCAATTTGGCCCAAAACCCACCAAACTCTGCTCCATCATCTAGAGCGTTCGATCACGATCGCGTGGCCGAAAACCGCACCTCATTTGGACTCTCCTAGCTCCCTCCACCTCTATTTAAAGACCACTCCCCGAAATTTTCGGGCAAACCCTAGATCTCTCCCTCACCTCGCGCGCCGGACAAAAACTGCCGGGCCGGACGTGTCCGACCCGAGCGCCGCCGCCACGTGTCGCTAGCCGCCGCCCTCGCGCCCACATCACCGCGCCGCCACCCGCGGAGGCCCGCGAGGCCCAAGGCCGGCCCCCGCGGCCCACTCCGTCCGCCGCCTGCGCCCGAGGCGCCGCCTGCCGCGCCCGCGACCCCGCCTCCCGCCACACGCCGGCCATCGCCGCCTCCGCCGCTGGCGCCACGCTCCGCCGCGCTACGCCACTACGGCCGCCGCCACTGCTCCGGCCGCGCCGCCCAAGGCCGGCTCCGGCCACCCCGCTCCTCCTCGGCCGCCCCGGTCTTCTTCCTCTCCGGCGACGCTCCGTGAAGCTCCGGCCGTCTAAAGTAAATCCGTCCATCCTCGTAATCCGTGCCAGATCCAGATCTGAGTTTCGGGTTGACTTTTGCCTCAAAACCCTAGCTCATGTTGCATACTTTGACCTGTGATAACTTTGCATCCGTAGCTCCAATTCACGCATATAGGATATCAAATTGTTCGTCTCAGAGAGTACATCATTTCATTCTATTGCATCATTTTCATTTGAGCTCATCTTGATGCCCGAAATGCTGCTAGAAGAGGGCTACTTGAGTTAATTGTCAGATCTGCTACTTCATCTTAGACTTTTGTCATTTTTGCCATGATTATTGTGTGCATGATATGCCCATGAGTTCTACATATGTTTTGTTAAGGGTTTTGTCATCTTTCTAGAGGTGCAACCCATGTATTTTTGTGATGTGTGTGGTGACTAGTGCAAGCTTGCAAAGTGAGGCACCCGGTAACTCTGTTTTCAGGGACTTAGTATTTTCACTAAGCCCTGCGATTGTTTAGTCCATGATGCCATATGTTCGTGTTGTTTCCTAGTGAGCCGTGCCTCTTTTGAGGATGATCAGTAAAGGAGTTTTTTTAATATTGTAGTGCTCTATCCATCCAAGTCTTTGTTTGCAATTATGGAGCACCCTAGCTTGAGGCAATCGAGCTCTACTTTTGCTTCGTTGTGAATCTAGGCAGATTGTCAACTCGTTTGCAATTTTGCCGGTGCTGTTGTAGTTGAGCCGTGCAGGCTATGCTATTGTTCTTGCCATGTCTAGCTTGCATTTTATGCCTTCTTCATGGATGTATGATTGCCTTGCCATGACTTGCACCGTAGTGAGTGCATCGAGCTCGTTAACATGCCTTCGTGAGTTATGTTTCAGCATGTCCCAGTTTTCACTAAGTCTGAAAACTGATTATGTTTTTGCTATGTTCGTGTGCTTGTTAGTATATTTTGTGATCCCTTTTGGCTCAAGGTCACTAAGGGACTTTTGTTAAGCTTGTTGAGTAGCTCCATGCCATGTTCTTCTTTGTCATAATCAGGTCCTGTAGCATGTTGTTTTGTTGCTCCGAAGAGGGCTATATGATCTGAAATTTCAGACAAGTGCTAATTTCACTAAGTCTGAGATCTGTTTACCATTTGCGTTTTTGCCATTCTTGTTTGAACCTGTTAATGGATGAATTGGCCATAGCTCAGTGCTAGACTTTTGTTAAGCATCTTGAATGCTTCCCTGCCATGTATTTTGATGCCATGTTTGAGTGCTGTAGCATGTTCATTTCGTTGCATTTAGAGGCCTACTGGCTGTAAATCGCAGACCGGTGCTAATTTTGAATCGCTTGCCATTTCCAAACCGTAACTCCGATTCCGGTGATGTTTATATCGTTTTCAAGAGATTTCATCTCATCTTTCCAGTGGCACACTTGGTTTTCCAAGTTGAGGCCAGCTTCATGCATATCCTGTCATATCTTGCATTTTGCATCCCGCATCGCATCCCGCATAGCATTTCATCATTGCATCATATTGATTGTTCCTTGCACGTGGTTGATTTTATCCTTGTTGCTTGTTTGTCTTGTTTGGGTAGAGCCGGGAGACGAGTTCGCTAACGAGGAGCCCGTTGAGTTTGATTTTGAGGATCCAGTCACCTCTGACAACTTTGCAGGCAAGATGATCATACCCTCGAAATCACTACTATCTTTGCTATGCTAGTTTGCTCGCTCTTTTGCTATGCCAATGCTACGATGCCTACCATTTGCTTGTCAGCCTCCCAATTGCCATGTCAAACATCTAACCCACCATTGTCCTAGCAAACCGTTGATTGGCTATGTTACCGCTTTGCTCAGCCCCTCTTATAGCGTTGCTAGTTGCAGGTGAAGATTGGAGCCGTTCCATGTTGGTGTTGGAACATTTATTTACTCATTGGGATATCATTATATCGCTATGTTATCTTAATGCATCTATATACTTGGTAAGGGGTGGAAGGCTCGGCCTCTCGCCTAGTGTTTTGTTCCACTCTTGCCGCCCTAGTTTCCGTCATATCGGTGTTATGTTCCCGGATTTTGCGTTCCTTACGCGGTTGGGTTATAATGGGAACCCCTTGACAGTCCGCCTTGAATAAAACTCCTCCAGCAATGCCCAACCTTGGTTTTACCATTCACCACCTAGCCCCTTTTCCCTTGGGTTTCGCGGACTCAAGGGTCATCTTATTTTAAACCCCCCGGGCCAGTGCTCCTCTGAGTGTTGGTCCAACCTAGAGCACCGTGCGGGGCCGTCCCTTGGCAACTTGGGTTACGTTGGCTCCCGTACGCTTAGCTTATCCGGTGTGCCCTGAGAACGAGATATGTGCAGCTCCTATCGGGATTTGTCGGCACAGCGGTGGTGTTGCTGGACTTGTTTTACCACTGTCGGAGTTGTCTAAGAACCGAGATACCGAGTCTGATCGGAACGTCTTGGGAGGAGGTCTATTCCTTCGTTGACCGTGAGAGCTTGTCATGGGCTAAGTTGGGACTCCCCTGCAGGGATTGAACTTTCGAAAGCCATGCCCGCGGTTATGGGCAGATGGGAATTTGTTAATGTCCGGTTGTAGATAACTTGAACCTTAATTTAAATAAATGAATCAACCGTGTGTGTTACCGTGATGGCCTCTTCTCGGCGGAGTCCAGGAAGTTGACACGGTGTTGGAGTAATGTTGGCGCAGGTTGCCCTAGTTTTCTCGCTCGCACCTTGTCTCCTCTTCTCGCTCTCTTTTGCGAATAAGATAGCCACCATATATGCTAGTCGCTTGCTGCAGCTCCACATATATTCACCTTACCCTTCCTATAAGCTTAAATAGTCTTGATCGCGAGGGTGCGAGATTGCTGAGTCCCTGTGGCTCACAGATTATTATTACACCAGATGCAGGTCCAGGTGATTCCGCTCCAGGGAACGCGTACGAGCTCAAGTGGGAGTTCGACGAGGACTCTCAGCATTACTATGTCTCTTTTCCTGATGATCAGTAGTGGTGCCCAGTTGGGGTGATTGGGACCGTGTCGCATGTTGGGTTTTCTTCTATTTTGGCGCCGTAGTCGGGCCATGAGTGTTTGGATGATGTATGTTATTTATGTACTTTGATTGACGTGGCGAGTGTAAGCCAACTATGTATCTCCCCTTTTATTATCTATATTACATGGGATGTTGTGAGATTGCCTAACTTGCGACATTGCCTTCAATGCGATTATGTCCTCTAAGTCGTGCCTCGACACGTGGGAGCTATAGTCGCATCGAGGGCGGGCATTACACAGCCGCCCAAAGCAGCGCCGGTCGTGCCGCATGCTCCCGCCTCCCATGGCCGGCTGTGCTGCCGCGGAGGCCTCACCGCCCCCTACTATTCCTACCGCTGGCCAGGCCCTGCGGCGACGGCAGCCTCACACCGCAGCCGAACCAGTGAACCCTCGTACTCCTCTCCGCGCGGGCTTCCACTGCCGCGTCTTCCCTGGCTCCCCGTCGTCCCTTCCTAGGCCTCACCGTCGTCCACCGCCCTGGTGCTCTCGGCGCGGCATGGTCAACGTGGTCAAGGAACGACTTCCATCGGACGTGGACTGTACGTGGAGAGGCTGACAGCTGGGTCCACGGCCGCGGCAAGGAAGTTCCTCCCTATTACGCAGAAAATAATGATTCCTCCACCTGACAGCTGGGACCCACCGGACGGGCCACTGTATTTCACGAAAAAAATGTTTCCCCCTGACTGTTGGGACCCACCAGCTACATCTTCGCACACAAGGAAGTGCCTGACAGTCGGGACCCACCTGGTCGAAGCATACGTAGCGTTGTCATTCTGGTCACGAACGTGTACGTACATATATACTGGTCGATGTAGAGGCGCGCACATGTCTTAGTAGAGGCGCGCACGTAGCATGTACACGTACGTACAGCGGCCAGGGTGCAAGAAAGAAAATACGGCCATGTATGTGTACATACGGGCAGGGTCTCGAACGCCTACTCACGCATACGTACAGTCAGGGCTCGTGTACATGGCTAGGTCGGAATGGAGAAACAGTGTCGTCGTCGTGTTCATGGGGAGGCAACGGAATGTGTCGTGTTCATTGGGAGGCAACGGAACGCGTGGGAGCCAACCGGCTGGGTCGGAACAGAATGCGTGGTCGTGTTCATCGGGAGGGCTTGGACGGAACAGGCGATGGAAACGAGGCCTGGCGTACCGCAGAACGGAGGAAACAACCTTGTGTTCGACCGGCCACGTTCGAAACAGGATCCTGTTCATCGGCAGGGGTCTGGCGTACCGCAAAATGGAGGAAACGGACCTCCTACGGTCGAAACGGGGGTCCTGTTGATCGGGAGGGGTGTGGCGTACCACAAAACGGAGGAAACGAACTTGTGTTGGAGCGCTATGGTCGAAACGGGGTCCTGTTCATCGGGAGGGGTGTGGCGTACCGCAAAACGGGACTCCATGGGATACTGTTCATCTCCACCGTTGACCCCCTCCAGCCTCCACGGGCTACTGTTCATCCACCTTTGACCTCCTCCAGCCTCCACCTGCGACTGTTCATCCACGGGCTCCTATTCATCCAGCCTCCACCGCGCGCTACTCCACCGGCTACTGTTCAACCAGCCCTCTCCACGGGCTCCTGTTCAACCACCCCTCCACAGGCTACTGTTCATCCTGCCCTCCACGGGGTGGTCCTGTTCATCCAGCCCTCCACGGGGTCCTGTTCATCCAGCCCCAACCGGCTCGATCGATCGGGGTACTGTTCATCCAGAGGCAACACCACGGGGTCCTGTTCATCCACCCCCACCGGGAACTGTTCATCTGAACCCCCCCCCCCCCCGCAATGCTCACTGTTCATCCAGAGGCAGCATCGATCGGCTTCAGTTAGTAGCAGTAGCGAAGGAATCGCTCGATCAGGTTCAGTTAACAGCCATCGATCGATCGCTCGCTCGGGTTCAGTAACGCGTAGCCTACAGTGCAATCGCTCGGGTTCAGTTAGAGCCCAACGCCTCGCTTGGGTTCAGTTAGAGCCCAACGCCTCGCACACACGCGCGTATGTATGAGAGAAACGCGCATCGCTCGGCCCCCGACCACCCACCATAACCGAGGACTCCCCGATATTTTCCGCGCCCTCGCTTCTACCATGGTTTTTTCCGTCATGGACAGCCCAAAGAATGTCATGCAGATGCGTCTCCGGCCTGCCCAGGACAAGCCCATTTTCTGTCATGATTTTTTGTCATAGAAGTAGGAGCCCACCACATCTATGATGATACCGGGTTTTGTCACAATTATCGTCATAGAAGTGTCATATGTATGATAGAAAAAACAATTCGTTCAGCCCAAAATGTCACGGATGTGTCTTTTTTTGTAGTGCATCTCGCTATCCTCAGTATGATTTGGGTCACTATCTTCCCTAAAGTTCTGCCTGGCATAAGAGATATGACTCTGAAAGAGAACCAAGGAGACACGTAACAGGTTTCACAATTATATAAGCAAATAAATGGATTTTTTCTGCATAAGGAACATGTTTTTACAACTACAATTTAAAACTGGTAGTTCTTGCAAACATCCAATCAGATGTGAACAGCAAAGTAAACAACAGTGGAGGAAATGATGCCTATCCAACTCTATACTAGAACAACGTTTGAAGGCTTGAGAAGGATGAACTCACACTACATGTTAACACGGGCTGGACAAAGCCCATCTCCATGTTGATGGAAGGATAATTCAATAAATTCCCCAAAGAAAATTTTTACAAGCGTTGCCATTTTTCTACATTTTGCAAAGAGTAAATATAGATCAAATAATATTGGAAGAAATAGAGGATAATGAAGCTCAGGTGCAGACTAATGATACATAATCAAATAGCAATTAATTAAGTACAGGGTTACAAGGCAAAAGGTACTGACAAGAGGAATGCACACATCAACATGTGCAGTGGCATTGGCTTTATTCAACATTTTGGTAAGAGTAAATGTAGATATGATAATTTGGAGAAAGTGGAGGGCAGGGCAGATAAGATGTAGAGTAATGCTAGACAATGAACTATCTCGCGATGCAAGTACAGTAATACCTCCACCGTCCGTTATTACTTGTCGCTCAAATGGATGTATCTAGCACTATTAAGTTCTAAATACATCCAATTGATCGACAATTAATTCGATACAAAGGGAGTACATGACAACAGGTACTTACATGAGCAATCCAAAACTTCATAACCATTGTGTTAATTCTACATTTATCTAAGAGTAAATATAGATCTTATAATTATTACGAACAAAAAAATGAATACTCCCCCTGCTAGCTGGGACCCACCATAGTGGGAGGCTGACTTGTGGGCCTACTAAGATGACAGGGACGGATGGCTTTGTCAACTTAGTCAATATGAACGATTCTAGCTCCAGTGACCGTATGATGTCCATCCAACGGCCATAGTGCTTCTTCAACCTCTGGTCTTCTTGCTCCAGTCGCCCAAACAAGCTTCGGCCGTGCCGCCTGCTCCTGCCTCCCGTGTCCGGTTGTGCTGCCACCGCTGGCCATGCCATCCCTCTATACTCACCCACACCTCCTGTTATTCTCCGGCGACGGCAAACTCACACCGCAGCCGAAGCAGTCAACCCACATACTCCCCTTTGCGTGGGCATCCACTGGCACGTCTTCCTCGGCTCCGCGTCGTCCCCTTCCTAGGCCTCGCCATCCTCCACCACCCTGGTGCTCTCAGCGCGGCATGGTCAATGTGGTCAAGGAACAACTTCCATCGGAAGAGAACTGTACGTGGAGAGGCTGACAGCTGGGTCCACGGCAGCAGCAAGGAAGTGCCTCCTTATTATGCGCAAAATAATTCTTCCTCCACCTGATAACAGGGACCCACAGGACGGGCCACCATATTTCTCGAAAAAAATGTTTCTCCCCTGACTGCTGGGACCCACCAGCTACATCTTCGCATGGAAGGAAGTGCCTGACAGTTAGGACCCACCTGGTCAAAGCGTGCGTAGCGTTGTCATTCTGGTCGCGAACATGTACGTACATACTGGTCGATGTAGAGGCGCGCACGTGTTGTAGTAGAGGTGCGCACGTGTCGTAGTAGAGGCGCGCACGTGTCGTAGTGGAGGCGCGCACGTAGCATGTACACGTACGTACAGCCAGGGTGCAAGAAAGTAAATACAGCCACGTACGTACATACGGGCGGGGTCTCTAACGCCTACTCGCGCATACGTACGGCCAGGGCTCGTGTACATGGCTGGGTCGGAACGGAGAATCTGCGCCGTCGTCGTGATCATGGGAAGGCAAACGGCTGGGTCGGAACGGAATGCGTCTTCGTGTTCATCGGGAGCCAACCGGCTTGGACGGAACAGCCGAAGGAAACGAGGCCTGCCGTACCGCAGAACAAAGGAAACGGCCTTGTGTTCGACCGGCCACGGTCGAAACAGGATTCTGTTTATCGGGAGGGGTCTGGCGTACCGCAAAACGGTGAAAACGGGGTCATGTTGATTGGGAGGGGTGTGGCGTACCGCAAAACGGAGGAAACAGACTTGTGTTGGAGCGCTACGGTCGAAACGGGGGTCCTGTTCATCGGGAGGGGTGTGGCGTACCGCAAAATGGGACTCCACGGGATACTGTTCAACTCCACCGTTGACTACCTCCACGGGCTACTGTTCATCCACCATCGACTGCCTCCACGGGCTCTTGTTCATCCACCGTCGACCTCCTCCAGCCTCCACCTGCGACTGTTCATCCACGGGCTCATGTTCATCCAGCCTCCATCGCACGCTCCTCCACGGGCTCCTGTTCATCCAGCCCTCCACCGGCTACTGTTCAACCCACCCTCCACGGGGTCGTCCTGTCCATGCAGCCCTCCACGGGGTCCTGTTCATCCACACCTCCACCGGCACGATCGATCGGGGTATTGTTCATCCAGCGGCAACACCACAGGTTCCTGTTCATCCAACCCCCCACCGGGAACTGTTCATCCAAACCCCCAACAATGCTCATTGTTCATCAAGAGGCAGCAGGTTCGATTGGCTTCAGTTAGCAGCAGTAGCGAAGGAATCGCTCGATCGGGTTCAGTTACCGGCCATCGATCAATCGCTCGGGTTCAGTAACGTGTAGCCTGCAGTGCAATCGCTTGGGTTCAGTAGGCGAACGCCTTGCTCGGGTTCAGTTAGAGCCCAACGCCTCGCATCCACGCACGTACGTGTACGAGATAAACACGCATCGCTCTGCCCCCGACCACCCACCACACCAGGAACTCCCCGATATTTTCCGCGCCCTCGCATCTACCACGGTGTTTCCGTCATGGACGGCCCAAAGAATGTCATGCACCCGCGTCTCCGGCCCGCCCAGGACGAAAAGCCCATTTCCTGTCATGATTTTCTGTCATAGAAGTAGGATCCCACCACATCTATGATGATACCGGGTTTTGTCACAATTATCGTCATAGAAGTGTCATAAGCATGACAGGAAAAAAATTTGTTCGACCCAAAATGTCACGGATGTGTCTTTTTTTTGTAGTGGGTGAATAGGCGATTTTTATGAAATACTTCAAAACACAGGGGGCTTTGAAAAAGAATAGTATAAATGAACCTATTGATATGCATCGGAAGGTAGACTACACTACACAAGCCATAGTCAAGTAAGCAATGAAGTGAAAGCACGAAGACTATCAGCAACTAGGTAGTATAGATCAGGATGGAAGATGGTATGAAGCCAAACGGTAAACAAACTTCACACAGTGAAGACAATCAGATCATGCAAGCAGGTAATGACTTCACGAAGACAGACTGAAAGTAAAGGGAAGTGAAGGATAGAACCAGTAGCTTGGTGAAGACAAGGATTTGGTAAAGGGAAGTGAAGGATAGTTCCAGTTGTTGTGACAACTATATGTCTGGTTAGGGAGGTTGATATTTAACTCAGAAGGCCGCGTCTTCACCTTATTCCCCTTGAGGTAAGAACACGTAGTCCTCGCCCAATCACTCTGGTAAGTCTTCAAGGTAGACTTCCAAACCTTCACAGATGTCAGGACCCCGATCCTAAGTCACACTGATCTAGCATGTAACACGTCATATCACTTTGCGTCCTCACGCTCGGTATTCCCACGGGTGCCACCTTACCCGGCCCGGGACCGTTTGCGCCTTTTGGCTCACGTATATGATAGTGTCGCTAGCATCCATATGACAAAGAAACACATGCCGGTCAGTCAAGTGTCCTTAGCAGTAGTGCTGGGCTAGCAAGACTCCGGTGAACCGGGCTGTAGCGGACTACTATGGCTCATGGAAGCACTAGACTACATTTCCCCATAAGAGAGGCTGCCAAGGATAAACAACTAGATTATCGGATCCCACACAGACCAAGCATTTCAATCATACACACAATATGCTCGATATGTGTAAATACAACATGGCATCACAACATAACTCTACGACTCAAAGTATTTATTCATTAGGCTCCGAGGAGCGAGATATTACAAACATGGGTCTCATGACCCCAACATTCAGAGCATACAAAGAACAAGCACATGCGGAAGCTTAACTTGTCTGAGTACAGCACAAGATCGTAGCTGAGGTAACCAACTAAACGTCGAAGTCCACGCGGAACTACTAGCAAGACTGACATCTCTCCGCAAAAGCATAAAATAGGCAAACGTGAGTACAAATGTACCCAGCAAGACTTACATCAGAACTAGCTACATATGCATCGGTGTCAACAAAGGGGGTAGTGGAGTTTAACTGCAGCAAGCCAGCTTTGACTTGGTGGCTATCCTGAACTACGACTGCAAGTAACTCTTTTGAGGTGGCGCACACGAGTCCACATATTCACCATATCAATACACCACTATGGATCCGCTCCCGTCTTCCTACGAGAACGCCATCCATAGCACTCACGCTTATCTTGCGCATTTTAGAGTATCCACTTTCACTTGTCTATGAACTGTTATAGGCAACCCAGAAGTCCATTACCGCGGACACGGCTATTCGAATAGATGATGTTAACCCTGCAGGGGTGTACTTCTTCACACACGCTCTCACCACTTACCACCGTTTACACGACATGTACTCGGCAACCTTCAAGTGGAAGCCCAACGAGGGTGTCGGCCACGGCCTGCCTAAACACTCAAGTCTCTAGTCCAGGTTTATCGCCTATTCAGGTTCCATCCGCAGGGAGTCCGGCCGAGGTTTCCACATACGGCCCCGAACGATGTGAGCAGGGTTCCCGAGACACCAAACGGGCGCCCAGTACACCGTGCCACGTGCCTACCACAACACAGCCCACCCCGAAGGGTCAGCGCTGCGTGCGGCCCCCAGCATACTACAAACACCAGAAACTACTTGCAACTCCTGGACAGAGGACAAGGGTGATCAAGAAGCCGAGAGGGTCCATTGGTTTCGGGCCTAATGCGTGCTAGTAACTGTTTCATGGATCACAAACACAGAACTCAGATCCTGAGGACGGTTTCAATGAGACAACCCACCATGTACTCCTACATGGCCTCTCACCGCTACCTTTACCAAATCGTAATCATACACTTAGCTCTCAACAATAGGACATGTTCACCACTTTCCAACTCATCCCCGATGAATCAGACCCATCTCAACTCTAAGCAGTAGCAGGCATGACAACAAACATGAATGAGTAGGCACATCAGGGCTCAAACAACTCCTACTCATGCTAGTGGGTTTCATCTATTTAGTGTGGCAATGACAGGTCATGCAAAGGATAAAGGGGTTCAGCTACCGCAGCAAGTAACAGATGAATCGTTGTTGTCCTAATGCAGTAAAAGAGAGCAGGAGCGAGAGAGTGGGATTATATTGGAATGAACAAGGGGGTTTTTCTTGCCTGGCACTTCTGAAGATATTATAGTTCTTCATCGGTGTCATCGAACTCATCGTCGAAACCACGTCTATCGAGAGGGGACAATTACCGGCAAACAAAGAAGAACACAATCAATGCAATGCAACAATTATGATGCATGATAATGTCATGGCAATATGGTGTGAGTTGAGCTAATGCAGCTAGCAACAATTTAAATGAAGTTGGTTTGAACCCAAGGTTCAAATTCAAATTCCACATGTGGTTATTTAAATGCCATTAACATGTTTTCAGGTATACAGCAGGTATAACTTAGTTTGTCATGCATGAAAATGGTACATATGGATAGATTGCATTTTTCTGATAATTTTTCATATATAATTTGTTTGATTTGGAGTTACGGTTGAATTACTATGAATTTTTGAAGTTTTGGGTATTTTCTGGAATTTCCTGAATTAAAATTAATCCAGAAAATGAGTTATGGCGTCAGCACTACGTCACCGTGACGTCATCAGGTCAACTGACCTGGTCCAGGTCAAACCTGACCAGTGGGACCCACTGGTCAGTGTCTCAGTGCCAGTTAGGGTCATTGACATGTGGACCCAGTCAATGGCCACGTCAGCATGCTCAACGCTGACGCGTGGGGCCACTAAGATTAGTAAAAACTAAACAATAACTAATCTAAGTTTAATTAGCAGGTGGGGCCCTGCTGTCAGTGTCACTAGGTGTTGACTAAGTGCGTCATTAGCCTAAACTAATCTGCCACGTCACCATCGCCGGAGTTACGCCGGCGGCGACCAAAACGCGGCGGAGACACACTGGGTTAGCTCGGGTTTTGCCCACGATTGACCAAATCGACCTTGGTTTGGTCCTACGTGTAGCTGGGACTCGCGCGCATCTGGTAGGGCAAACGGAAGGGGCTGGGGTGGAGCGAGCTCGCCGGAGTCGAGCTCGTAGCGGCGGTCGGCGTTCGGGAGTTGAGCGAGACGGAGCTACAGAGCACGGGGAGATGGATGGGTGTGTGCGTTATGCTCAGGGGAGTGCGGTCAGTTCAGTGGTGAGCCCAGATGCGTGCTTGTACGGCCGTAGCCGTGGTGGCGACATGGCCGGCGGCGAGGAGCAATCGGCTCCGATGGCCATGGTGGCTAGAAGGCGCGGGAGAGCACGGGGAGAGAGGGGAAAGAGGCAGGGGCTCACGGCGATTCCAGTAGAGGCGTCGGCGAGGCCGGGGAGAGGCTGGAGCTCGCGAATCCCCGACGAGTCCGCCGGCGGTCAGAGGTTGGAGACGAGGTTGGGGACGACGCTGCAGGGCTTCCGAAGGGGCGTGGCTCGGTGGGGAGGGAGAGGGGGTCGAGGCGGAGCTCCTGAGATCAGCGGCAGGGCGAGGGGTGGCCGGTGGCTGCAGGAACGGCGAGCGGCGGCGAGCACACTTGGGTGGTGCGAGGGGAAAGAGCCAGAGGAGGGAAGGAGCTGCGGGTGCGAGAGAGAGAGGTCCAGGGGGGCGCGTGGCGCCTCCAGGCTCTCGGTCGAGGACGGGGGAGGAAGCAGGAGGTGGAGGCCTCGGGCGCGCGCGCGTCGACACGCCTCTGCCTACTGGCAGAGGTTGAAGACGACCGCTTCGGCCAGTGGGCTGGGCCAGCCAGAGGGGCTGGCCAGCTGGGCCGCGACAGGTAAGCCAGGTGAGTCTCTGCTCTTTGCTTTCTGTTTTTGTTTTTTCTATTTCTTTTATTCTGTTTTGAATTAGTAAAAATACTAATTCATTTTTAAAACTCCTGAGATAAATTGGGGGCATTATTTGGATTATTCTAGAAGCCCACAAATTATGACAGAATATTTGGAGCATCTAAAATATATATAGATTTCAAATGCCCCAATTCAAATACATTATGATTTAATTCAAAATTCCAGGAATGACCTAGAAACATGTTCATCATTTTTGGCAGAGGTTTTTGCATTTATCAGAAATCATGAACATTTTCAAAGGGCATTTTGGGATCATTGAAAATGATTTTATTTGAACTTATTTGAATTCATTTGGTGCTAGGGTTTCAACATCCCCATTTCAAGTTTCTTAGGAATTTAAACATGATGACATGATGAGCAAGCAAAGTCAAGCAAGGGCTGATCTGGGGCTGTGACAGCTCACCCCCACTAAACAAGAATCTCGTGCCGAGATTCAAGACGTGAGGTAAGAAGACAGAGGGGACACTAGCTAACACGAACTTGTCGATCCAATTGCCCTTCTTGAAAATGTTGGTTCATTGCTCCAATTGATCTTGACGTCCTTGCTTTTGAGATCTTCATCCAACACGATGGCGACAGAAAGAAACTCTATAGGAAACGATCTCCTCGAGGATCGAGCACTCAAGATCAACTCGTGGAATGAGATGTTGGAACATCTCGAGTTGAGACACAAAGCACATCGAGAGGGATGGAAGAACAAACAACGAGGTTTGATTTGGTGGGCAACAATTCCACGCTTAGAGAGATGGTGGATGGTGTTAAGGTGGCGAGGAAATAATTGCCATGATTCCATAACGGGGCACTTTGGAAAAGGTGACTCGAAGAACTATTCCCTTAAGTGGCAAAAGAATTACTTTTGATCCATAGATCATTGGAACTCTTTTCACCAGCCTGAGGCAATTTACGAATGATCGTTTGACGGAGCTCGAAGAAATGACGTACTCGGATTAGAATGGATGATGTGGACTACCTTGTTGAAGACAACGCAATGGATGACTTTTGCTTATCACCGGAAATGGAGGGGACCCATGGTAAGATGGCACAACGGCGGTGCAAGCTGGGAACAACATGCAAATGTTGGAAATGTTCCAACCATCATATCTGCCTGAGATTCAGATCTGGTTGGAGACAGGATATTTCAGACAGCATGTCTGGAAAAGAAAGTTTGCAACACAAACCGACGAGGCGGGGTTGCGAGATTCTCGGGAATGAACTACGATAGCAAGCTCCAAAACATGAGCTGATTCTGCTACATACATGTGAACATGATGTCCAAGACAAGCATGATCACGTAGAAGTCTTACAACAAAACACTACTGAGTTCAGGTGGGGAACCATCATCGAGGATATCGAAGTCCTTGTATAAGTCTTGCTCTTAAGAAGGAACTACTTCTCCTTGAACAAATCAACCAGTGGCTTGGCGTGCTAGGGATTACACATGGAGTGGAGGTAGCGAGCCTATCAAACCATGGAATACTTCGCACATGCGTGACTAACTTGGGACGATTCCAGAGGAAGCAAAAACAAACTTTCTCGAATTCATGACGGCAACTTGCATCAAATGTGCATGAATTAGAGGAAGTCGCTTCTTCCATCCAAAACATATACCTCACGAGCGGAACACGAAGGCAATGCTTACAAAATTTCCAACACTAGCTCAATGTTTAACACGGATAATGGGGGAGACAAGATGTTGCTGATGGGCTCAACAGCAACTCATCGGGATTTCCATATCACTGGACTTCCACCATCATGTGAACACGGCGATAGCATTGATCAGACCAAAGGATGTAATGGTGTATGCTCGAGGGATCAACCACGAGTAAGACAACATTACGAACATCGTTGGCTCTGATTTGACTTGACGATAGCCCGTACTCAAGTCAAAGTTTTGTCAAGGCAATAGATCCAACAACTGATCACAAGGACCAATCGATGAAGATATCACCTTTCTTCAGCACACACACACACACAAAAGGATATCCCTTAACATGAACTAAGTCAGGCAAGCTTCTATCTTCCAACTCTCCAAGTTGTTTAGATCAACCAACTAGCTCAGGGATAACCAACACAGATTCTTGGAGAAGGGGTGATTTATAAGAAAACCAACTTGATCACGAACTCAACCTAGCGGTCAGGTGACAACCTGGTAATACTTCCGAGAAGATATTCAGAACATCACGAACCACCGATATGCTACTAAGCTCGAGAACAATCTTGCCTTTCAGGCAAGACGATGTGATCAAATGAGCAAGGGATTCAATCCTAACTCATAGATCGAAGAGTGCACCAGAAATGAGGACAAGGTAGCACGATCAATCTTAGAATGATGACTCAATAACCAACACGCTAAGAATGAGAATATTGTCCATTAACTACCAAGCAATGAGGTTGCTAGGAGTATCGATTTCACAGATCACGGTTCACTAGTCAGTATTCCGGTTGCAAAAACACGAAACCGAGGAATGAACAATGATGGCAAGAAGTATTACTGTGTTAAGAATTCATAAGAGATGGTGCAATTCTCATGACAATCCTGACATAAAGAGGTTAATACTCCAGGGTAGAACAGAGCAAAAGCTGGATTGGCATTTGATCTGCAGAACACAACTACTTTGACCCAATCCTGGATATGGATGAGGTACTGGAGTTTGTTTCTCCTAGTCATTCTAAAATAGAATGGCTTAACGGACCACAAGAATAATAGGCATCGATGAACACGATCGCACGACATAAACTTGACTATCAACTGATAGACAAGGATCAGAATACAACTACAGAGGGACAACTCAAAGGGACATATATATTTCTGAGTTGTGGATGCATAGATTAGTATGTCGAGCAAAGCTCAACATATTTCTTCCGGATAACCCATGCAGAAAGGTAGAGCTGGCAGAATCACAATTATGAAAGGAGAACTCCTCAAGAGTACTTTGATTGTGAGCTTTTGGTTCAAGGAACTTCTGCCTTAATGGTTCATGGTATTTGGAAGAAGGAAATACCATGAACCTCGAGGACTATCACAAAGGTTACTAATATCTTAAGGGAGCTAGCAAATACTAACAACATGACGTAGGGTGAATCTCGGGTTCGAAAACCCAGGAGTATAATACCTACTACTAAATGGCATCACGGGATGCTTTCGAGAATGGTGGCGAGGATTATCACACCGGAAACACAAAACATGGCTAGATTACTAGGTGACTCGCTAAAACACCTAGGGTCATAATAATAGCTCCAACATATATGTCGAGGCAACAGAGTACCTCAACTCACCGATTAGGGTGGATAAACTGGCCCAAAGGAACGTCGGTAACGGAAGAAGGAATTTGCAAATGCATCAGACTATTTAGAGACCTAGGATGACTCGGACAGCATAACGGTGTAAATGCTCAGAAAAAGATTTGAGACATTCACAAAGATTTGCATAGTCACTTAACAACATCATATCAAGGTTCTGGTTCAACTGACAACATACTGAAGTAGTAGAAACTGAATTGAGGCCTGGAACCAACAATCCTATAAGTATCTATCATAGCAATTCGTCATCCTAATAGATAGATGAGAAGGCCTAGTTCTTAATCCCCGTAGAAAAGAAGAGGCTGACTCAGATCAGAAGGCCATGACGTATAAGGAGTAAAAAGAGCCTTACGTTCCCTTCCACAATCAATTCCATTACATAACTAAAGCATTTCTAGACTCAACTTCGACCAGTTTGGCTTGGTAATCCTATAGACAGTCAGGCTCTGATACCAACGCTGTCAGGACCCCGATCCTAAGTCACACCGATCTAGCATGTAACACGTCATATCACTTTGCGGCCTCACGCACGGTATTTCCACGGGTGCCACCTTACCCGGCCCGGGACCGTTTGCGCCTTTTGGCTCACGTATATGATAGTGTCGCTAGCATCCATATGACAAACAACCCGGGCCGACATGGCTAGTCGTGAACACAAAGCGGCACTAACCCATGGGGACAGGCATACATGAATCAACTTCGAGCATGTCGGTCATCAGCGTGTGAATCCGGGCTGTAGCACTGGGCTAACAGGACTCCGGTAACCCGGGCTGTAGCAGGCTAGGCAGGACTCCGGATGTCACCGCGTGATATTTCCCTGAGGGGACAAACACAGGAACGAAGTGAAACACATGCCGGCCAGTCAAGTGTCCTGAGCAGTAGTGCTGGGCTAGCAGGACTCCGGTGAACCGGGCTGTAGCGGACTACTATGGCTCATGGAAGCACTAGACTACATTTCCCCATAAGAGAGGCTGCCAAGGATAAACAACTAGATTGTCGGATCCCACACAAACCAAGCATTTCAATCATACACACAATATGCTCGATATGTGTAAATACAACATGGCATCACAACATAACTCTACGACTCAAAGTATTTATTCATTAGGCTCCGAGGAGCGAGATATTACAAACATGGGTCTCACGACCCCAACATTCAGAGCATACAAACAACAAGCACATGCGGAAGCTTAACTTGTCTAAGTACAGACAACTATAAATGAAGAAGGCTAAAAAGCCTGACTATCTACAAGACCCTGCCGAGGGCACAAGATCGTAGCTGAGGTAACCAACTAAACGTCGAAGTCCACGCGGAACTACTAGCAAGACTGACATCTCTCCGCAAAAGCATAAAATAGGCAAACGTGAGTACAAATGTACCCAGCAAGACTTACATCAGAACTAGCTACATATGCATCGGTGTCAACAAAGGGGGTAGTGGAGTTTAACTGCAGCAAGCCAGCTTTGACTTGGTGGCTATCCTGAACTACGACTGCAAGTAACTCTTTTGAGGTGGCGCACACAAGTCCACATATTCACCATATCAATACACCACTATGGATCCGCTCCCGTCTTCCTACGAGAACGCCATCCATAGCACTCACGCTTATCTTGCGCATTTTAGAGTATCCACTTTCACTTGTCTATGAACTGTTATAGGCAACCCAGAAGTCCATTACCGCGGACACAGCTATTCGAATAGATGATGTTAACCCTGCAGGGGTGTACTTCTTCACACACGCTCTCACCACTTACCGCCATTTACACGACATGTACTTGGCAACCTTCAAGCAGAAGCCCAACGAGGGTGTCCGCCACGGCCTGCCTAAACACTCAAGTCTCTAGTCCAGGTTTATCACCTATTCAGGTTCCATCCACAGGGAGTCCGGCCGAGGTTTCCACATATGGCCCCGAACGATGTGAGCAGGGTTCCCGAGACACCAAACGGGCGCCCGGTACACCGTGCCACGTGCCTACCGCAACACAGCCCACCCCGACGGTCAGCGCTGCGTGCGGCCCCCATCATACTACAAACACCAGAAACTACTTGCAACTCCTGGACAGAGGACAAGGGTGATCAAGAAGTCGAGAGGGTCCATTGGTTTCGGGCCTAATGCGTGGTAGTAACTGTTTCATGGATCACAAACACAGAACTCAGTTCCTGAGGACAATTTCAATGAGACAACCCACCATGTACTCCTACATGGCCTCGCACCGCTACCTTTACCAAATCGTATTCATACACTTAGCTCTCAACAATAGGACATGTTCACCACTTTCCAACTCATCCCTGATGAATCAGACCCATCTCAACTCTAAGCAGTAGCAGGCATGACAACAAACATGAATGAGTAGGCACATCAGGGCTCAAACAACTCCTACTCATGCTAGTGGGTTTCATCTATTTACTGTGGCAATGACAGGTCATGCAAAGGATAAAGGGGTTCAGCTACCGCAGCAAGTAACAGATGAATCGTTGTTGTCCTAATGCAGTAAAAGAGAGCAGGAGCGAGAGAGTGGGATTATATCGGAATGAACAAGGGGGTTTTGCTTGCCTGGCAATTCTGAAGATAGTATAGTTCTTCATCGGTGTCATCGAACTCATCGTCGAAACCATGTCTATCGAGAGGGGACAATTACCGGCAAACAAAGAAGAACACAATCAATGCAATGCAACAATTATGATGCATGATAATGTCATGGCAATATGGTGTGAGTTGAGCTAATGCAACTAGCAACAATTTAAATGAAGTTGGTTTGAACCCAAGGTTCAAATTCAAATTCCACATGTGGTTATTTAAATGCCATTAACATGTTTTCAGGTATACAGCAGGTATAACTCAGTTTGTCATGCATGAAAATGGTACAGATGGATAGATTGCATTTTTCTGATAATTTTTCATATATAATTTGTTTGATTTGGAGTTACGGTTGAATTACTATGAATTTTTGAAGTTTTGGGTATTTTCTGGAATTTCCTGAATTAAAATTAATCCAGAAAATGAGTTATGGCGTCAGCACTACGTCACTGTGACGTCAGCATGTCAACTGACCCGGTCCAGGTCAAACCTGACTAGTGGGACCCACTGGTCAGTGTCTCAGTGCCAGTTAGGGTCACTGACATGTGGACCCAGTCAATGGACACGTCAGCATAGTCAACGCTGACGCGTGGGGCCACTAAGATTAGTAAAAACTAAACAGAAACTAATCTAAGTTTAATTAGTAGGTGGGGCCCTGCTGTCAGTGTCACTAGGTGTTGACTAAGTGCGTCATTAGCCTAAACTAATCTGCCACGTCACCATCGCCGGAGTTACGCCGGCGGCGACCAAAACGCGGCGGAAACACACTGGGTTAGCTCGGGTTTTGCCCACGATTGACCAAATCGACCATGGTTTGGTCATACGCGTAGCTGGGACTCGCGCGCATCTGGTAGGGCAAACGGAAGGGGCTGGGGTGGAGCGAGCTCGCCGGAGTCGAGCTCGTAGCGGCGGTCGGCGTTCGGGTGTTGAGCGAGAAGGAGCTACAGAGCACGGGGATATGGATGGGTGTGTGCGTTATGCTCAGGGGAGTGCGGTCAGTTTAGTGGTGAGCTCAGACGCGTGCTTGCACGGCCATAGCCGCGGTGGCGACATGGCCGGCGGCAAGGAGCAATCGGCTCCGATGGCCACAGTGGCTAGAAGGTGCGGGAGAGCACGGGGAGAGAGGGGAAAGAGGCAGGGGCTCACGGCGATTCCAGTAGAGGCGTCGGCGAGGCCGGGGAGAGGCTGGAGCTCGCGAATCCCCGACGAGTCCGCCGGCGGTCAGAGGTTGGAGACGAGGTTGGGGATGACACTGCAGGGCTTCCGGAGGGGCGTGGCTCGGTGGGGAGGGAGAGGGGGTCGAGGCGGAGCTCCTGAGATCAGCGGCAGGGCGAGGGGTAGCCGGTGGCCGCAGGAACGGCGAGCGGCGGCGAGCATGCTTGGGTGGTGCGAGGGGGGAAGAGCCAGAGGAGGGAAGGAGTTGCGGGTGCGAGAGAGAGGGCCAGGGGGGCGCGTGGCGCCTCCAGGCGCTCGGCCGAGGGCGGGGGAGGAAGCAGGAGGTGGAGGCCTCGGGCGAGCGCGCGTCAACACGCCTCTGCCTACTAGAAGAGGTTGAAGACGACCGCTTCGGCCAGTGGGCTGGGCCAGCTAGAGGGGCTGGCCAGCTGGGCCGCGACAGGTAAGCCAGGTGAGTCTCTGCTCTTTGCTTTCTGTTTTTGTTTTTTTCTATTTCTTTTATTCTGTTTTGAATTAGTAAAAATACTAATTCATTTTTAAAACTCCTGAGATAAATTGGGGGCATTATTTGGATTATTCCAGAAGCCCACAAATTATGACAGAATATTTGGAGCATCTAAAATACATATAGAATTCAAATGCCCCAATTCAAATACATTATGATTTAATTCAAAATTCCAGGAATGACCTAGAAACATGTTCATCATTTTTGGCAGAGGTTTTTGCCTTTATCAGAAATCATGAACATTTTCAAATGGCATTTTGGGATCATTGAAAATGATTTTATTTGAACTTATTTGAATTCATTTGGTGCTAGGGTTTCAACATCCCCATTTCAAGTTTCTTAGGAATTTAAACATGATGACATGATGAGCAAGCAAATTCAAGCAAGGGCTGATCTGTGGCTGTGACAACAGACTTCGTTCACTAGCAATCCACAATGGCTCTTGGATGCTCAGAACGTGACGCCTAACCGGCTGGAGGATTCACAGTCCTCAAGTGTAACAAGTCTTTAGATCATGTGGGCAGAAAGACTTCAGTGATGCCTAACACTGTTTGGCTCTGGGTGTTTTGGGCTTTGTCCTCGCAAGGATCTCTCTCTCTCTCAAATGCTTCGGAGGTGGGTTGCTCTCAAACGACAAAAGTTGTGCACTAACTTTGAGCAGCCCCCAATTTATGGTGTAGGGGGTGGGCTATTTATAGCCAGGAGGCAACCCGACCTGATTTGTCCGAACTGACCCCGGGTCACTAAGGAACCGACACGTGTCCAACTGTCGGATTTCAAACACACGCATCAGCTTGATTTGGGCTACAAGTAAAGCTAACTCATCCAGCTCTGGATAAGATTTGCTCTCATTGTCTTCGCTCAAAGACATAGGATTTGGTTGAGCATCACATCAGTCACTCTGACTTTGTTCACTTGGACCCCACTTAACAGTACGGTGGTTCCTATGACTCAACAAAGAAGAAAAGGAAACTACGAAACAACTATGTCTTCGCATTCCATAATCTTCACGTGAATGTCTTCTTATGTCATAATCTTCACTGTGAACATCTTCACAAACCACCATTGTCTTCAATGTCTTCATACATTTTTAGGGGTCATCCCTGGTAGGTAAACCGAATCAATAAGGGACTACTACATGTGTTATCCTGCAGTTCTCATAAACACATTATTCCCTCAACCAAGTTTGTCGTCAATACTCCAAAACCAACTAGGGGTGGCCGTATATGCACTTACAATCTCCCCCTTTTTGGTGATTGCTGACAAACTGGTTGAAGTTTTCAACAGGGATAAAAGTATATGAAATTTAAGGATTAAGGCATTGTCTTCATAAGTAGAAAAAGGCTACCCCTGAAGATGTGCATATAAGTAGTTTGCTTTTGAATGCAAATGCACATGGCACGTTTTACTTTGTGGAGATCCTCTTCAACTTATGAAGACAATTCATCATGCATATAAAGAGATAACGAAGATAATGACATGCATAATGAAAAATGGACGTCTGTGGGATTTATCATCGCATCACACAGTGGCAGCAAAAACAACGTAGCAGACGACCATCGAGTTTAAGTGTTGCAACCCAAAAACCAAATTGTTAAAAATACGAGAGTTGCAACGACTTAGCAAAAATTTATGCAACCACCCATAATGACCCACTTGAAGACTGTCAACTCATATGCTTCTCCCCCTTTTGTCCGTAATGACCAAAAATGTTTGAAGACATAGAGTATCTACTCGTTCCCAGATGGAGTAGATGATGGAGCAGGGTCGACGTTGGAGTTAGGTGGTGCGGACGGGCCTGATGCAGTGTCGTGGTGCAGTGCAGCCAAGGTTGGTGAAGTGGCATCGTCTTCTTCATCGACGACTCACGCAACAACAGTTGCAGCCGAAGATGAATGCTCAGAATCTTCAATGGAGGGAGTGCGACGCCAGCTTGCATTTGGTGGAGGCCTGGAGTCAAACTTGAAGTTCTCTGTGAAGCCACCTTCGCGAAATCGTCTTCAGGATAGAGCATTATGAGGCTCTTCTAGGACCGCCGACAGGCTTCATGTGCAACAAATGAGTTCTTGGTGGCCAAATTACGGATGCGATTGACATCCACCAAGAGACTCTGCATCTGACGCTTCAGCCAGTCCTGAAGCTTATCCTGCTTCTGATGCAATGCCACAAGGAGCTCTCGGTCATTGAGTACACGAGATCGCTTCTGAGGCCTTTGGGCAATTATACTTGCAGTGGCTTCAGTGTTAGCACGATGTGGCACTCTCATGTTCCCAGCCAGAGGATAAGCGGGTGTTGCAGCATTGGGGACAAGGATTCCGTCAATTGGCTGCGAGAAGCTTTGATGTTCAGCATTCTGAAGATGTAGGGGCTTCTTGGCAGGCTCGGGGTAGATGGCTTCAATAGACAGATCAACCTCAGGCAGAAAAAAAATGTGGTTGCATGCTGAGGGCTGATAGTCTATAGTGGAATGAAGCTTAATTAGGCGCATCACCCATGGAGCATAGAACTTCAGGCCAAATAGATCAATCCCAGAAGCAGCAAGTTGTCTGATGAAGAAATCCTGGGTGTTGAATTTGATGCCATTGATGATATTGAATACCAAAGTCTTCATGGCTCCTTCAAGTTTAGCTTCAGAAGAATGTCCCTTGATTGGCCATAGAGTACGCCTCAGAATATGGTATACTGTGTGTGGCAAGTACTCGAGGTCCTTCACAAAGAACTCCTTTGGGTATTCAGTGTCTTGAGGCAATGGATTCATCAGGCTAAGCATCTGGCTCATGTTTGGTTTAGGCCTCTGAAAAATGCTCTGTAGCTCATCTCTATGAAGCTGACAACCAAGTTCATATAATTCACCTGGAGTGGGCAGGGAAGTAAGCTCGATGATGTCTTGAGCTTTGGCTTCGTCATGTACATCACCTATCGTCCACTCAAGGATCCAAGTCTTCGGATCCCTGTTGTAGCCGCAAATATGGAGGGTGGCATAGAACTGCAGCAGACTCTTCATTTCGGTGTTCTTTGTCAGTCACGAAAGGCAGACGACCAACATCCCCGGGACTACCCACAGTGGGAGTAACATAGGTAGTAACATCACACATATCTGGGTTAAATAGATGATGTGGCATGCAATAAATGAAGAAAGAGATGAAAGTAGTAACATAGCTAGTTACTACTAGTGAGGGAGTCCTGTATTACGGGGTGTCCGGATAGCCGGACTATAACCTTTGGCCGGACTCTTGGACTATGAAGATACAAGATTGAAGACTTCGTCCCGTGTCCGGATGGGACTTTCCTTGGCGTGGAAGGCAAGCTTGGCAATACGGATATGTAGATCTCCTCCCATTGTAACCGACTCTATGTAACCCTAGCCCTCTCCGGTGTCTATATAAACCGGAGGGTTTTAGTCCATAGGACGAACAACAATCATACCATAGGCTAGCTTCTAGGGTTTAGCCTCCCTGATCTCGTGGTAGATCCACTCTTGTACTACCCATATCATCAATATTAATCAAGCAGGAGTAGGGTTTTACCTCCATCGAGAGGGCTCGAACCTGGGTAAAAACATTGTGTCCCTTGTCTCCTGTTACCATCCTCCTAGACGCACAGTTCGGGACCCCCTACCCGAGATCCGCCGATTTTGACAACGACATTGGTGCTTTCATTGAGAGTTCCTCTGTGTCGTCATCTATAGGCCCGATGGCTCCTCCGACCATCAACAGCGATGCGGTCCAGGGTGAGACTTTTCTCCCCAGACAGATCTTCGTATTCGGCGGCTTTGCACTGCGGGCCAATTCGCTTGGCCATCTGGAGCAGATTGAAAGCTACGCCCCTGGCCATCAGCTCAGATTTGGAAGTTTGAACTACACGGCTAACATCCGCGGAGACTTGATCTTCGACAGATTCGAGCCACAGCCGAGCGCGCCGCACTGTCACGATGGGCATGATTTAGCCCTGCCATCGAACAGCTCCCTAGAGGCCGCACCCGTATCCGCTCCGACCCTTAGCTCGGAGCCAACCGCGCCGATCGAGGACAGGTGGCTAGACCCCGCCACGGGGGCTGCAGTCTTAACGGCGATCGAGCCGAACACTGGCCTTATCCTCTGCGAAGCCCGTGACTCCAGGGTGCCGGACTCTTTTCCGGGCTCTGAACCCTCCGTGCCCCTACCAATCAAATCCGATTGGGCGCCGATCATGGAATTCACCGCCGCGGATATCTTTCAGCACTCGCCCTTCGGCGACATCCTGAATTCACTAAGGTCTCTCTCTTTGTCAGGAGAGCCCTGGCCGGACTATGGCCAACAGGATTGGGATGCAGACGACAAAGAAATTCGACGCCCACCCACCACCCACTTCGTAGCCACTGTCGATGATTTAACCGACATGCTCGACTTCGACTCCGAAGACATCGACGGTATCGACGACGATATAGGAGACGAACATGAACCAGCACCTATAGGGCACTGGACAGCCACCCCATCCTACGATGTATACATGGTGGACACACCCAAAGGAATCGACGAGGAAGAATGGGATGACGCAACGAAGGGTCGCTCCTCCGAAAAGCAGCCAAAGCGGCAGTGTAAGCGCCGCTCCAAGCCCCGCCCCAACAGAGACAGCGGTCGTACAGACCCAGCCACAGAGCAGGGCGAGCCGGCGAACGATGAACATGGCATCGAGCAACCGTCCGAACAAGGCAACTTGGATAAACAAACCGCACAACCCGTCCCCGGCGAAGATAACAGTCCGGACGACCTCACGCCAGACAAGTTCCTGGAACAGGAAAACCTCCACAAAAGGCTCGTCGCCATGGCGCATAGCCTAAAAAAGCAGAAGCGGAAGCTCAAAACTGTGGAAGACGCACTCCGAATCAGACGGAGCAAAGTACTCAACACCGCAGACAAATACGGCGATAGTCGCCACACAAAGAGCTACCCGAAGCGAAAGCTACTGCCCGAATTTGATGAGGAGGCCCTAGAGCCCCCAAAATCAAAAAATAAGGAAGCCACCCGGTCGGATAGACGACCCCATGGACAACATAGAGCGGCAAATGGCGCCGCACACAAACCAACACGCGATCCACCCAAGGATTCGCATCAAAAGGATGGCCCAGCCAGGTCCATTTACGGGCCAAGAAAGCAAGCTCTAGTAAGAAATGTAACGCAAAAAATATCCGAACAACATGGCACACCCAAGTACAGGGGTGCTGCACACCCTCTCTGTTTCACCAATGAGGTGTTGGACCATGAATTTCCAGCGGGATTCAAGCCCATAAACATAGAGGCGTACGACGGAACAACAGACCCTGGAGTCTGGATTGAGGATTATATCCTAGACATACACATGTCCAGAGGAGACGACCTCCACGCCATAAAATACTTACCCCTCAAGCTCAAAGGGCCAGCCCGGCATTGGCTTATAGGCCTTCCCGAAAACACCATTGGAAGTTGGGAAGAGCTCGAGGATGCTTTTCGGGCAAATTTTCAAGGGACCTATGTCCAACCTCCGGACGCAGACGATTTAAGCCATATAACTCAACAGCCCGGAGAGTCAGCCCGGAAACTCTGGAACAGATTTCTTACTAAAAAGAACCAGATAGTCGACTGTCCGGACGCCGAAGCCTTAGCGGCTTTCAAACACAGCGTTCGAGACGAATGGCTCGCCAGACACCTCGGCCAAGAAAAGCCAAGAACAATGGTCGCATTAACAAGCCTCATGACCCGCTTTTGCGCGGGAGAGGACAGCTGGTTGGCAAGATGCAGCACCAGTGACCCAAGTACATTCGAAGCTAGGGATGGAAACGGGAAACCGTGACGCAGCAAGAACCAGCACCGGAATAAGGGAAACAGCCCGAAGAGCACGGCACTCAACGCCAGATTCAAAAGCTCTCGGCAGAATCAGAAAAAGCTGCCCCTCAAGGATAACAGGGACGAGCTATCTAACCTAAACAAAATCTTGGATAAGATATGTCAAATCCACAGTACTCCCGGGAAGCCTGCAAACCATACCCACAGAGATTGTTGGGTCTTCAAGCAATCCGGCAAACTCAACACCGAACACAAGGGGCTCGACACACCAAGTGAGGACGATGACGAACCCCACAAGCAGAGCACCGGGAAACAAAAGAATTTCCCACAAGAAGTCAAAACAGTAAACTTACTTCACGTGACAAAAGGGAAAAACAGAGTGGCGCCTATAGAGATACGCGCCATACGGCCTATCCCGAAGGAGTCTCGCCACTGGTTGTTAAAACCGATCACCTTCGACCATCAGGATTACTCTAAAAGTATCCGGAACGCAGGCTGGACTGCCCTGATATTAGATCCGATAATCGACGGACTCCACTTTACACAAGTCCTGATGGACGGCGGCAGTGGTCTAAACCTGCTATATCAGGACACAATCCGCAAAATGGGGATGGACCCAACAAAAATTCACCATAGCAACACTTCCTTTCAAGGAGTAACGCCAGGCCCGGATGCCCATTGCACGGGTTCTCTCTTGCTAGAAGTTATGTTCGGCTCCCCCGATAACTTCCGCCGCGAAAAACTAACCTTCCACATCGCCCCATTTTCAAGTAGCTATCAAGCACTACTGGGACGCGAAGCTTTTGCCCACTTTAATGCAATACCGCATTATGCATCTCTTACGCTTAAGATGCCCGGTCCACGAGGCATCATCTCACTAAAGGGAAATATAGAGTGTTCCTCGAGCGCGGAAGAATATGCGGCTGCCTTGACAGCCATACATTAAAACAACTTCACCAACAAAAGCATCTAACAGGTCATTAAGACCACGGACACGGCTAGGCGAGTCTGGAGCAAACATATAATTGATAAAGATTTAGTAGCCGTACACCCCTACACAAGGGGCTCCGCGTATGTAAAATAAGCGACAATAAGGCTCAATTTTACCCGTCTTGAATTATACTTTGTTTATTTAGTACAACATACATTCCGCACAACTATTCTTTTTTTTCTTTTCAGCTAAGTTCCTCTCTTTTACAGATAAACACCATGCTACGCCCGTCCAGGACACGGCACAACGGAGACACAAGCGCAGACGTGCAGCAGGGACCCGTCTCCAGGATTCTTTTTAGATTAAGACCCTGCGTAAACCTTTTTTACTGTCTCTTGTTGATACACATCCCCGGATTCTCAGTATAACTGAGGAGGAGGCTGGCATCTTGGCATGTGGCCACGTCAGAATTTTGCACGTACCTGGACACCAGGGGCTTATTATCAAGGGCATTGCTCAGTCCGTTTCCATAAAGACCGAATACCTAAGGGAGTGTTCGGCGTCGCGAGTTTGGCCTTATATGCATCAGCTCCGAATCATGTCTTTGGTCAAATGTTGGGTTTGCCCGGCTCCTGTGTTTTGCTGCCTTACGTTCCGTTCTATCGGCTAAGGCGGCACCAGGAGAACTACTGCGATTGTGCCCCGATTCAGCCAGGCGAGCACCTCAGTAGAGAAAGCCGAAAACTGACTGTCATGATATAGCGTGAGACTGGTCAACCACTCGATGACCTATCAGAATCTTCAGGATTCCTCCGCATTAACGAAGGGCCGTTTCCCGGCCAGGCACACACGCGCCCCGAGTTCGGGCGAGCGCGGCGCCACCAGGGGCTATATAGTAGCCTCACCGTCAAGCTCCTATGGTCAAGTGAAAGTGATAAAGCATTATAGTCCGGTTGCCTAGTTCGCTGCGCTATCACCTCCTTCATGGACCAAGACGTTAGATCAAGTGTGAAAATGCGCCTTCTGCGAACACCCCCGCATTATATGCGTGGGGGCTGAAGCCGACGACTGCCATCTTTCAGGTTATATACACATATACATTAACGGCCACACAGGAGGTATTTTAATTCTTGAAGGCACAAGTATAAAAAGCTTTTATATTCCATCAAAATATTGTTTTACAATAATCCATGTTATTCGAACATAATATCCTTCGAGCACCGCGTCTCTATTAAACGAGCGCCTTGCAGAACTTCCTGAAAATAGTGCTCGGCAGGTACTCGGCTTCCGTTTGAGTCTTTGGATGCAACAACGGTGGCCTTCATCTCCGTCCAGTATGTCTTGACACGGGCAAGGGCCATCCGCGCATCCTCTATGCATGCTGACCTCTTCATCGCATTGATATGCGGCACCGCACCAAGGAACTGCTGCACCAAGCTAAAATAGCTGTTCGGCTTTGGCCTTTTCGGCCACAGATGATCCACGACATCTTTCATGGCGAGTCTGGACAACCTATTCAGTTCGGCCCATTCGGCCAAATGATCGGTCAATAGAAGTGGACGCTCCGGATTGTTGAACTGTGACCAGAAGAGCTTTTCCACTTTGCTATCTTTCTGATCTCGGAAATGTTCAGCCGCATCAGCGGCACTCGCAACTAAATCGAGATATGCGTCCGCCGAACTCCACATCCGTCCCAACGGAGCATACTTAGGATCTCCGAACTTCATCCGCAGCATAAAGGGCTTTCCAGCCGCGATATCTCCGGCCTGGCGCAGCTCCTCCTTCATCACTCTCATCGTAGAACGAGCATCCTTGGCCGCAGTAGTGGCCTTTTCCAGGTCTGTCTGCTCCGCCTGATCTTCTTTTTCAAGAAGCTTGCAGCAGTCAGCAGCGGTCTTTAACTTCACAGCCATCTCGTCTATTTCCTTCTTACTTCGGCAGTGAGCAGCCTATTCGGCTTTCAGCTCCTCAACCGCCTTTAGGGCAGCCGCATTGCTTTTTCTGGCTTGCTCCTTGGCTCAGGCAAGCTCTGCCTGAAGGTCCTCCACAGGGGCAACACCATCTGCATTAAGTGCACACATTGTAAGATACTGGCATCAAGCTCCTCTTACCAGGTGTCTCCGGAGAAATTACATACCTTGTGCCTCGTCAACCGCTTGTTGACAAGCGCGATGTCGGCATCTGCCACGTCAAGTTGCCGCGTTAGCTCGGCAAATTCATCAGTCCGGCTGGCCACCGGACACTTCGCCACCTGCATAGGAAGGCGGCAAAATTATACCTAGGACTATGATCCTCTGCGTGCTGTCGTCTTCGACAACACACAGAGTCTCAGGGGCTACTATCTACACAGGGCGCATCTTATATATGCGGAACTGTCAAAAGCAGGTCCTTCAGCTCCTCCGACTGCGCACCAGGTGGTGCCGGACTCGTTCGATGGCTTTTCTCAAAGGCCGGACACGAAGAGCTTTGGGGGGGCATATGACTGCCTTCCGGCCCTGCCGGATTAGGAGAAACCCTCCGCGACGACACCTCAGGGTCGCCCACCTCATAAGGCGGAACGGCAGGGGGAGGCGTTCCGCTCTCCATCATCTTCGGAAGAAGATCCCCCGAAGATGAGCTCTACTGAGAAGGGCTAAGATCCGAACTACAAGGTAAAATGTCGGTTATTTTCCTCAGAGATAAAATAAGGATCCCTCTCATTTTAAACCTCCCCTCTCTACTTACGGCTCGGTGGAGGGCCGATCCCCTTGGGGGCACAGTATGGCCAAGGTATCCCCCGGCACAGGACCCTCTGGCGAAGATTTCTTCCCCCGCTTTGAGACCATGGTCTCCGGGTCTTCAGAGGCGGTCCTCTTCTTCCCCTGGGTAGAGGAATTTTCGATTCCTCCTTTCCTGACAGCCTCCTTCGGGGAGGCGGTAGCTTCCTTGTCCCCCCCCCCTTCGTTTTCTTCCAAAGGCACGATCTCCAGCATCCTGGTTAACACGGGATCCAGCGAGGTCTCAGGAAGGGGGGCCAGACACCTGATTAACTTCGCCTTCGCTACCCACTCCTGTTTCAAGGACAACTCTTTTAAGGGTGATGTTGTGATAAAGGAACGGATGGTGTGTCCGGGCACAGGGCTACTTACTTGAGTATCCGGACGATTGCAGCTCAGACCTGCGTCCTCCGTAGAATCCGGAAACACTACTTGTGGTCTGAAGAACAATTTGTACATCTCCATGGGCGCCATGCCAAGAAAATGTTGGAGAGCTCGCGGTCCCTCCGGGTTGAACTCCCACAGGCGGAGGGGGCGACGTTTGCAGGTAAGAACTCGGCGAATTAACATAACCTGTGTCACCACGACCAGACTGATGTCTCTTTCTAGGAGATCTTGGATGCGGCCCTGCAACAGGGGCATGTCCTTTGCCGACCCCCAGTCCAGCCCCTTATTGACCCATGACACTAGTCGTGGCGGGGGACCCGAGCAGAAAGCAGGCGGCGCCACCCACTTGGTGCCCCTGGGAGCTATGATATAAAACCACTCTTGTTGCCATAAGTTGAACTCCTCTTGAAAAGAGCCCTCGGGCCATGGAGCATCAGCATTCTTGCTTATAACAGCGCCTCCGCACTCCGCGTGCTGTCCCTCGATCATCTTCGGCTCTATTTTATAGGTCTTAAGCCACAGTCCGAAGTGAGGAGTAATACGGAGGAAGGCTTCGCACACGACAATGAACGATGAGATGTGGAGGATGGACTCCAGAGCTAAGTCGTGAAATTCCAGCCCATAATAAAACATGAGCCCCCTCACGAAGGGATCCGTCGCGAAGCCTAGCCCTCGGAGGAAGTGAGACACGAACACCACGCTCTCACCAGGCTTGGGAGTAGGAATAACCTGCCCGTTAGCAGGCAGCCTATGCGAGATTTCGCTGGTCAAAAACCTGGCCTCTCTCATCTTTAGCACGTCTTCCTCCGGCATCCATCGGCCTCGAAAGTCGGAAACGGACATCGTCGAAGGTCCGAAGTGCCTGAAATCTGGGGCCTTGGGTGTTGGAACTCGAGGCGAAGGGCGGATTCGATTGAGATCAAAGGAAAGGAGTAATGCCTTGGTCTCTTTATAAGAGGTTGAATACCAAGAGCCCTCCCCGTGACCGTTTGGGACTCGCCTTTGATCGAGGAGACGTACCAACGGGAACGACTGGGTTACCCACGTCCATATTGATGAGAATCCCGTAAATAAAGGGGACACGATCTCTGCTTCAACAAGACGTGCCAAGGAAACCGCCTCGCAAAACGCGCTGAGGTGGGGCAGTAAAAATGATTCGAATAAAGGCTTGGTTGTGGTGTGATGACACGCTACGGAATACGTCAGTAGATTAGATTTGTGTAAATAGTATTATCTCTACGACAGTATGTGGAACTTATTATGCAGAGCCGGACACTATCCTTGTGTTCAAAAATCTTCTATGAAGTATTTGGAAGAGGAACCCGCCTTGCAATGCCGAAGACAATCTGCGCGCCGGACTCGTCGTCATTGAAGCCTGGTTCAGGGGCTACTGAGGGAGTCCTGGATTAGGGGGTGTCCGGATAGCCAGACTATAACCTTTGGCCGGACTCTTGGACTATGAAGATACAAGATTGAAGACTTCGTCCCGTGTCCGGATGGGACTTTCCTTGGCGTGGAAGGCAAGCTTGGAAATACAGATATGTAGATCTCCTCCCATTGTAACTGACTCTGTGTAACCCTAGCCCTCTCCGGTGTCTATATAAACCGGAGGGTTTTAGTCCATAGGACGAACAACAATCATACCATAGGCTAGCTTCTAGGGTTTAGCCTCCCTGATCTTGTGGTAGATCCACTCTTGTACTACCCATATCATCAATATTAATCAAGCAGGAGTAGGGTTTTTACCTCCATCGAGAGGGCCCGAACCTAGGTAAAAACATTGTGTCCCTTGTCTCCTGTTACCATCCGCCTAGACGCACAGTTCGGGACCCCCTACCCGAGATCCGCCGGTTTTGACACCGACAACTAGCATCACACATATCAAGGCAAGATGTGTCTATAGCCTAATAAATGAAGTGCTCCATATTACCACACATATGTTACTCCCCACTACAGAGGTAGTAACATAGACTAGTAACATGGGCATGTTACTAGTCTATGTTACTATCCATTGTGGCTAGTCTGAAGCAGTCAAGAGCTTCTTCAAGACAAGGCAGCCCAACTATAGCTTCACAATCCAGACGCATATGTGGAAAGATTCGCTCTTGGTTGTAGAGGATGCACGAGTAATAGCTTCGCTGCTGATAACTCCAGAATCTGTCGGAGGAGATCTTTGGCTTCGAATAAGGATTCTTGGCGCTGGCAAAGAAAGTATTGTGCTCTCTGAAGCTGTGCATGCTGAAGGAACCCTGTGTAGTTGCAGCACTTGGAAGCCTTGGCAGCCTAGGCTTGGGCTTCTGAACTTGAGGCCTCTGCTCCACATGGTAATCATATTGTGGCCCGAGAGCAGTGGGTGGAACCATAACTGGCCATCTGACTGTGACAAGCTGACCTTCACGATTGAATGTGTGTTCCATGGTGTGAGGCCAAGGAGGAGGAACAGCGCCATCCGAGACGATTGGCATCAACGTGACTTCAACATTCTCATTAGCTTCAGGCTCCACAATGTCTTTGGCCATGACTGAGTCATTGGCTTCAGTGGTGTTGTTGGTGGCAGCCTTAGGATTTTCAACCTCCATCTGTTCAAGGACTGGAGGGTCAGGCACAATCACATTTTCCTCGAGAATGACTTGATCACTAGCTGGGGGTGTGGCAACTCTTTCTTCTTCTTTGTCTTCATCGGCTGATGCAGCCGGATTGTCTTCAGCAACTTTGGCTTCGGACTTAGAGGCATTCGTAGTAGGGGTGGCTTCAGGAAACACTTGACGTGCGACTGAGCTTTGTTGCACTTCCCCTTCTAGAATGCTCGACATGGTGAACTGTGGCCTGGGGCCTTTGCGAAGCCTGCGAAACGCTGGCGACGCCTTTGGTGAGGGAGTGGTCTGTACCATGTAGTTGTCGTCATCAAGCACTGGAGTGGTGACTTGAGGTGGTGGTGTTCTTGGTGTCTCATCATGTACTGGGGTGTCTTGCTGTTGGCGCTCCACCCATGAGTCGTCTTGAGCGATTGGCGTCAATGGACGACCAATGCTTATGAGTTCACTGCTTGTTAGAGCAGGCGATGATACCGACTGGGACTGGAGCTGAGGAAGGACTACATCATCATCAACATTGTCTTCGTGACCAATGTCTTCAGCTGTGTTGGGGTTAGCAGCTAGAACTTCTTGACTTGCATGAGCCTCTGTGGAAGCAGGCTCATGAATCACAAGACGACGCTCTTGGTTGGTCGAGACAGGAAGAGCGACGGAGATAGGTTCAACAATGAGGGGCTCTGGGGCAGCAGCACGCTCTTTCTTTGAAGACTTCGTCTTCAATTTCTTCGTGGATGGAGCACCATCAGAAGTGTCTTTGTGCTTACGCTTCCTGGCTTCGGCTTCAGCTGCCCTTGTCTTCTTCAGCTCTAAAGCTGCTGAGGTGACCTTAGGCTTCGAGCCAGTCATACTGGCAGGGAAGACAATGTGAGGTTCTTCCTGCCTTGGTGCTTTCGTTTGGGCAGCAACAGACTTCTTCTTTTGCTTGGCAGCCATCATGGGGTCAATGCCAGGACGCCAAAGAGTCTTTCGCTTTTCAGCTTCATTATGGGCTTGAACACATTTCTGCGCATAGTACTTCATGCGCTCGGGAGAGCCTTTGGCTTCTTCCCTCTTCTTGTGAACTCTTCCTTAAGATCATGCAACATCTTCTTGAAGATTTGCACATCAGCCACACTGAGCTTGGCCATGTGCTTCTTGAAATTTGCCTTCTCATGATCAATCTTGTTCTTGAGCTCGACGATTTTCTGAGCCAAGGCCAATTCGTTGGCAATGGCTCCGTGGAATGTGACGCTGATGTCCACAGGCAGCTGAAGGTCATCAATACTGATGCTCTGGTCATCAAAACAACTCATTAATGAAGTTGTTCAAAATATCAACGTCAAAGAGGGGCAGATCATTGAAGATCTCCACCTCTTGCTTGCTCTTGATCAGCATCTCAAGTGCTTCATTACCAAGATCTTCATTGCTAGACAAATCAATGGTGTCTTCTCGTTGCGTAGAATAGCAGCAGGAGTTAGTTCATGCCCAGAAATCTTCTTGGGCATCTTGGTCTTCTTGGAGACACGAGACAAATCTTCAGACTGCACACTGGGTTCAGGAGGTGCAGTCTTCAGCGGCTTCACAGTTGAAGCGTTTGGTGTGGCAGAGGGCTTCGAAGCTTTTGACTTCTTTTTCTTCTGCTTTGGTGGAGCTGGCGCATCTTCGGAGTTTGCGTCATTAGCTGATTGCTCCACTGTGGCCCTCTGAGCAGCAATGTGGGAGAGGAGCCCATCGAAGCTAGTGAGTGGGCCGATGACCTCGGATTGGCATCGCGAGTGCCATCCTGCCTTGGTGCAGATGGACCAGGGTTGAAGTTGAGTCCAAAATCCTTTTTGTTCTTTGCAGCTAACTCTTTGGCAAACTGATAGTTGCGCTTGAAGAGATTGTCTTCATGACACCATAACATGGATGATGGGTCGGCATTGTCAGGCTTCGGTCCTTGGACCATGCATGGATAGAAACCTTGAGCAATGGCTTCAGGCTTCGATTTTGGCTGCAGATTCTAGTACAGAATGTCGCCCCATGGGCACTTGATGGCGTTCTTCTCAGCATATTCAGTAGTGATGAAGTTGTACTTGAACCACTGTTCTGCCCAATATCTTCAAATCCATTGGATTCGGGTCTTTCGCTGATTGTAGTTCTCCTCAGGATCAGTTTTGTACAATTCATGCAGATCCGGAGGTAGATCTAGAGCTGTATTACCTCGGCGCTGCCTCCCACCTTTCCTAGCAGACTTCTCTATGGCCATGATATTTAAGCAGATGGGCTTCAGAACAGTGAAAGGCTTCCGTCTACTGGTCAGACAAGAACTGGCTTCAGGGGAGTGAATATGATGATGTAAGAACTCTCCAAATGAATGTAGACTATGAGAACCAAGGGATTCTCCCATGGACATGTACCTGTGAAAGCATTAAAGGTGAGAGGGAAGGGGAAGAGGTCATATGCATTCTTAGAAGATTTTGAAGATAAATCAGTTTGAAGACATTGACCTCATAGAGCGAAGACATTCACTTATTTGAAGGGAGTTGGTTCCAGATTTGTACGAATCCATTAATAAGTACAAGTGAGGAATCTAACTAGTTATGAAGCATAAGTGAATATCCTTTGCATGATATGAGACGCAGTCAAAGACAGATCCAGATTTGAAAGTCTAGAAACCACTTCTGATTGAAGTGGATGGATTTGACGGATCAAAAAGACAGTAAAAAGTGAGATTTAATTACCGCTGACGAACTGCTAGATGAGGCAGAGAAAGAAGCCGAGCAGTTCAATCTCCCGCGCCCTAACTTGGCGGCGGAGGACACCTACAGTGGCGGCGGAGAGGACGAGGTGCGCGGCTGGCGTGAGGATGGCGTCGAAGAAGTCGCGGCAGCTAAGCGCTTCGTCTCCGGCGTCGACGCAAGCTAGCGGAGGCGCTAGGGTTTGAGCGAGGTGGCGAGGTGGAAGAAAGGATAATGACCGCATGGGTGAGTATTTATAAGGTAGAGGACTACACAGCGTAATTACGCAAGTGCCCCTGGCGGTTCACATCTGATGGACACATGGCGTGCATGCAACTCATTTAGAGTTGTCCCATGTTCCCACGCATGCCTAGTTTGTTGGGTGGTCGTTCTGGCTTCTCCGGGATTCAGGCAAAATAGATATATCATCGAAAGCAGTCTTAAATGTGTGTCTCTGTGTCTTCAGCTGACAAGAATGCAGTGAAGACATTCGACAAGTTTCAACATAACGCATATGACTAGATAGATAGAGTTTGAGGAAGAAGCACAGAGGGGGTTAGGGTCCGATCACATTCACTTAGTTCAGAAAAATGGCAAGTTCGAAGACATATATATATATAAGTGAACGTTGTAGAGGACAAAACACCATATACATATCAAAAGACTAAATCAACATTGCGAAGATAAACCATGAAGATAAATCAATGTTGAAGTCAAACTAAATGCAAAGATAATGCAATCATGACGCCAGGAGAATATCTTCGAGAAAGTTTGGTGGTGGCGCTACCCACCGTATAGGAAGTATTAGACCCAGACACGTCGCACAATTATCGTGGCGCTCCAAAGTCAAATTCCGCGTTAATGTATTCACACTTAGAGTGTATGTCTTCATTGATTGAAGATATACGTTACTTAGTGTGTTGCACATCTAAGTCATCAACATGCATAAGCATTAGGATGTGTGTCCAATCACAGGACATTTGAGGATTCTAAGATATTTAGCTCACACCGCAACTTGCAAAAGCTTTTCTCATCCAAGGGCTTTGTGAAGATATCTGCCAATTGCTCTTCAGCGTTGACACTAATGATGTCAATATCTTCCTTCATGACATGATCTCTGAGAAAGTGACGGATCTGAATGTGCTTTGTCTTCGAGTGCTGAACTAGATTGTTGGCAATCTTGATGGCGCTTTCATTGTCGCAGTAGAGTGGCACATGCTCCAGGTGGATGCCATAGTCCTTGAGAGTTTGCTTCATCCACAGAAGCTGAGCGCAGCAAGATCCAGCAGCAATGTATTCAGATTCAGCAGTGGAGAGGGATACACAGTTCTGCTTCTTTGAAGACCAACAAACAAGAGATCGTCCAAGAAAGTGACATGTGCCTGATGTGGACTTGCGATCAACCTTGTCACCAGAATAATCAGCATCTGAGAATCCAACTAGATCAAACTCTGAGCCCTTTGGATACAATAGTCCAAGTGTTGGGGTGTAAGCCAAATATCAAAGAATTCGCTTCACGGCTAAGTGATGCGATTCCCTTGGTGCCGCTTGAAATCAGGCACACATGCAAACGCTAAGCATTATATCTGGCCTAGATGCACATAAATAGAGTAAAGAACCAATCATGGAGTAGTATACCTTCTGATCGAACTCTTTACCATTGTCGTCGGGACCCAATTGACCTTTGGTTGGCATTGGCGTCGTGTACCCTTTGCAGTCTTGCATTCCAAACTTCTTCAGGCAATCTTTGAGATATTTTTCTTGTGAAATGAAGATGCCATTGCTCTGCTGACGGATTTGAAGATTGAAGAAGAATTTCAACTCACCCATCATGGACATCTGATATTTCTCTTGCATCATATGCCCAAACTCATCATTGTATCTCTTGTCAGTGCAGCCGAAGATAATGTCATCCACGTAGATTTGGCATACAAACAGTTCACCATCATATGTCTTCGTGAAGAGTGTGGGATCTAGAGAACCAGGTATGAAGCCTTTTCTCTTCAAGAAGTCTTTGAGCGTGTCATACCAAGCTCGAGGTGCTTGTTTGAGGCCATACATTGCCTTCTTGAGCTTGTATACCATGTCAGGACGCTTTGGATCTTCAAAACCAGGTGGTTGTGCAACATACACTTCTTCTTCAATTTTGCCGTTGAGAAAGGCACTCTTTACATACATTTGGTACAGAAGAATGTTGTTGTGGTTGGCATTGGCTAACAGAATGCGAATGGCTTCAAGCCTAGCCACAAGAGCAAATGTTTCATCGAAGTCAATCCCTTCAACTTGATTGTATCCTTGAGCAACGAGACGAGCCTTGTTTCCGATGACTTGACCATGCTCATATTGTTTGTTGCGATAGATCCATTTGGTGCCAATGATATTGTGCTTGCGAGGATCAGGACGCTTAACTAGCTCCCAAACATTGTTCAGCTCGAACTGTTGAAGCTCTTCTTGCATAGCTTGAATCCATTCAGGTTCCATGAAGGCTTCATCAACTTTCTTGGGTTTAGATATAGAGACAAATGCAAAGTTCCCACAGAAATTTGCTAGTTGTGTTGCTCTTGAATGAGTGAGTGGACCAGGTGCATTGATGCTATCAATTATCTTCTCAATATGTACTTCATTTGCAACACAAGGATGAACTGGACGAAGATTTTGCCCTTGCTGATCATTGTCTTCATCTTCAGCATTGGCTTCACAGGTTGATTAGGTGCAGAAATGATGGTTTCTTCTTTAGCTTGTGCCTCTGAAGGTATGATTTCTCCAGTACCCATAAGCTTGATAGATTCACTTGGTGAGGCTTCATCTAGCACATTTGGCAGGTGCTCTCTTTGCGAGCCGTTAGTCTCATCGAACCGCACATCCACAGTTTCAACCACTTTATAATGAAAGAGGTTGAAGACTCTGTTGGAGTGCGAATCTGATACGTCTCCAGCGTATCTATAATTTTTGATTGTTCCATGCTATTATGTATTCTGTTTTGGATGTTTAATGGGCTTTATTATACACTTTTATATCATTTTTGGGACTAACCTATTAACCGGAGGCCCAGCCCAAATTGTTGTTTTTTTGCCTATTTCAGTGTTTCGAAGGAAAAGAATATCAAACAGAGTCCAAACAGAATGAAACCTTCGGGAACGTGATTTTCGGAACAAACGTGATCCAAAGGACTTGGAGTGGACGTCAAGCAACAGACGAGGAAGCCATGAGGTGGGGGGCGCGCCTACCCCCCCCCTAGGGCGCGCCCTCCACCCTCGTGGGACCCTCGTGGCTCCACCGACCTACTTCTTCCCCCTATATATACCTACGTACCCCCAAACCATCGAGGAGCACCAGAAAACCTAATTCCACCGCTGCAACCTTCTGTACCCATGAGATCCCATCTTGGGGCCTTCTTCGGCGTCCTGCCGAAGAGGGCATTGATCACGGAGGGCTTCTACAACAACAACCATAGCCTCCCCGATGATGTGTGAGTAGTTTACCTCAGACCTTGGGGTCCATAGTTATTAGCTAGATGGCTTCTTCTCTCTCTTTGGATCTCAATACAAAGTTCTCCTCGATTCCCTTGGAGATCTATTTGATGTAACTCTTCTTTTGCAGTGTGTTTGTTGAGATCCGATGAATTGTGGGTTTATGATCCAGATTATCTATGAACAATATTTGAATCTCCTCTGAATTCTTTTATGTATGATTGGTTATCTTCGAAAGTCTCTTCGAATTATCAGTTTGCTTTGGCCTACTAGATTGATCTTTCTTGCAATGGGAGAAGTGCTTAGCTTTGGGTTCAATCTTGCGGTGCTCGATCCCAGTGACAGTAGGGGAAACGACACGTATTGTATTGTTGCCATCGAGGATAAAAAGATGGGGTTTATATCGTATTGCATGAGTTTATCCCTCTACATCATGTCATCTTGCTTAAAGCGTTACTCTGTTCTTATGAAATTAATACTCTAGATGCATGCTGGATAGCGGTCGATGTGTGGAGTGATAGTAGTAGATGCAGAATCGTTTCGGTCTACTTGTCACGGACGTGATGCCTATATACATGATCATACCTAGATATTCTCATAACTATGCTCAATTCTATCAATTGCTTGACAGTAATTCGTTTACCCACCGTAATACTTATGCTATCTTGAGAGAAGCCACTAGTGAAACCTATGGCCCCCGGGTCTATTTTCCATCATATTAATCTCCCAACAACTAGCTATTTCTGGCGCCGTTTACTTTGCTTTCTTTACTTTTACTCTTTACCATAAAAATACCAAAAATATTATCTTATCATCTCTATCAGATCTCACTCTCGTAAGTGACCGTGAAGGGATTGACAACCCCTTTATCGCGTTGGTTGCGAGGTTCTTATTTGTTTGTGTAGGTACGAGGGACTTGCGTGTGGCCTCCTACTGGATTGATACCTTGGTTCTCAAAAACTGAGGGAAATACTTACGCTACTTTACCGCATCACCCTTTCCTCTTCAATGGAAAACCAACGCAGTGCTCAAGAGGTAGCAAGAAGGATTTCTGGCGCCGTTGCCGGGGAGTCTACGCACAAGTCAAGACATACCAAGTACCCATCACAAACTCTTATCCCTCGCATTACATTATTTGCCATTTGCCTCTCGTTTTCCTCTCCCCCACTTCACCCTTGCCGTTTTATTCACCCTCTCTTTTTCCGTTCGCCTTTTTTTTTCTCGCTTGCTTCTTGTTCGCTCGTGTGTTGGATTTCTTGCTTGTCACGATGGCTCAAGATAATACTAAATTGTGTGACTTTACCAATACCAACAACAATGATTTTCTTAGCACTCCGATTGCTCCTCTTACCGATGTTGAATCTTGTGAAATTAATGCTGCTTTGCTGAATCTTGTCATGAAATATCAATTCGCCGGCCTTCCTAGTGAAGATGCCGCTACCCATCTAAATAGCTTTGTTGATTGTGATATGCAAAAGAAGAAAGATGTGGACAATGATATTGTTAAGTTGAAACTATTTCTGTTTTCGCTTAGAGATCATGCTAAAACTTGGTTTTCGTCTTTGCCTAAAAATAGTATTGATTCTTGGAATAAGTGCAAAGATGCCTTTATCTCTAAGTATTTTCCTCCCGCTAAGAACATCTCTCTTAGAAACGATATTATGAATATTAAGCAACTTGATCATGAACATGTTGCACAAGCTTGGGAGAGGATGAAATTAATGATACGTAATTGCCCTACTCATGGTTTGAATTTATGGATGATTATACAAAAAAATTATGCCAGATTGAATTTTGCTTCTAGAAATCTTTTAGATTCGGTCACGGGAGGCACTTTTATGGAAATCACTTTAGGAGAAGCTACTAAACTCCTAGATAATATTATGGTTAATTATTCTCAATGGCACACCGAAAGATCTACTAGTAAAAAGGTGCATGCGATAGAAGAAATTAATGTTTTGAGTGGAAAGATGGATGAACTTATGAAATTATTTGCTAATAAGAGTGTTTCTTCTGATCCTAATGATATGCCCTTGTCTACCTTGATTGAGAGTAATAATGAATCTCTGGATGTGAATTTTGTTGGTAGGAATAATTTTGGTAGCAACGCGTATAGAGGAAACTTTAATCCTAGGCCGTTCCGTAGTAATTCCTCTAATAATTATGGTAATTCCTACAACAATTCTTATGGAAATTTTAATAAGATGCCCTCTGAATTCGATACTAGTGTTAAAAGTTTATGATTTCTCAAAAGAATTTCAATGCCTTGCTTGAAGAAAAATTTCTTAAAGTTGACGAACTGGCTAGGAACGAGGATAGAATTTCTATTGATGTTGATTCTTCGAAACTTAGATCTATTCCACCTAAGCATGATATCAATGAGTCTCTCAAAGCCATGATAATTTCCATTGATGAGTGCAAAGAAAGAACCGCTAGGATGCGTGCTAAGAAAGATTGCTTTGTGAAAGCGTGTTCTTCTAATTTTTATGAGAATAAAAATGAAGATCTAAAAGTTATTGATGTGTCCCCTATTAAATCTTTGTTTTGCAATATGAATCTTGATAATGATGGGACTGGAGATGAGTCAACTTTAGTTAGAAGGCGTCCCAAAAATTCAAAGTTTTTAGATCTTGATACAAAATTTGGTAAAAGTGGGATTGAAGAGGTCAAAACTTTAGATATCAATGAACCCACTATCTTGGATTTCAAGGAATTTAATTATGATAATTGCTCTTTGATAGATTGTATTTCCTTGTTGCAATCCGTGCTAAATTCTCCTCATGCTTATAGTCAAAATAAAGCTTTTACTAAACATATCATTGATGCTTTAATGCAATCTTATGAAGAAAAACTTGAGTTGGAAGTTTCTATCCCTAGAAAACTTTATGATGAGTGGGAACCTACTATTAAAATTAAGATTAAAGATCATGAATGCTATGCTTTGTGTGATTTGGGTGCTAGTGTTTCCACGATTCCCAAAACTTTGTGTGATTTGCTAGGTTTCCGTGAATTTGATGATTGTTCTCTAAACTTGCATCTTGTGGATTCCACCATTAAGAAACATATGGGAAGAATTAATGATGTTCTTATTGTTGCAAATAGGAACTATGTGCCCGTAGATTTTATTGTTCTTGATATAGATTGCAATCCTTCATGTCCGATTATTCTTGGTAGACCTTTCTTTAGAACGATTGGTGCAATTATTGATATGAAGGAAGGGAATATTAGATTCCAATTTCCGTTAAGGAAAGGCATGGAACACTTCCCTAGAAAGAAGATTAAATTACCATATGAATCTATTATGAGAGCCACTTATGGATTGCCTACCAAAGATGGCAATACCTAGATCTATCCTTGCTTTTATGCGTAGCTAAGGGCTTTAAACGATAGCGCTTGTTGGAAGGCAACCCAATTTTATTTTAGTTTTTTTTACTTTTTTGCTTCTGTTTAGGAATAAATCTTTGATCTAGCCTCTGTTTTGATTTGTTTTTGTGTTTTAATTAGTGTTTGTGCCAAGTTAAACCTATAGGATCTTCTTGGATGATAGTTATTTGATCTTGCTGAAAATTCCAGAAACTTTCTGTTCACGAAAACAATTTTTAAAAATCACCAGAATGTTATAAAATACTGATTCCAATTGCAGTAGATCACTAAACAAATTATCTAAGTCGTCCTATTTTGGTGGATTTTTCTGAGTTCCAGAAGTTTGCGTTAGTTACAGATTACTACAGACTGTTCTGTTTTTGACAGATTCTGTTTTTCGTGTGTTGTTTGCTTATTTTGATGAATCTATGGCTAGTAAAATAGTTTATAAACCATAGAGAAGTTGGAATACAGTAGGTTTAACACCAATATAAATAAATAATGATTTCATTACAGTACCTTGAAGTGGTGTTTTGTTTTCTTCCGCTAACGGAGCTCATGAGATTTTCTGTTAAGTTTTGTGTTGTGAAGTTTTCAAGTTTTGGGTAAGGATTTGATGGATTATGGAATAAGGAGTGGCAAGAGCCTAAGCTTGGGGATACCCAAGGCACCCCAAGATAAATCTAAGGACACCAAAAAGCCAAAGCTTGGGGGTGCCCCGGAAGGCATCCCCTCTTTCGTCTTCGTCCATCGGTAACGTTACTTGGAGCTATATTTTTATTCACCACATGATAAGTGTTTTGCTTGGAGCGTCTTGTATGATTTGAGTCTTTACTTTTTAGTTTACCACAATCATCCTTGCTATACACACCTTTTGAGAGAGACACACGTGATTCGGAATTTATTAGAATACTCTATGTGCTTCACTTATATCTTTTGAGCTATATAGTTTTTGCTCTAGTGCTTCACTTATATCTTTTAGAGCACGGCGGTGGTTTTGTTTTATAGAAACTATTGATCTCTTATGCTTCACTTATATTATTTTGAGAGTCCTACAAAACAGCATGGTAATTTGCTTAAATTGAGATGGTAGTCCTAATATGATAGGCATCCAAGATTAGTAAAAACTTTCTTATAAGTGCGTTGAATACTAAGAGAAGTTTGATACTTGATAATTGTTTTGAGATATGAAGATGGCGATATTAGAGTCATTCTAGTTGAGTAGTTGTGAATTTGAGAAATACTTGTGTTAAAGTTTGTGATTCCCGTAGCATGCACGTATGGTGAACCGTTATGTGATGAAGTCGGAGCATGATTTATTTATTGATTATCTTCCTTATGAGTGGCGGTCGGGGACGAGCGATGGTCTTTTCCTACCAATCTATCCCCCTAGGAGCATGCGCGTAATACTTTGTTTCGATAACTAATAGATTTTTGCAATAAGTATGTGAGTTCTTTATGACTAATGTTGACTCCATGGATTATACGCACTCTCACCCTTCCACCATTGCTAGCCTCTCTAATACCGCGCACTTTTCACCCGTATCATACACCCACCATATACCTTCCTCAAAACAGCCACCATACCCACCTATTATGGCATTTCCATAGCCATTCTGAGATATATTGCCATGAAACTTACCACCGTTCCGTTTACTATGACACGCTCCATCATTGTCGTATTGCTTTGCATGATCATGTAGTTGACAACGTATTTGTGGCAAAGCCACCGTTCATCATTTGTCGCTCTTGATTCATTGCATATCCCGGTACACCGCCGGAGGCATTCACATAGATTCATATTCTGTTCTAAGTATTGAGTTGTAATTCTTGAGTTGTAAGTAAATAAAAGTGTGATGATCATCATTATTAGAGCATTGTCCCATGTGAGGAAAGGATGATGGAGACTATGATTCCCCCACAAGTCGGGATGAGACTCCGGACTAAATAAAAAAAGAGAAGGCCAAAAGAAAGAAAGGAAGGCCCAAAAAAATATGAGAGAAAAAGAGAGAAGGGACAATGCTACTATCCTTTTTTCACACTTGTGCTTCAAAGTAGCACCATGATCTTTATGATAGAGAGTCTCTTGATTTGTCACTTTCATATACTAGTGGGAATTTTTCATTATAGAACTTGGCTTGTATATTCCAATGATGGGCTTCCTCAAAATGCCCTAGGTCTTGTGAGCAAGCAAGTTGGATGCACACTCACTTAGTTTCTTTTGTTGAGCTTTCATACACTTATAGCTCTAGTGCATCCGTTGCATGGCAATCCCTACTCACTCACATTGATATCTATTAATGGGCATATCCATAGCCCATTGATATGCCTAGTTGATGTGAGACTATCTTCTCCTTTTTTGTCTTCTCCACAACCACCATTCTATTCCACATATAGTGCTATGTCCATGGCTCACGCTCATGTATTGCGTTAAGATTGAAAAAGTTTGAGAACATCAAAAGTATGAAACAATTGCTTGGCTTGTCATCGGGGTTGTGCATGATTAAATACTTTGTGTGATGAAGATAGAGCATAGCCAGACTATATGCTTTTGTAGGGATAACTTTCTTTGGCCATGTTATTTTGAGAAGACATGATTGCTTAGTTAGTATGCTTGAAGTATTATTATTTTTATGTCAATACTAAACCTTTATCATGAATCTTTCGGACCTGAATATTCATACCACAAATAAGAGAATTACATTAAGGAATATGCTAGGTAGCATTCCACATCAAAAATTCTGTTTTTATCATTTACCTACTCGAGGACGAGCAGGAATTAAGCTTGGGGATGCTTGATACGTCTCCAACGTATCTATAATTTTTTATTGTTCCATGCTATTATATATTCTGTTTTGGATGTTTAATGGGATTTATTATACACTTTTATATTATTTTGGGGACTAACCTATTAACCGGAGGCCCAGCCCAAATTGTTGTTTTTTTGCCTATTTCAGTGTTTCGAAGGAAAAGAATATCAAATCGAGTCCAAATGGAATGAAACCTTCGGGAACGTGATTTTCGGAATAAACGTGATCCAGAGGACTTGGAGTGGATGTCAAGCAACAGACGAGGAAGCCACGAGGTAGGGGGACGCGCCTACCCCCCCAGGACGCGCCCTCCACCCTCGTGGGCCCCTCGTGGCTCCACTGACCTACTTCTTCCTCCTATATATACCTACGTAACCCCAAACCATCGAGGAGCACCACGAAAACCTAATTCCACTGCCGCAACCTTCTGTACCCATGAGATCCCATCTTGGGGCATTCTCCGGCGTCCTGCCGGAGGGGGCATTGATCATGGAGGGCTTCTACATCAACACCATAGCCTCTCCGATGATGTGTGAGTAGTTTACCTCAGGCCTTCGGGTCCATAGTTATTAGCTAGATGGCTTCTTCTCTCAATACAAAGTTCTCCTCGATTCCCTTGGAGATCTATTTGATGTAACTCTTCTTTTTGCGGTGTGTTTGTCGAGATCCGATGAATTGTGGGTTTATGATCCAGATTATCTATGAACAATATTTGAATCTCCTCTGAATTCTTTTATGTATGATTGGTTATCTTTGCAAGTCTCTTTGAATTATCAGTTTGGTTTGGCCTACTAGATTGATCTTTCTTGCAATGGGAGAAGTGCTTAGCTTTGGGTTCAATCTTGCGGTGCTCGATCCCAGTGACAGTAGGGGAAACGACATGTATTGTATTGTTGTCATCGAGGATAAAAAGATGGGGCTTTTATCATATTTCATGAGTTTATCCCTCTACATTATGTTATCTTGCTTAAAGCGTTACTCTGTTCTTATGAACTTAATACTCTAGATGCATGCTGGATAGCGGTCGATGTGTGGAGTAATAGTAGTAGATGCAGAATCATTTCGGTCTACTTGTCACGGACGTGATGCCTATATACATGATCATACCTAGATATTCTCATAACTATGCTCAATTCTATCAATTGCTAGACAGTAGTTCGTTTACCCACCGTAATACTTATGCTATCTTGAGAGAAGCCACTAGTGAAACCTATGGCCCCCGAGTCTATTTTCCATCATATTAATCTCCCAACAACTAGCTATTTCTGGCGTCGTTTATTTTGCTTTCTTTACTTTTACTCTTTACCATAAAAATACCAAAAATATTGTCTTATCATCTCTATCAGATCTCACTCTCGTAAGTGACCGTGAAGGGATTGACAACCCCTTTATCGCGTTGGTTGCGAGTTCTTATTTGTTTGTTGTAGGTACGAGGGACTTGCGTGTGGCCTCCTACTGGATTGATACCTTGGTTCTCAAAAACTAAGGGAAATACTTGCGCTACTTTACTGCATCACCCTTTCCTCTTCAAGGGAAAACCAACACAGTGCTCAAGAGGTAGCAGAATCCTTTCCGTAGGCAAGCATAAAACCTTCATGTGCTTTCGGTTTAAATTTTGAAGTGTGATGTGGATCCTTGATCTAGCACCTAGCACCAAATACTCTGAAGTAGCTGATGTTTGGCTTCTTACCAGTCAGGAGCTCATAAGATATCTTCTTTAGAAGCTTGTGAAGATAAACACAGTTGATGACGTGGCATGCAGTATCAGTGGCTTCAGGCCAGAATTTCCTTGGAGTCTTGTACTCATCAAGCATCATCTGTGCCATCTCAATGAGGGTTCTGTTCTTGCGCTCCATGATGCCATTCTGCTGAGGTGTGTATGGAGCTCAGAACTCATGTGTGATGCCCAATGTATCAAGATATGTGTCGAGGCCGGTGTTCTTGAATTCTGTGTCGTTCTCACTTCTGATGTGCTTGATCTTGATGCCATAGTTGGTCATGGCGCGATTGGCGAATTGTCTGAAGACATCCTGCACTTCATTCTTGTAGAGGATTATGTGCACCCATGTATATCTTGAGTAATCATCAACAATGATGAAGCCATTGAGGTAAGCAGTGGTAGTAAGGGTAGAGTAGTGAGTAGGGCCAAATAAGTCCATGTGAAGCAGCTCGAAGGGATGTGTCGTTGTCATGATTGTCTTCGAGGGATGCTTGGCCCTAGTCATCTTTCCAGCTTCGCAGGCACCACAAATATGATCCGTCTTGAACTTGACGCCCTCGATGCCTACGACATGCTTCTTCTTTGCGAGAGTGTACAAGTTCCTCATGCTAGCATGCCCTAGCCTCCGATGCCAGAGCCAGCATTCTGAAGCGTTTTCTAGAAGACATACGGCCGGCTGTGGTCCTACAGAGAAATCTACCATATACAGATCATCTTTTCGATACCCTTCAAAGACTAGAGATTTGTCAGATTCCATAAGCACAAGGCAACGATATTTTCCAAATATCACAATCATATTCAGATCACAAAGCATTGAGACAGACATTAAGTTGAAACCAAGGGATTCAACAAGCATCACTTTATCCATGTGCTGATCCTTTGAGATTGCAACTCTACCTAGACCCAATACCTTGCTTTTACCAGTGTCAGCAAATGTGATGTGACTCTTGTCAGACGGACGTAGGGTTGAATCCATGAGAAGACTTCGATCACCAGTCATGTGGTTAGTGCATTGCTACCTCTTGAGCTTGTGTTGGATTTCCCCGAAGAGGAGAGGATGATGCAGCAGAGTAGGTAAGTATTTCCCTCAGTTTTTGAGAACCAAGGTATCAATCTAGTAGGAGGCCACGCGCAAGTCCCTCGTACCTACACAAAAGCAATAGCTCCTCGCAACCAACGTGATTAGGGGTTGTCAATCCCTTCACGGTCACTTACGAGAGTGAGATCTGACAGAGATGATAGATAATATTTTTGGTATTTTTGATATAGAGATGCAAAGCAAAAAGTAAAAGGCAAAGTAAAAAAGCAAAGCAAGATTAAAGTGATGGAGATTGATATGATGAGAATAGACCCGGGGGCCATAGGTTTCACTAGTGGCTTCTCTCAAGAGCATAAGTATTCTACGGTGGGTGAACAAATTACTGTTGAGCAATTGACAGAATTGAGCATAGTTATGAGAATATCTAGGTATGATCATGTATATAGGCATCACGTCCGAGACAAGTAGATCGACTCCTGCCTGCATCTACTACTATTACTCCACTCATCGACCGCTATCCAGCATGCATCTAGAGTATTAAGTTAAAAACAGAGTAACACCTTAAGCAAGATGACATGATGTAGAGAGATAAATTCATGCAATATTAAATAAACCCCATCTTGTTATCCTCGATGGCAACAATACAATACGTGCCTTGCTGCCCCTTCTGTCACTGGGAAAGGACACCGCAAGATCGAACCCAAAGCTAAGCACTTCTCACATGGCAAGAACTACCAATCTAGTTGGCCAAACCAAATGGATAATTCGAAGAGACTTGCAATGATAACCAATCATACATAAAAGAATTCAGAGAAGATTCAAATATTATTCATAGATAGACTTAATCATAAACACACCGCGAAAAGAAGATTACATCGAATAGATCTCCACAAGAGAGGGGGAGAACATTGTATTGAGATCCAAAAAGAGAGAAGAAGCCATCTAGCTACTAACTATGGACCCGAAGGTTTGAGGTAAACTACTCACACTTCATCGGAGAGGCTATGATGATGTAGAAGCCCTCCGTGATGACGGCCCTCTCCGGCGGAGCTTTGGAACAGGCCCCAAGATGGTATCTCATGGATACAGAAAGTTGCGGCAGTGGAATTAGGTTTTTGGCTCCGTCTCTGATCGTTTGGGGGTACATAGGTATATATAGGAGGAAGAAGTACGTCGGTGGAGCTTCGGTGGGCCCACAAGGGTGGGGGCGCGCCTGGGGGGGTAGGGCGCGCCCCCCTACCTCATGCCCACCTTGAAGCTTCCTTGGCATAGGGTCCAAGTCTCCTAGGTCATATTCGGTGAGAAAATCACGTTCCCGAAGGTTTTATTCCGTTTGGACTTTGTTTGATATTCCGTTTCTTCGAAACACTAAAATAGGCAAAAAAAAACAGCAATTCTGGGCTGGGCCTCCGGTTAATAGGTTAGTCCCAAAAATAATATAAAAGTGGAAAATAAAGCCCAATATAGTCCAAAACAGTAGATAATATAGCATGGAGAAATCAAAAATTATAGATACGTTGGAGACGTATCAGGCATCCCCAAGCTTAATTCCTGCTCGTCCTCGAGTAGGTAAATGATAAAAAGAGAATTTTTGATGCGGAGTGCTACTTGGCATAATTTCAATGCAAATATTCTTAATTGTGGTATGAATATTCAGATTCGAAAGATTCAAGACAAAAGTTCATGTTGACATAAAAACAATAATACTTCAAGCATACTAATAAAGCAATTATGTCTTCTCAAAATAACATGGCTAAAGAAAGTTATCCCTACAAAATCATATAGTCTGGTGCTCTATCTTCACCACACATAGTATTTAAATCATGCACAACCCCGATGACAAGCCAAGCAATTGTTTCATACTTCAACATTTTCAAAACTTTTTCAATCTTCACGCAATACATGAGCGTGAGTCATGGACATAGCACTATATATGGAATAGAATGGTGGTTGTGGAGAAGACAAAAAGGGAGAAGATAGTCTCACATCAACTAGGCGTATGAACGGGCTATGGAGATGCCCATCAATAGATATCAATGTGAGTGAGTAGGGATTGCCATGCAACGGATGCACTAGAGCTGTAAGTATATGAAAGCTCATCAAAAGAAACTAAGTGGGTGTGCATCCAACTTGCTTTCTCACGAAGACCTAGGGCAATTTGAGGAAGCCCATCATTGGAATATACAAGCCATGTTCTATAATGAAAAATTCCCGCTAGTATATGAAAGTGACAAAATGAGAGACTCTCTATCATGACGATCATGGTGCTACTTTTAAGCACAAGTGTGGTAAAAGGATAGTAACATTGTCCCTTCTCTCTTTTCCTCTCATTTTTTTATTTGGGCCTTTTTATGGCCTCTTTTTTTATTTTATTTTATTTTTCGTCCGGAGCCTCATCCCGACTTATGGGGGAATCATAGTCTCCATCATCCTTTCCTCACTTGGGACAATGCTCTAAAAATTGATGATCATCACACTTTTATTTTTCTTACAACTCAACAATTACAACTCGATACTTAGAACAAATATGACTCTATATGAATGCCTCTGGCGGTGTACCGGGATATGCAATGAATCAAGAGTGACATGTATGAAAGAATTATGAACGGTGGCTTTGCCACGAATACGATGTCAACTACATGATCATGCTAGCAATATGACAATGATGGAGCACGTCATAATAAACGGAACGGTGGAAAGTTGCATGGCAATATATCTCGGAATGGCTATGGAAATGCCATGATAGGTAGGTATGGTGGCTGTTTTGAGGAAGGTATATGGTGGGTGTATGATACCGGCGAAAAGTGCACGGTATTAGAGAGGCTAGCAATGGTGGAAGGATGGGAAAAAGTGCGTATAATCCATGGACTCAACATTAGTCATAGAGAACTCATATACTTATTGCAAAAATCTAGAAGTTATCAAAGCAAAGTATTACGCGCATGCTCCTAGGGGGATAGATTGGTAGGAAAAGACCATCGCTCGTCCCTGACCGCCACTCATAAGGAAGACAATCAATAAATAAATCATGCTCCGACTTCATCACATAATGGTTCACCATACATGCATGCTACGGGAATCACAAACTTTAACACAAGAATTTCTCAAATTCACAACTACTCAACTGGCATGACTCTAATATCACCATCTTCATATCTCAAAACAATTATCATACATCAATCTTTTCTTAGTATTCAACGCACTAAAAAGAAGTTTCACAAATCTTGAATACCAAGCATATTATTATTAAGCAAATTACCATGCTATTAAGACTCTCAAGATAATCTAAGTGAAGCATGAGAGATCAATAGTCTCTTTAAAACAAACCACCACCGTGCTCTAAAAGATCTAAGTGAAGCACATAGAGCAAAATTATAACGCTCGAAAGATATAAGTGAAGCACATAGAGCAAAACTACATAGCTCAAAAGACCAAGAATTCTACCAAAATTAGACAACCTAGACAATTTTTTTATTGATCGGCAGAAATTGGAATCAGTATTTTATCACGTTCTGGTGATTTTTAAGAATTCGGGCACTAAGCGCAAAGTTTCTGGAAATTACAGCAAGATCAAATAACTATCATCCAAGAAGATCCAATAGGTCTAACTTGGCACAAACACTAATTAAAACACGAAAGCACATCCAAACTGAAGGTAAATGGATTATTTATTCCCTAACAGAAGAAAAACACAAAAAACTAAAAATAAAATTGGGTTGCCTCCCAACAAGCGCTATCGTTTAACGCCCCTAGCTAGGCATAAAAGCGAGGATAGATTTAGGTATTGCCATCTTTGGTAGGCAATCCATAAGTGGCTCTCATGATAGTTTCATATGGCAATTTTATTTTCTTTCTAGGAAAGTGTTCCATGCCCTTTTTTAATGGAAATTGGAATCTAATATTCCCTTCCTTCCTATCAATAATCGCACCAACCGTTCTAAGGAAAGGTCTACCAAGAATAATAGGGCAAGAAGGATTGCAATCTATATCAAGAACGATGAAATCTACGGGCACATAATTCCTATTTGCAACAATAAGAACATCTTTAATCCTTCCCATAGGTTTCTTAATAGTGGAATCCGCAAGATGCAAGTTTAGAGAGCAATCATCAAAATCACGGAAATCTAGCAAATCACACAAAGTTTTGGGGATAGTGGAGACACTAGCACCCAAATCACACAAAGCATAAAACTCATGATCTTTAATTTTAATTTTAATTTTAACAGTAGGTTCCCACTCATCATAGAGTTTTCTAGGGATAGAGACTTTCAACTCAAGTTTTTCTTCATAAGATTGCCAGCTGGCGAAAGGGGGATGTGCTGCAAGGCGATTAAGTTGGGTAACGCCAGGGTTTTCCCAGTCACGACGTTGTAAAACGACGGCCAGTGAATTGTAATACGACTCACTATAGGGCGAATTCCAATATAGTGGGTTTAGCAACATCTACGGTTTTATTTCTTTCAATCCCACTTTCATCAATTTCATCATAGAGATCTAAATACTCTGAATTTTTGGAACGCCTTCTAGGTAAAGGAAGATCATATTCAGTTTCATCAAGATTCATATTGCAAAACAAAGATCTGATAGGGGACACATCAATAACTTTTAGATCTTCATCTTGATTTTCATAGGAATTGGAAGAACACACTTTAATAAAGGCATCTTTCGTAGCACGCATCCTAGCGGTTCTTTCCTTGCACTCATCAATGGAAATTCTCATAGCTTTGAGAGACTCATTGATATCATGCTTAGGAGGAATAGATCTAAGCTTTAAAGAATCAACCTCAAGAGAAATTCTATCAACGTTCCTAGCCAAATCATCAACTTTAAGCAATTTCTCTTCAAGGAAAGCATTAAAATTCTTTTGTGAATTCATAAACTCTTTAACACTACTCTCAAATTCAGAGGGCATCTTATTAAAATTTCCATAAGAATTGCTGTAGGAATTTCCATAATTAGAAGGATTACTAGGATAAGGCCTAGGATTAAAATTCCCTCTATATGCGTTGTTACCAAAATTATTCCTACCAACAAAATTCACATCCATAGATTCATTATTATTCTCAATCAAAGTAGACAAAGGCATATCATTAGGATCAGAAGAAACACTTTTAGTAGCAAATAATTTCATAAGTTCATCCATCTTTCCACTCAAAACATTAATTTCTTCTATCGCATGCACTTTTTTATTAGAAGATCTTTCAGTATGCCATTGGGAATAATTAACCATAATATTATCTAGGAGTTTAGTAGCATCTCCTAAAGTGATTTCCATAAAAGTGCCTCCCGCGGCCGAATCTAAAAGATTTCTAGAAGCAAAATTCAATCCGGCATAAAAATTTTGTATAATCATCCACAAATTCAAACCATGAGTAGGGCAATTACGTATCATTAATTTCATTCTCTCCCAAGCTTGTGCAACATGTTCATGATCAAGTTGCTTAAAATTCATAATGTCGTTTCTAAGAGAGATGATCTTAGCGGGAGGAAAATACTTAGAGATAAAAGCATCTTTGCACTTGTTCCAAGAATCAATACTATTTTTAGGCAAAGACGAAAACCAAGCTTTAGCACGATCTCTAAGCGAAAAAGGAAATAGCTTCAATTTAACAACGTCATTATCAACATCTTTTTTCTTTTGCATATCACATAAATCAATGAAGCTATTCAGATGAGTAGCGGCATCTTCACTAGGAAGGCCGGCGAATTGATCTTTCATAACAAGATTCAACAAAGCAGTATTGATTTCACAAGATTCAGTATTGGCAAGAGGAGCAATCGAAGTGCTAAGGAAATCATTATTGTTGGTATTGGTGAAGTCACACAATTTGGTAGTATCTTGAGCCATCGCGACAAACAAGCAATCCAACACACGAGCAAACAAAAGGCAGGCGAGAAAAAAGGAAAACGGAGAAAGAGGAGGAGGAGGAGGAGGAGAAGGAGAAACAGAGGGCGAATAAAACGGCAAGGGTGAAGTGGGGGAGAGGAAAATGAGAGGCAAATGGCAACTAATGTAATGCGGGAGATAGGGATTGTGATGGTTACTTGGTATGTTGACTTTTTTGCGTAGACTCCCCGGCAACGGCGCCATAAATTCTTCTTGCTACCTCTTGAGCTTGCCTTGGATTTCCCCGAAGAGGAGAGGATGATGCAGCAGAGTAGCGTAAGTATTTCCCTCAGTTTTTGAGAACCAAGATATCAATCCAGTAGGAGGCCATGCGCAAGTCCCTCGTACCTACACAAAAGCAATAGATCCTCGCAACCAACGTGATTAGGGGTTGTCAATCCCTTCACGGTCACTTACGAGAGTGAGATCTGATAGAGATGATAGATAATATTTTTGGTATTTTTGATATAGAGATGCAAAGCAAAAAGTAAAAGGAAAAGTAAAAAAGCAAAGCAAGATTAAAGTGATGGAGATTGATATGATGAGAATAGACTCGGGGGCTATAGGTTTCACTAGTGGCTTCTCTTAAAAGCATAAGTATTCTACGGTGGGTGAACAAATTACTGTTGAGCAATTGATAGAATTGAGCATAGTTGTGAGAATATCTAGGTATGATCATGTATATAGGCATCACGTCCGAGACAAGTAGATCGACTCCTACCTGCATCTACTACTATTACTCCACTCATCGACCGCTATCCAGCATGCACCTAGAGTATTATGTTAAAAATAGAGTAACGCCTTAAGCAAGATGACATGATGTAGAGAGATAAATTCATGCAATATGAAATAAACCCCATCTTGTTATCCTCGATGGCAACGATACAATACGTGCCTTGCTGCCCCTTCTGTCACTGGGAAAGGACACCGCAAGATCGAACCCAAAGCTAAGCACTTCTCCCATGGCAAGAACTACCAATCTAGTTGGCCAAACCAAACGGATAATTCGAAGAGACTTGCAATGATAACCAATCATACATAAAAGAATTCAAAGAAGATTCAAATATTATTCATACATAGACTTGATCATAAACCCACAATTCATCGGTCTCAACAAACACACCGCAAAAAGAAGATTACATCGAATAGATCTCCACAAGAGAGGGGGAGAACATTGTATTGAGATCCAAAAAGAGAGAAGAAGCCATCTAGCTACTAACTATGGACCCGAAGGTCTGAGGTAAACTACTCACACTTCATCAGAGAGGCTAGGATGATGTAGAAGCCCTCTGTGATGACGGCCCTCTCCGGCAGAGCTTCGGAATAGGCCCCAAGATGGGATCTCGTGGATACAGAAAGTTGCGGCGGTGGAATTAGGTTTTTGGCTCCGTCTCTGATCGTTTGGGGGTATGTAGGTATATATAGGAGGAAGAAGTACGTTGGTGGAGCTTCGGTGGGCCCACGAGGGTGGGGGCCGCGCCTGGGGGGTAGGGCGCGCCCCCTACCTCATGCCCACCTCGAAGCTTCCTTGGCATAGGGTCCAAGTCTCCTGGGTCATATTCGGTGAGAAAATCACGTTCCCGAAGGTTTTATTCCGTTTGGACTCCGTTTGATATTCTGTTTCTTCGAAACACTGAAATAGGCAAAAAACAGCAATTCTGGGCTGGGCCTCCGGTTAATAGGTTAGTCCCAAAAATAATATAAAAGTGGAAAATAAATCCCAATATAGTCCAAAATAGTAGATAATATAGCATGGAGCAATCAAAAATTATAGATACGTTGGAGATGTATCATGCATCCACCGTCCATAATCCATTCTGAAGCCTTTGGTGTCTTACCCTACAGTGCAGTTTGGGGGATAGGCTTCACTAAGGGTATTGTGAAGCATAAACATTTGACGAACAAGCGGATTATGAAAGTTCAGATCCTGGTTAGGGTAAATAGGATGTTTGTCAAGGAATCCTGGGATGAAATACATAGTAAGAGCATTTTGGCATTTTATCTTGCGTCCCACAAGATGTTTTAGGTCCCCAGCATAAGCATCGGAAGCCTTTGATTTCCGGCTGGAGACCTTTCCCTGCAAAAGAGAGTTAATTTTTCTTAACCACCCACATTTTCAGGGGTGGCTTAGAAGCAACGAGTCTAAGTGCAGCATCTGAGAACTTCGGCTTTGGAGCCCTAGCAAATAGCCTTGCAGGAGGTGAATAATACTCATAAGAATAAGCAGAAAAGTTCTTGGTCTTATGAACATAGCGGTTTGATGAAACACGCTCATATTCATAAGTCTGAGTATGGTTTCCCTACAAAACATTCGCGTTAGGGTGACTCTGGTGAGTCCTCTGTCTGTATGAAGCCTTTGGACCATATGAAGCCTTTGGTTTGGGGTTTGTCTTCTTCCCAGGTGGTGTCATGATGACATTCACAGGAAGCTTCTCAAGACAACTTTTGGGCACCTGGATCTTCTTCAAAGGTGGCCCATTCCTGCAGTTAGTACCAATATACTTGGCAAACTCTTCGCCATTCTTATTCTTAAACAGATTATAGTTTGCATCAAAGGATTCATCAATGATAATCGGGTTAGCACAAGTGAAGCAAGATACGGTAGATGGATCCATTGAAGGTCCCTTTGCAGCAACTCATGTGGTTTTGGGGTACTGCACATGCTTCCAGTATGAACCATCAACATTCATTTTCCTCTCGAACCCAGCACCCTCTTTCCTAGGGTTTCGGTTCAGAATATATTTCTTGAGGACATAGTGTCTGATGCCCTTTGAGACTTTTGTATATTCCTGTTTCAAGCAATGTCTTCAACCTGGCATTCTCATCAGCAATAGTAGTGGTATCCTCAGTAGAGGGGTTAGTTACCACATCAGCAGTTGAAGATATTGCAACAGTAGCAGCAGTAGAACATTCAGCAACAGAAACAGCATTATCACGCTCAAGACATTTTAGACATGGTGGTTCAAAGCCTACCTGAGCGGAACTGATCTGTTGAGCGCGAAGTGACTCGTTCTCCTTTTGAAGATCTTCATGAGTCGCTCTCAAGTTCTCAAGTTCTTGCTTCCTTTGAAGATAATCATAGGAAAGATTTTCATGAGTAGTTGAGAGCGTTTCATGACGACTCTCAAGTTCCTCGTACTTAACGTGAATATTTTTTATGTCTTTGTAAGTGCATCTAGTGCAACCCCTAGTTGGTTTTGGAGTATTGACGGCAAATCTGGTTGAGGGACTAATGTGTTTGTGAGAATTGCAGGATAACACAGGTAGTAGTCCCTCATTGATTTGGTTTACCTACCGGAGATGACCCCTAAAAATGTATGAAGACATTGACGACAATGGTGGTATGTGAAGATATTCATATTGAAGACTATGACATGAGAAGACATTGAGTGAAGACTATGGAGCGCGAAGACTTAGTCGTTTCGTTGTTTCCTTTTTTTCTTTGTTGAGTCATAGGAACCACCGTACTGTTAAGTGGGGTCCAAGTGAACAAAGTCAGAGTGACTGAAGTGATGCTCAACCCAAATCCTATATCTTCGAGTGAAGACAATGAGAGCAAATCTTATCCAGAGCTAGATGAGTCAGCTTTGCTTGTAGCCCAAGTAAAGTTGTCGTGTGTGTTTGAAATCTGACCGTTGGAACACGTGTTAGTTCCTTAGTGACCTAGGGTCATTTCGGACATATCAGGTCGGGTTGCCTAGTGGCTATAAATAGCCCACCCCCTACACCATAAATTGGTGGGTGCTCAGAGTTAGTGCACGGCTTTTGTCGCATTGAGAGCAACCCACCTCGAAGCCTTTGAGAGAGAGAAATCCTTGCAAGGACAAAGCCCAAACACCCAAAGCCAAAGAGTGTTAGGCATCACTGAAGTCTTTCTGTCTACGTGACCTAAAGACTTATTACACTTGAGGACTATGAATCCTCCACCCGGTTAGGCGTCGCGTTCTGAGCATCCAAGAGTCATTGTGGATCGCCGGTGAACGAAGTCTGTGAAGGTTTGGAAGTCTACCTTGAAGACTTACCAGAGTAATTGGGCGAGGACTGGGTGTCCTTAGCTCAAGGGGAATAAGGTGAACACGTGGTCTTCTGACTTGAATCTCAGCCTCCCTAACCAGACGTACAGTTGTCACAGCAACTGGAACTGGTCCAACAAATCCTGTGTCCTCAACAAGTGACTGGTTCTATCCTCTCCCTCTCTTTATTTAGAGTTTGTCTTCGTGAAGTCATTGCTTGTTTGCTTTACCTATTTGTCTTCACTGCCTGACTATTTTCGTAGTTTGGCTTCATACCATCTTCCATCCTGATCCTTACTACCTAGCTGCTGTTAGTCTTTGTACTTTCACATTATTGCATACTTGACTATGGCTTGCTTAGTGTAGTTTATCTTCCGCTGCATATCAATAGGGTCATTTCTATTGTTTGTCTTTGAAACTTTCATGTTTTGAAGACTTTCATAAAAATCGCCTATTCACCCCCCCCCCCCTCTAGTCGATAACTAGCACTTTCAATTGGTATCAGAGCAAGGTACTCCCTTGTTCTGTGTGATTCAGTTTAACCACATGGAGTTTTAGCTATGTCGACTGCAGGGATAATCAAAGTCTCCGCTGCTTGCCCCGTCTTCGATGCAACTGAATATCCCTACTGGAAGAATAAGATGCGCATGCATCTTGAAGCCATTGATGTCGACCTCTGGTATGTCGTCAAGAATGGCATTCCCAAGACTGGTGAAGGTGTCACTCCTGCTGATGTCAAGAAGTTCATTCAACTGGATTCTACTGCCAAGAACATCATCTATGGTCATCTGACCAAAGGACAGTATGGCCGTGTGAGTGCTCTGGAAACGTCGAAGCTAGTCTGGGACTGGCTGTCCAAGGTCAACGAAGGCGTCTCAACCCAGAGAGATCAAAGGATCAGTGTTCTTCGCAACCTCTTCAACCGCTTCAAGAGAAACGACAATGAAAATGTCCAGCTTGCATTTGATCGCCTCACCGACATCACAAATGAGCTTCGTGCTCTCGGCGCCACTGAGATTACCAAGCATGAAATCATCATGACACTACCGAGATCAGTTGACAGCTCCTTTGACACCCTTGCCCTCATGATACAAGAACGCCCTGACTTCAAGACACTCGATCCGTCTGATATACTATAGAGGCTCAACACACATGAGTTCCAGCTATCTGAGAAAAGAGATATATATGGTCCCAACTATGGCCGAACTCGCGCTTTGAAGGCAAAAGTTGTTTCCTCATCTGAAGAAGAATCTGACTGCAGCTCTGGTGATCCTGAAGACATTGGAAAGGAACTTGCTATGCTTGTGAAGAATTTCCAGAAGTTCACTAAGAAGAAGGGCTTCAGAAAGTCTTCACGATCTAGCTCAAGAAATGATGAAGCTTCCACTCATGACTACAAGAAGAGAACATGTCACAAGTGCAAGAAACCTGGACACTATATCTCTGAGTGTCCACATTGGAACAATGAGAAGAAGAAGAAGAAGAAGAAGAAGAGCAAGGAATATGATTCTGATGACAAGAAGAAGAAGAAATCTTCAAAGTCTTCTTCCAAGTCCTCATCCAAGTCTTCATCTCATAAGAAGAGCTCATCTGGCAAGGCTCGTGCTTTTGTTGGCAAGGAGATGGATTCAGAGGAGGAGTCTGCTTCTGAGGAGGCGGAGGTGGAGTCTGAGGAGGAGTCTGACCCTGGTGTTGCAAGTTTGGCTCTAGCCACAGCCTACATTGCCAAGTCCATCTTCAACACTGAAGACAATGACTTCCACACCAACGCTGAAGCTAATGACAAGGACGACTCCGCTCCCACCTACTGCTTCATGGCACGTGGTGCCAAGGTAAAATCACGCGATGCTTACTTTCAAACATCAAGTGAAGATGACTCTGATTGTGAATCCAAACCCAGCTACAACACACTTGCTAAAATTGCAACTAAACAACAAAAAGCTATGGAACATACTCAAAAACTGTTAGACAAAAGCGATGACCTGTTGGACGCGGAAATGACCCGTTCACAGTCCTTAGTTGAAGACATAAAAAATCTTCATGCTAAGTACCAAGAACTTGAAAGTCGTCATGAAACGCTCTCAACCACTCATGAAAAGCTCTCCTATGATTATCTTCAAAGGAAGCAAGAGCTTGAGAAATTGAGAGCGGCTCATGAAGATCTTCAAAAAGAGAATGAGTCACTTCGCGCTCAACAGATCAGTCCCGCTCAGGATGGATTTGAACCACCATGTCTAAAATGCCTTGAGCGTGACAACGCTACCTCTGTTGCTGAATGTTCTACTGCTGCTACTGTTGCATTGTCTTTAACTACTGATGTGGTAACTAACCCCTCTGTGGAGGATACCACTACTATTGCTGATGAAAATGCTAGGTTGAAGACATTGCTTGAAACAGGGATTTACGAAAGTCTGAAAGGGCATCAGACATTGTGCGATGTCCTCAAAAAGCATATTCTGAACCGAAATCCTAGGAAAGAGGGTGTTGGGTTCGAGAGGAAAATGAATGTTGATGGTTCCTACTGGAAGCTTGAGCAGTATCCCAAAACCACATGGGTTGCTGCAAAGGGACCTTCAGTGGATCCATCCACCTTATCTGGCTTTACCTGTGCTAACCCTGTTATCATTGATGAATCCTTTGATGCAAACTATAAACTGTTCAAGAATCAGAATGGTGAAGTGTTTGCCCAGTATATTGGCACTAACTGCAGGAATGGGCCACCTATGAAGAAGATCTGGGTTCCCAAAAGCTGTCTTGAGAATCTTCCGGTGAATGTCATCATGACACCACCTGGGAATAAGACAAACCCCAGACCTAAGGCTTCATATGGTCCAAAGGCTTCATACAGACCGAGGACTCACCTGAGTCACCCTAACGCCAATGTTTTGCAGGGAAACCATACTCAGACTTATGAATATGAGCGTGTGTCTTCAAACCGCTATGTTCATAGAACTAAGAACTTTTCTGCTTATTCATATGAGTATCATTCATCTCCTGCAAGGCTATTTGCTAGGGCTCCAAAGCCGAAGTTCTCAGATGCTGCACTTAGACTCATTGCTTCTAAGCCACCCCTGAAGATGTGGGTGGTTAAGAAGAATTAACTTTCTTTTGCAGGAAAAGGTCTCCAGCCGAAAATCAAAGGCGTCTGATGCTATTGCTGGGGACCTAAAACATCTTATAGGGCACAAGATCAAATGCCCAAATGGTCTCACTATGTATATTGTTCCTGAATCGTTTGCCATTCATCCTATCAGTCCTAATCTTGATCTGAGCTTCAATAATCCTCTTGCCCGTCAAATGTTTATGCTTCACACATCTCTTGGTGAGGCCTATCCCCCTGACTGTACTATAGGGTATGGCACCTCATGCTTCAGAATGGATTATGGACAACAGATGCACTAATCATATGACTGGTGATCGAAGTCTTCTCATGGACTCAACCTTACGTCCATCTGACAAGAGTCACATCACATTTGCTGACACTGGAAAAGCAAGGTATTGGGTCTAGGTAGAGTTGCAATCTCAAAGGATCAGCACATGGATAAAGTGACGCTTGTTGAATCCCTTGGTTTCAACTTAATGTCTGTCTCAATGCTTTGTGACTTGAACATGATTGTGCTATTCGGAAAATATCGTTGCCTTGTACTAATGGAATCTGACAAGTCTCTAGTCTTTGAAGGGTACCGGAAAGATGATCTATACATGGTAGATTTCTCAGCAGGTCCACAGCTTGCCGTATGTCTTCTTGCAAAAGCTTCAGAGTGCTGGCTCTGGCATCGGAGGCTGGGGCATGCTGGCATGAGGAACTTACACACTCTCGCCAAGAAGAAGCATGTCATAGGCATCGAGGGCGTCAAGTTCAAGAAGGATCATTTGTGTGGTGCCTGCGAAGATGGAAAGATGACTAGGGCCAAGCATCCCTCGAAGATAATCATGACGACATCTCAACCCTTCGAGCTGCTACACATGGACTTATTTGGCCCTACTCACTACTCTACCCTCACAACAACTTCTTGTCTCTATGGCTTCGTCATTGTTGATGATTACTCAAGATATACATGGTACACATAATTCTCTACAAGACTGAAGTGCAAGATGTCTTCAGACACTTCGCCAACCGTGCCATGAATAATTATGGCGTCAAGATCAAGCATATCAGAAGTGACAACGGCACTGAGTTCAAGAACACTAGACTTGATCTTTATCTGGATACAATGGGAATCACTCATGAGTTCTCTGCTCCATACACACCTCAGCAAAATGGCATCGTGGAGCGCAAGAACAGAACCCTCATTGAGATGGCTCGAACAATGCTCGATGAATACAAGACCCCAAGAAAGTTCTGGCCTGAAGCTATTGATACAGCTTGTCATATCATCAACCATGTCTGCATCCATAAGCTTCTGAATAAAACATCCTATGAGCTCCTCACTGGCAAGAAGCCAAATGTCAGTTACTTCAGAGTATTTGGAGCTAGGTGCTGGATCAAGGATCCACATCACAAATCAAAATTTGCACCTAAAGCTCACGAAGGCTTCATGCTCGGTTACGGAAAGTACTCGCACTCTTACAGAGTCTTCAATCTCTATCTTTACAAAATCGTCAAAACTGTGGACGTGCGGTTTGATGAAACAAATGGTTCACAAAGAGAGCTCCTGCCAAGTACACTAGACGAAGCTCCACCCAGCGAATCTATCAAGCTAATGGGAACTGGTGAAATCATGCCTTCTGAAGCTCAGCCTGAAGAGGAACTTATCATTTCTGCACCCAATCAACCTGAAGAAAATGCTCAGACTGAAGACAATCCTTCCAATGTTGATAATGATCAGCAAGAGCAAAATCTTCATCCAGTTCATCCTCGTGTTGCAAATGAAGTACAGATTGAAAAGATAATTGATAGCATCAATGCACCCGGTCCACTTACTCGCTCAAGAGCAACACAGTTAGCAAATTTCTGTGGGCACTTTGCCTTTGTGTCAATATCAGAACCCAAGAAAGTTGCTGAAGCCTTTATGGAACCTGAGTGGATTCAAGCTATGCAAGAAGAGCTTCAACAGTTCAAGTTGAACAATGTTTGGGAACTTGTCAAGCGTCCTGACCCTCGCAAGCATAACATAATAGGCACAAAATGGATATATCGAAACAAGCAAGATGAGCATGGTCAAGTCGTCAGAAACAAAGCACGTCTCGTCGCTCAAGGATATACTCAAGTTGAAGGGATTGACTTCGATGAAACATTTGCTCCTGTGGCTAGGCTTGAAGCTATTCGCATACTGCTAGCCTATGCTAACCATCACAACATCTTGCTATATCAAATGGATGTGAAGAGTGCATTTCTCAACGGTGAGATTGAAGAAGAAGTATATGTCGCACAACCTCCTGGCTTTGAAGATCCAAAACATCCTGATATGGTGTACAAGCTAAACAAAGCACTGTATGGCCTCAAATAAGCTCCTCGCGCCTGGTATGATACGATCAAAGACTTCCTGAAGAGCAAAGGCTTCAAACCTGGATCCCTTGATCCCACACTCTTCACGAAGACATATGACGGTGAACTGTTTGTGTGCCAAATCTATGTGGATGATATTATCTTCGGCTGCACCAATCAGAAGTATAGTGATGAGTTTGGACACATGATGCAAGAGCAATATCAGATGTCCATGATGGGTGAGCTGAAGTTCTTCCTTGGTCTTCAGATTCGTCAGCAAAGGAATGGCATCTTCATATCTCAAGAAAAATACCTCAAAGATTGCCTGAAGAAATTTGGAATGCAAGATTGCAAAGGTTACACGACGCCAATGCCAGCCAAAACACCATCTGGGTCCCGACGACAATGGTAAAGAGTTCGATCAAAAGGTATACCGCTCCATGATTGGTTCTTTACTTTACCTATGTGCATCTAGGCCAGATATTATGCTTAGTGTTTGCATGTGTGCTCGATTCCAAGCGGCACCAAAGGAATCGCATCACTTAGCTATGAAGCGAATTCTTCGATATTTGGCTTACACCCCAACATTAGGATTATGGTATCCAAAGGGCTCAGAATTTGATCTGGTTGGATTCTCGGATGTTGATTATGCTAGTGACAAGGTGGATCGCAAGTCTACATCGGGCACATGTCATTTCCTAGGACGATCACTTGTCTGTTGGTCTTCAAAGAAGCAGAACTGTGTATCACTCTCCACTGCTGAATCTGAATACATTACTGTTGGATCTTGCTGCGCTCAGCTTCTATGGATGAAGCAAACTCTCAAGGACTATGGCATCAATCTGAAACAAGTACCTCTCTTCTGCGACAACGAAAGCACCATCAAGATTGCCAACAACCCAGTTCAGCACTCGAAGACAAAGCACATTGAAGTTCGTCATCACTTTCTCAGAGATCATGTCATGAAGGAAGATATTGATATCATTCACGTCAACACTGAAGAGCAACTGGCAGATATCTTCACAAAGCCCTTGGATGAGAAAAGGTTTTGCAAGTTACGGTGTGAGCTAAATATCTTGGAATCCTCAAATGTCCTGTGATCAGGCACACATCCTAACACTTATGCATGTTGATGACTTAGATGTACAACACACGAAGTAAAGTATATCTTCAATCAATGAAGACTTACATTCTGAGTGTGGATACATTAACGCGGAATTTGACTTCGGAGCACCACGATAATTGTGCGTCGTGTCTGGGTCTAATACTTCCTATACGGTGGGTAACGCCACCACCAAATTCTTCTGTTTGAAGTGTTTTACTCATGGCGTTACTTTTGCTATGTCTTCGCATTTGGTTTGTCCTCAATTTCAACTTGTCTTCATGATTATCTTCACTATGTTGATTTGATTGTTTTCTGATATATACTAGTGTTCTGTCCTCTACAGCATTCACTTATAGCTATGTCTTCCTTGTTGAATCTTTTGAACTAAGTGAATGTGATCGGACCCTAATCTCTCTATGCTTTCTATCTCAAACTCTATCTGTCCAAATCATATGCATTCTATTGAAACTGTCAAATGTCTTCTTTGCGTCCTTGTCAGCAGAAGATACAGAGACAAACATTAAGTCTGTTTTAAATGATTCATCCTTATTGCTTGAAATCCGGAGAAGCCGGAACGACCATCCGACAAACCTGGCGGGCATGGGAACGTGGGACAACTCCAAGTATGTTCATGCATGCCACGTGTTCCTCAGATCTGAACTGCCAGGGGCACCTGCGTAATTGCGCTGTGTCGCATTCTTCCTTATAAATACATGTCCCCTTGCGGTCAAGAAAACCTTCTTCCACCTCTCCACCTCGTCAAAACCCTAGCGCCACCGCTAGCTCTTGATGACGCCGGCGACGAAGTGCTTAGCTGCCGCGACTTCACCGACGCCGTCCTCACACCGGCCGCGGACATCGTCCTCTCCGCCGCCGCCGTAGGTGTCCTCCGTCGCCAAGTTAGGGCACGATGGACTGAACTGCTTGGTCTCCTACTCTTCCCATCTAGCAGTTCTTCGTGTGGTAAATACAACTCTATTTTTACCATCTTTTTGATCCTCAAAAATTCATCTTGTTTACCAAAATAGGTTTCTGCCTACACAATGTTAGATCTATCCTGTCTGCATCTCATACTGCCTAGTATATTCACTTAAGCTTCACATCTTGTTAGATTCCTCACTTGTACTTATTCGTGGATTCGTACAAATCTGGAACCAAGTCTCAACATATAAGTGAATGTCTTCGCATCATGAGGTCAATGTCTTCAAACTGATTTATCTTCAAAATCTTCTGAGAATGCATATGACCTCTTCCCCTTCCCTCGCATCTCTAATGCTGTCACAGGTACATGTCCGTGGGAGAATCCCTTGGTTCTCATAGTCTGCATTCGTTTGCAGAATTCTTACAGCATCACATTAACTCTCCCGAAGCCAGTTCCTGTTTGTCCAGCAAGCGGAAGCCTTTGAACGTGTTGAAGCCATTCAGTTTGAAGTTCATGGCTACAGAAAAATCTGCAAGGAAGGGTGGCAGACAGCGCCGTGGGGGTACATCAATGGATCTACCCGAAGATCTCTATGAACTTTACAAAACCGATCCCGAAGAAAGCTATGGACAGCGCAAGACTCGAATCCAATGGATTCGAAGATATTGGGCAGAGCAATGGTTCAAGTACAACTTCGTCACCAAGGAGTATGCTGAGAAGAATGCTATCAAGCGGCCTTGGGGCGATATTTTGTACAAAAATCTTCAACCCAAGACCAGAGCTGAAGCCATTGAGAAAGGCTTCTATCCTTGCATGGTCAGGGGACCTCAACCTGCCAACGCCGACCCCACTTCTCTCTTGTGGTGTCGAGATGACGATCTTTTCAAACGGAATTATCAGTTTGCAAAAGCCTCAGCAAAGAAGAACAAAGATTCTTTAGGGTTAGACTTCAATCCTGATCCTTCTGCTCCCCGGGCTGATGGCACACGCGATGCAGAACCCAATATCATCGGACCCTTCTACAACCTTGATGGCCTCATCACCCACATCTCTATTCAAGGTGCCAAAGTGGATTCTGATGATGATGCTGACACTGACGAAGCACCTGCTCCTACCCCAAAGCCACAGAAGCAAAAGAAGGCTAAAGCTTCAAAGTCAGCTGCTCCTCCAAAAGCTTCACGTGCGAAGCCACTGGCTACTGCACCTCCTGAAGACAATGTGCAGTCTGAAGATCTATCTCGTATCTCCAAGAAGACGGAGATGAAAAATAAAAATGTCAAGAATACTGATCAGGCACTGACCCCTGCTGCCATTCTGCGAGATGAACACATTGATCTGTCCAGTGATGAAGATCTTGCAGATGACGCTCTTGAACAACTGATAAAGAGCAAGGAAGAAGCAGAAATATTCAATGATTTGCCTCTCTTTGATGTGGCAATCATCCACAACTTCATTGATGAGTGGTTTGATACCCCCAATCTTAGTTTTGAAGATCTGCAACTTCCAATTGGCCTCAGCATCTCTTTCAATGGAGCCATTGCTTCTGAGCTAGCTCTAGCTCAGCGCATAGTTGAACTGAAGCACAAAATTGACTATGAGAAAGCTCAGTTCAAGAAGCACATGGCAAAGCTCAGCGTGCAAGATGTCAAACACTTCAAAGTTATGCTGCACGAGCTCAAGGAAGCTTTTCTCAAGAAGCGTGAAGAAGCTAAAGGTTCTTGTGAACGCATGAAGAGTCTGGCTGACAAGTGCGTGCAAGCCTACAATGAAGCTGAGAAGCGCAAGGCTCTTGGTCGCCCTGGAATCGACCCCAGAATGGCTGCAAAGAAGAAGAAGCCATCGGCTGACCAATCTGCACCTTCAAGACGGGAAGAACCTCGCATAGTCTTCCCAAGCAGCATGACCGGCTCGAAGCCAAAGGTCAGGTCAACCGCTTCAGAACTGAAGAAGACAAGGACTGCCGAGGCTGAAGCCAGAAAGAGGAAAAATCCTGAAGCTTCTGATGTCGCTCCCTCCAAGAAGAAGCGCAAAACCAAGAAAGATCGGGCTGCTCCCACAAAGCCCCTCGTTGTCAAACCCATATCGGTTGCTCGTCCTGACTCTTCGTATCAAGAACGACGGATGATAGTTCATGAGCCTGCTTCCACAGAGGCTCCTGAAGCTGAAGACATTCCAGCAGTTGACCCCACCGCTGCTGAAGACATTGGTCACCATGACAATGTTGAAGATGATGTAGTTCTTCCTCAGATCGAGCACAACTTGTTATCATCGCCTGTACTCACGAATAGCGAACTCATCAGCATTGGTCGTCCTCTGATGCCAATTGCTCAGGATGCATCATGGGCTGATCACCCACAACAGCAAGACACCTCAAGTACTCCCCAACAACAAGCTACCCCACCAGTGCAAGAAGGAGATGATGACTTTGAGGCCCAGCCAACTCCATCTCCACAGGTGTCGCCAGCATTACGCAGGCTTCGCAAAGGACCAAGGCCTGAAGTTCCTCTTTCGAGCGTTCCAGAAGGAGAAGTGCACCACCAATCCGTTGCACGTCAGGTGTTCCCAGAAGCCACTCCTACTGTGAATGTCTCCGAGTCTGAAGCTAAAGTTGCTGAAGACAATCCGGCTGCATCAGCCGAAGAAAAACAAGCAGAAGAATGTGTCCCTACTCCCCCCATCACTGAAGAAGTTGTTCCTGAAGTGAACGTGTCTGTGCCCAACCCTCCAGCTCATCAAGTGGAGGTTGAGAATCTTGAGGCTGCCACCACTAACACCAATGAAGCCAATGACGTGGTCATGGCTGAAGCAAATGTGGAGCCTGCATAGAATACTGAGCCTGAAACCAATGAAGCCAATGAAGCACCTGCTCCAGATGCGCAGCCTGACGCCTCTGCCAATGCCACTGCTCCCACTCCGCCACCAAGGCCGCATACCATAGAGCAAGCATACAACTAGGCAGCTTATAACCGTCAAATGGCCTCTTCTGGTTCCTCCGCCTGCTGCTGGCCCTCAATTTGACTACCACGTTGAGCACAGGCCTTGGGTTCAGAAGCCACTGCCAAGACTGCCTAGGTTTCCAGGTACTGCGTCTGCACCAGGATCATTTAATATCAATGGCTTAAAAGCGCACAACACCTTCTTTAATAGTGCCAAGAACCCCTACACTAAGGCAAGAATATCATCTGATCGGTTCTGGAGCTATCAGCAGCGCAGTTATTACTCATGCATTTTATACAATCAAGGTCGCATTTTCCCACATATGCGTCTTGACACTGAAGCCATAACTCATCTGCCCTGTTTGGAAGAAGCGCTGGATTGCTTCAGCGAGTCTGGCTTGTTGCAGTTCGTCACTGACAAGGAGCACTGGAATGAAGAATTACTGCTCCAATTCTATGCCACTCTTCATATTCGTGGCTACAACAGGGATCCGAAGACTTGGGTCCTTGAGTGGATGACAGGGAATGTCCATCATGAAGCCAAAGCCTTTGATATCATTGAGCTTACTGTCCTGCCCACTCCAGGTGATCTCTATGAACCTGGTTGTCAGCTTCACAGTGCTGCTATGGAAAGCATCTTTCACAAGCCTGAACCCAACATGAGTCAGATGCTTAGCATGATGAAGCCTTTGTCTCCTGATGCGGAATATCCTAAGGAGTTCTTTGTTGAAGACCTTGAGTATCTGCCACGTACTATCTATCACATCATAAGGCGAACTCTCTGGCCCATCAAAGGACATTCTCCTCATGCAAAGCTGGAAGGTGCAATGAAGACTTTGGTCTTCCATATTCTTCATGGCAAAAGCTTCAATGCACAAGACTTCTTTATCCGCCAACTTGCTGCATTAGGCTCTGATCTCTTTGGCTTGAAGTTTTACGCTCCATGGATTATGCGTCTGATCAAACTGCACTCAGCTGTCAACTATCAGCCCTCTGCTCGCAATCATCTGATTTTTCTGCCTGAGGTTGATATGTCAGTTGAAGCTATCTATCCAGAGCCTGCCAAGGAGCCCCTGTGTCGGTGGGAACGACACCTATGGGATCACAAGAATCCCTACTAAGGTTGGCGGGGCGCGGGGTCATGAGGAGAGCGGATCAAACAGATAGTACACAGTTTGTTTATCCAGGTTCGGGCCACGAGGATGTGTAAAACCCTACTCCTGCTTTGGTGGATGTATATTCCTCTTCTTGAGCTAGCTCTAGGGCGTTAGGAGCTCCAAAAAGTCGAATCCTTCTCCTGGTCGCCTCGGGCCTCCTTTTATAGAAAAAGGGGTCGCCACAGTGGCATACATGAGGTGGAAAGGGTACGGTGATGCGAGGTTATCCCTCGCATTACACAACAAGGCGCATTTAATGCGTCTGCTTAGGTGTCCTTTCTTTATCGAGGACAGGAGAGAAATCCGTCTCGTCCATCGCTGCTCCTTCTTGTGTCGACACACGCCCTGGCCAGCGATGCCTGCGATGCCATGTAGGTAGGCAGGCAGCTGAGGTGGCGCAGTGGTGGGTATTCACGAAGATCTACATGCCGCCATGCAGGTGCCTGCCCAGCTGGTTGGGTCGGCAGCTGCATGCGTACGGCGGTGGAGGTTTAGTCAGCGTGGGCCTGATGGCGGCCCTGTGGATGTCCTTGGCAAGGGCCTTGCCGGGGCCCCGGCAAGGGTCTTGCCGAGGCGCCTGTTGTCATCCCCGGCAAGGCGCTTGCCGGGGGTCTCGTGGTCTTCCCTGGCTGGTATCTCGCCAAAGGTCGTCGTCTTCTTAGTGCGTATCTGATCTTGAATGTCTTCACAAAGATCTGCATGCCACCACGGGGATGTCTCCCGAATCCTTGCCCCTTGGGGGCAGTGGACTCAAGGGTAATTTGCTCCGTAGGCATGGGGCGAGTCGCCGCGACAAGGGTCTTGTCGGGGTTGCTAAAACTGTCTCCCGGAAAGGATCTTGCCGGGGGAGTCCGCTTCGTCCTTTTTGCTCTTCGTGGTCTTGGTCTTGGCGTTGTTCTAGTTCCCTTGAGCTTCGGTCTTACCCTGGCTCACCCCCCTTGCCTTGCTTGGTGTGGTGGTGCCCATGGCTCAGACTGCCCGTGCACAGTTATAGGGGTACAAAAAATGTACCCCTCTTTTTGTACACCGACAGGAGCCCCCTGGCATGGGCCACACATAAGTGCAACGCGTTGTTGGGCCAGGCCCAGAAACGGTGCGCGGGCAGGCGGGATGGTTTTTACCGCGGTAAGATTTTTCGCGCGCTGCGCTTCCCATGACTCCCGCGCGTGGCGCGGCGTGGGGAGGCGCGTGTGACGTGGGCGGCATGCTTGGGGTTGGTCTCCGCACACATGCATCACGTCGTAGTAAAGTGGCGGTTCGCACCTTCCCCATAAACGGAGGGAAGCGTGGAGGTGCGGCCCATTTACTGAATGGGGCCGAGGCGCGGTCCTCAAGGCATCCACTCCCCACAATCACGGGGTGGGGAGAGGTCGTCTCACCCGTCCCCTTGGTTCTGCACGTCTGCCACGTGTCTCCCATGCGCTTGGGGTGGCAAACGGTGGAGGCGGGAAACCGGGCCGTCGCTGGTTGGGGCGGCGGGTCGGTCTTGACTCCCTGCGCCTTCCGTGTCTTGATTGGCCGAGCGGGGCGGTCGAGCCCCAACCCCGTTCCTTTATAAAGAGCGGGAGGGGGGATGGCGTCCCGCATTCTTCCATCTTCTTCCTCCTTCAGCTTCTGCTCCTCTCTTCCATTCGTCATGGAGAGAGGAAATCCCGGTCCTTCAACGGTGGCGGCGAGGGTCGCCGCTCGACAATGCGTCCCTCCTTCTCCTGCGCCTGCGGTGGCAGAGCCGGCCGTGAGGGGAAGGGGGAGGGGGCGAGGCCGTGGGCGAGGCCGGGGCGCTCGGGGAAGAGGAGGACGGGGTGGCACACCGGCCTCGCCCCCGCCAGCAGCTCCTCCTCCAATGGAGGGCCATGTTGGGGATGACCCTTGTGAGTTCTTCGTCAGGTTGCGCCGGCCGCCGCGCCGTCGCCTTCGTCTCCCGACTCCATTTGCGCGGGAGATGGAGCTGGATCCGTCGTAGTCATTGCGGCTGCACATGAGGGGCTGCGGGATCAGTGGCACGCGGGTCCGTGTCGACTTCCCTACTCCTCATGTGATGTATCTTCGTCGGGGATGGAAGACGTTTTCTCATATCCACAGCTTGACGGAGGGGCTCACTCTCCATTTTAAGCTGATGGAGGGTGGCCTTCTCTCCGTCAAGGTCTTCGGGCACTTTGGGACTCGTACAAGGTGCTGCGTGGAGAGCTCTTCTGATAGTGAAGATTCCTCCTCGAGCGAGAGTGACGAGGAGGACAGCGGCAGCGACGACGAGGGCGGTAGGCGGCAGGATGACGGGTCTGACTAGGTGTCAGGCACCACTCCGTGTGGCACCGGCGACCCCATCATCCGTGTCGCTGGCTCCTTGAACTTCTCGGGGTCATCTCCTTGGGCGGCTGGCGTTGGGAGGCTGCGAAAGAGGAAGAGGGCGGGCGGCAAGGCCGTCAAGTCGGAGTACACGGGCACCGACGCCTTCAACGCGTACTGACGTCTTGCCGCCTCGTCTTCGATCTCTGCTTCCAGCACCGCCATCACCATCCAGCCTTTGGACGGCCACCAAGATGTTCTCTCGGTGTCTTCTGCCACCCGTAGCTCGCCTAGGCGCTCCTTTTGCCCTTTTCGCCTCCTTGACCTGCCTCCTGAGGAGAGGGACAAGAAAGGGATTATGGGCACCTTATCTCTTTTTAATTTGTAAGCCTTTGGGCCTTTGTTGAATTTAAAACCCGTAATCCTCTCATTCATGTTTTTCATTCCCTATGGACTGTACCTGACTGGAATGTTTTTAATGAAAAAGGGATGTTTGCCGGGTCATTTGTTTGTGGGTGAAACCCACGACAAGGAATAAATCCTTGATATCTTTAAGATAAACATTTCCTTGCCCGGCAACACGCCTCGCCATCTCCCCACTTCGCTCGATCTTCCTCACGCTTTCGGCGGAAGCCGGGATGAAGTGGGTTTAGGCTCCTCGTCCTATCCTTTTGCTGTCGCGACTACGACCAAACTCGGTCCTAGGAACGGGCCCTAGGGCCTAGAGTTAGGGGAGCACGGTAGTTTGAGGGTAAAATGAGGTTTCACATACCTCAGTCCGTAAGGAAATGCATGATAAGGGATAAAAAACTTATCTGAATCTGCAGCCCCCGGCAACCCTGGTTTGCCATGGGAGAATCTTTGCTCTTGCAGCCCCCGGCAATACTGGCTTGCCGGGGCCTAGATGCCGGTCTGTTCCTTTTTTTCTCCCCAAGTGGTTTGGCAAGGATATCTGTGTGTCCTGCGAACCAAAGAAGATAAAAGAAAGACAAAGAGATGCAAACTCGACCTCTAAGCTAGGGGTTAGCCGCCGCTAAGCACTATCAACCCTAACCAAGGATGAGACTCGACCTAGCATGCATGCTATAACTTAGGGCGCCAGCGCTTCATTTATTTATGCTCAGGGTCTGCGCCTGGCTTTGTACAAAGGGTTACATGCGTCATCGGCAAGGCTTGTACAAAAGGTGGCTTGCCGGGGGTCCCGGCAAGCCGCGCCTCATGGGTAAAACTTGCGAAGATGCTCAATGTTCCAGGAGTTACTCACCGGAACGGCATCTTCGGTCTCTAGGCGGACTGCGCCGGGCCTGGTGACTCGAATTACCCGATAAGGGCCTTCCCACTTTGGCGTCAACTTGTTGGAATTCTTGGCCGATTGAACGCGCCGAAGAACAAGGTCGCCTTCCTCAAAGCTTCGGGCACGAACCTTGCGGCTATGGTAGCGGCGCAAGGCTTGCTGGTAGCGCGCTGCTCATACAGCCGCCCGAAGACGATCTTCCTCAAGGAGCGTTGCGTCATCTTGCCGCAATTGCTCTTGCTCAAGCTCGTCATAAGCGAGTACTCGAGGTGACCCATATATGAGTTCTGTGGGGAGAACTGCTTCTGCCCCGTATACCAGGGCAAAGGGTGTCTGGCCGGTGGCTCGATTTGGTGTCATTCTGATTGACCAAAGAACTGCCAGCAATTCATCAATCCAGCACCTTCCACTCTTGCGCAGTCTACCAAAGGTCTTTGTCCTCAGGCCTCGCAGTACTTCAGCATTCGCCCTCTCAGCTTGACCATTGCTTCGTGGGTGAGCAACGGAAGCGAAACAGACCTTGCTGCCGAGGTCTTGAATATATTGCATGAAGGTGTGACTTGTGAACTGCGTGCCGTTGTCGGTGATGACCCTATTGGGTACACCAAAACGGCACACCAGTCCTTTGAAGAACTTGACGGCTGACTGTGCTGTGACCTTCCTCACTGCTTCCACTTCTGGCCACTTTGTGAACTTGTCGATTGCAACGTACAAGTACTCAAAGCCCTCGACAACACGGGGGAAAGGGCCCAGTATGTCGAGCCCCCAGACCGAGAAAGGCCAGAGAGAGGAATGGTTTGAAGGGCTTGAGCTGGCTGATGAAGCTTCTTCGAATGGAACTGACACGCTTCACACCTAGTGACTAGTGTCGTCGCATCCTGGAGGGCGGTGGGCCAGAAGAAGCCTTGCCGAAACGCTTTGCCGGCAAGGGCCCTCGACCCTATGTGGGATCCACATATACCTCCATGTATCTCCGCCAACAGACCCAGTCCTTCCTCTCGAGGGATACACTTCAATTTCACACCGTTCGGCCTCTTTCTGTACAGGACGTCATTGACGAACTGGTACATAGTAGAGCGACGGGCTACTTTTTCCGCTTCTTCCTGCTCCTCAGGAAGTTCCCCTATTTGGAGGAATCAGACGGTATGCTGTGCCTACGCTGGAGCCTGGGGCTCGACGGCGAGGACTAAAGGCATTTCCTCCGCTATAGGAGTGGCTGTCTCCATGGCAAGAGCTTGATGCTCCGTCGGAGCTAGCCGTCCCGTGGCGGGCTCAGTGTCTCCGGCAACATCCTTGCCGACGGCTTCGGGGAGCTCGGCGGGAAAGTACTTGCCGGGCCCTGATTTTCTCCTCTTGTTTTGTTCTGTTGATGGATCAATGGATGGCTAAGTTAGCTGAAGCACAAAGGTACCTGGTTCCACAGGTAGCTTGAGGGCGGCGCGTTTTGACAGGTAATCAGCGATGTCGTTCTTTGCTCGGGGAACGTGCTCTGCCTGTATACCGTCAAAACGCTCTTCCAGCTTCCTCACTTCATCTACGTAGGCCTTCATCAACGGGCTCTGGTAGTCCGTGTTGACTTGTTTGACGACAAGTTGCGAGTCGCCCCTGACAATGAGTTTCTTGATTCCGAGGTCTGCCGCGATCCTAAGACCAGCAAGCAGCCCCTCGTACTCAGCAGTATTGTTTGTCGACACCTCCCTGGGGAAGTGCATCTGGACCACGTACTTGAGGTGCTCCCCGGTGGGCGCGACAAGCAGTACGCCAGCCCCGGCGCCCTGTAAGGAGAAAGCCCCATCAAAGTACATGACCCAGTCGCAACTTGCCTCTTTGCCGGGGAGAACAGTCTCCTGGGTTTCTTCATCAGGCGTCGCGGTCCATTCTGCAACGAACTCCGCCAGGACTCGGCTTTGAATCGTCAAGGTACTCTCAAACTTGAGGCCAAAGCTGGACAGCTCCAGTGCCCATTCTACAATTCTTCCTATTGCGTCTGGATTGTGCAATATCCATTGCAGAGGGAGGCGAGTAACGACGGTGATCTCGTGCGCCTGGAAGTAGTGACGTAGCTTCCTCGAGGCCATAAGAACGCCGAAGAGCAGTTTCTGCACACCGGAGTACCTTGATCTAGCCCCCTGCAGGAGGGAGCTAACAAAGTAGACCGGGTGCTGCATCATTTTCTTCCTTGGCGGCACTCCAACCGGCTGTGTCGTCTCTGCACCAACAGCATCAGGCTCTGTCGCTGCTATCACCTCGTCATCAATTTCTCTCTGCGCCACTAGCGTGACGCTGACCACCTGGTTCGTTGCCGCCAGGTATAGCAGCAACGATTCTTGTGGCCTAGGCGCAACTAGTACTGGCGTGGAGGAGAGATACCTCTTCAAATCTTGCAATGCTGCTTCGGCTTCTGGTGTCCGTTCCATCGGGCCCGCCTTTTTCAAGACCTTGAAAAAGGGAAGGGCGCGCTCGGCGGACTTGGAAATGAACCTGCTCATGGCGGCAACGCAACCAGCAAGCCGACGTACATCCTTGACCCGCTTGGGCGCTTCAATCTGCTCTATAGCTTTGATCTTTTCCGGATTAGCCTCTATCCCACGCTGTGACACAAAGAACCCGAGAAGCTTGCCGGACGGGACACCGAAGACGCACTTCTTAGGGTTCAGCTTGAGATTGATCTTGCGTAGTTTTGCAAATGTTTCTTGTAAATCCGGTATAAGGGTTGCCCTGTTCTTGGTTTTGACCACTATATCATCCATATAAGCTTCCATATTTCTATGGAGCTGGGGTTCAAAACCAATCTGGACCGCCCTTGCAAACGTTGAACCAGCACTCTTCAACCCGAAAGGCATCCGTATGAAACAATACGTACCACATGGGGTGATGAATGCCGTTTTCTCTTCGTCTTCTCTTGTCATGAAGATCTGGTGGTAGCCGGAGTAGGCATCGAGGAATGATAACAGATCACACCCAGCCGTGGAGTCAACAATCTGGTCGATGCGCGGCAACGGGAAGGGGTCTTTGGGACAAGCCTTATTGATATCTGTGTAATCAATACACAGCATCCACTTCCCATTTTCCTTGCGCACTACCACTGGATTGACCAACCACGTTGGATGGAGCACTCCTCTTACCAAACCCGCTGCTTCCAGTTTCCGGATCTCCTCTGTGATGAACTCTTGTCGTTCCAAAGCTTGCTTTCTTACCTTTTGCTTGACGGGCCACGCATGAGGACAGACAGCAAGGTGGTGCTCAATCACCTCCCTGGGAACGCCGGGGATGTCGGATGCTTGCCATGCAAACACATCGACATTCGCCCGCAGGAAGGTGACGAGCGCGTCTTTCTATTTGTCGTCAAGGGCGGAGCTTATGGTGAAAGCCCCTCCCGTGCCGTCCTCCTTGACAGAAACCTTCTTGGTTCCCGGCGGTGTGGCCCTGAACTTCTTGTTTCTGCTGGTGGAGCTTTCTGGCACGTCCTCGATGGGAGCACTACACTCCGAAGAGGTGCGCTTGCCGGAGTGGGTGCCTGAGGTCTCGCCGGTCTTCTTCTTTTTCCTTCCCGGGGCTCCAGCGGCAGGAGCAAGCGCCTTAGCAGTGGCGGCTGCTGCAACTGCTTGTTGGTAGAGTTGGTCAGCGCAAATTAGCGCGTCCTTCTTGTCCGATGGGACGGTGATGATCGTCACAGGCCCCGGCATCTTCAGGGTGTTGTAGGCGTAATGTGACGCCGCCATGAACTTGGCCAGCGCTGGGCGGCCAAGGATCCCGTTGTAAGGCAAGGGGATCTTGGCAACGCCGAACACAATCTTTTTTGTCCGGTAGTTCAGATCACTCCCAAAAGTCACGGGCAACGTGACCTTTCCCTTTGGTTGACTTCTTCCCGGGTTGACCCCCTGAAATGTGCCCGTCTCTTCGAGATCTCCATTAGGAATCTGCAGTTTCTCGATCACGGTAGGCGAGATTAAGTTCAGACCGGATCCGCCATCGACTAGCATCTTTGTCGCCTTGAGGTTGCGTATTGTTGGTGAAACCAACAATGGCAAGCACCCGACTGTAGTGGTGCAATCAGGGTGATCCTCAGTGTCAAAAATGATAGGTGTGCTGGACCACTTCAGCGGCCTTTGGGCATCAAACGATGGCTCTGCCGCTGTAATCTCACGCGCCCACTGTTTAAGCTGGCGGTGAGAGGTATGCAGCAAGGCACCGCCATCAACGCACATGGCCTCTGTAGCTTTCTGAAATTCTTGGTCACCAGACTCATTGTCCTCTTTGTGATCATCGTCTTCTGGCTTTTTGTCACGGCCCCGGGCGGGCCTCTCCTGCTGTTTATCCTTGCCGTGACGGCCCGCCTGGCCGTCACGCTTCTTGCCGGACCCCTCAGCACCGTCCTGGCCCTTCTCCTTGTCCCGCCTCTCATATTCAGCCCTCTGCTTCTCAGCAAGGAGCTCAACCTGTCGGCAGTTCTGGAGATCATGGACCTTGGTGCGATGGATCTTGCAGTATTGCTTGTCGGAGTTTCCTGGCTTCTCGGCGGCCGCCAAGGCCCAGCAGGCGACACATCCGGCAATTTCCTTGCCAGGGTCATCTGCCTTGGTTTTCTTGGCGGAGCTGGCGTCATCAGATCCCTCGACGGCAAGCACGGCTTTACCTTTGCGCTTCCTGTTGCGGCACCGGCCTTTCTTTGCCGGGGCAGCAGTATCCTCATCTGAAAAGTCGGTTTCCACGCCGGCATCTTCGCCGGGGTACTTCCTTCCCTCTTCCGCCCGGGCACATCTGTCAGCAAGAACATAGAGTTCTGCCATGTCTTTCACCTTGTTCATTGCCAGCACTTCGCGCATCTTGCGGTTACGCACGTTCTGATGAAACGCGCTGATGATGGCGGCAGGGTGTGTTGGGGAACGTAGCAGAAATTCAAAATTTTCCTACGTGTCACCAAGATCTATCTATGGAGAAACCAGCAACGAGGGGAAGGAGAGTGCATCTACATACCCTCGTAGATTGCTAAGCGGAAGCGTTCAAGAGAACGGGGTTGATGGAGTCGTACTCGTCGTGATCCAAATCACCGAAGATCCTAGCGCCAAACGAACAGCACCTCTGCGTTCAACACACATACAGCCCGGTGACGTCTCCCATGCCTTGATCCAGCAAGGAGAGAGGGAGAGGTTGAGGAAGACTCCATCCAGCAGCAGCACAACGGCGTGGTGGTGATGGAGGAGCGTTGCAATCCTGCAGGGCTTCGCCAAGCACCACGGGATATGAGGAGAAAGAGAGGGAGGGCTGCACCAACGAGAGAGATCAAATCACGTGTTATGGGCAGCCCTAGGCCTCACTATATATAGGGGAGAGGGAGGAGGGTGCGCCCCCTCTAGGGTTCCCACCCCTAGGGGGGCGGCAGCCCTAGATGGGAAAGGGGAGGCGGCCAAGAGGGGGAGAGAGGGGGGCGCCCCCTAGGGTGGGCCTTAGGCCCATCTAAGCCTAGGGTTTCCCCTCTCTCCTCCTTTGCTGCACCTTGGGCCTTGTGGGAGGCGCACCAGCCCACTTAGGGGCTGGTCCCTCACCACTCTTGGCCCATGCAAGCCTCCGGGGCTGGTGGCCCCACTTGGTGGACCCCCGGGACCCTCCCGGTGGCCCCGGTACGTTACCGATAAACCCCGAAACTCTTCCGGTGACCAAAACAGGACTTCCCATATATAAATCTTTACCTCCGGACCATTCCGGAACTCCTCGTGACGTCCGGGATCTCATCCGGGACTCCGAACAACATTCGATAACCACATACAAACTTCCTTTATAACCCTAGCGTCATCGAACCTTAAGTGTGTAGACCCTACGGGTTCGGGAGACATGCAGACATGACCGTGACATTCTCCGGTCAATAACCAACAGCAGGATCTGGATACCCATGTTGGCTCCCACATGCTCCACAATGATCTCATCGGATGAACCACGATGTCAAGGACTTAATCAATCCCGTATACAATTCCCTTTGTCTAGCGGTATTGTACTTGCCTGAGATTCGATCGTCGGTATCCCGATACCTTGTTCAATCTCGTTACCGGCAAGTCTCTTTACTCGTTCCGTAACACATCATCCCATGATCAACTCCTTGATCATATTGTGCACATTATGATGATGTCCTACCGAGTGGGCCCAGAGATACCTCTCCGCTTACACGGAGTAACAAATCCCAGTCTCGATTCGTGCCAACCCAACAAACACTTTCGGAGATACCTGTAGTGTACCTTTATAGCCACCCAGTTACGTTGTGACGTTTGGCACACCCAAAGCACTCCTACGGTATGCGGGAGTTGCACAATCTCATGGTCTAAGGAAATGATACTTGACATTAGAAAAGCTTTAGCATACGAACTACACGATCTTGTGCTAGGCTTAGGATTGGGTCTTGTCCATCACATCATTCTCCTAATGATGTGATCCCGTTATCAATGACATCCAATGTCCATGGTTAGGAAACTGTAACCATCTATTGATCAACGAGCTAGTCAACTAGAGGCTTACTAGGGACGTGGTGTTGTCTATGTATCCACACATGTACCTGAGTTTCCTATCAATACAATTCTAGCATGGATAATAAACGATTATCATGAACAAGGAAATATAACAATAACTTATTTATTATTGCCTCTAGGGCATATTTCCAACAGTCTCCCACTTGCACTAGAGTCAATAATCTAGTTCACATCGATATGTGATTAACACTCAAGGTCACATCCCCATGTGACTAACACCCAAAGAGTTTACTAGAGTCAATAATCCAGTTCACATCACTATGTGATTAGCACTCAATGAGTTCTGGGTTTGATCATGTTGCTTGTGAGAGAGGTTTTAGTCAACGGGTCTGAACCTTTCAGATCCGTGTGTGCTTTACAAATCTCTATGTCATCTCCTAGATGCAGCTACCACGCTCTATTTGGAGCTATTCCAAATAACTGTTCTACTATACGAATCCAGTTTACTACTCAGAATAATCTGGATTAGTGTCAAAGTTTTCATCGGCGTAACCCTTTACGACGAACTCTTTTACCACCTCCATAATCGAGAAAATTCCTTAGTCCACTAGTTACTAAGGATAACTTTGACCGCTGTCCTGTGATCCATTCTTGGATCACTCTTGTACCCCTTGACTGACTCATGGCAAGGCACACTTCAGGTGCGGTACACAGCATAGCATACTGTAGAGCCTACGTCTTAAGCGTAGGGGACGACTTTCGTCCTTTCTCTCTATTCTGCCATGGTCGAGCTTTAAGTCTTAACTTCATACCTTACAACTCAGGCAAGAACTCCTTCTTTGACTGATCCATCTTGAACACCTTCAAGATCATGTCAAGGTATGTGCTCATTTGAAAGTACTATTAAGCGTTTTGATCTATCCTTATAGATCTTGATGCTCAATGTTCAAGTAGCTTAATCCAGGCTTTCCATTAAAAAACGCTTTCCAAATAACCCTATATGCTTTCCAGAAATTCTACGTCATTTCCGATCAACAATATGTCAACAACATATATTCATCAGAAATTCTATAGTGCTCCCACTCACTTCTTTGGAAATACAAGTTTCTCATAAACTTTGTATACACCAAAATCTTTGATCATCTCATCAAAGCATACATTCCAACTCCGAGATGCTTACTCCAGTCCTTAGAAGGATTGCTGGAGCTTTGCATACTTATTAGCATATTTCAGGATTGACAAAACCTTCTGGTTGTATCACATACAACCTTTCCTCAAAAATCGTCGAGGAAACAATGTTTTGACATCCTATCTGCAAGATTTCATAAATAATGCAGTAATTGCTAACATAATTCCAACAGACTCTTAGCATCGCTACGAGTGAGAAAGTCTCATCGTAGTCAACTCCTTGAACTTGTCGGAAAACATCTTAACGACAAGTCGAGCTTTCTTAATGGTGATACTTACCATCATTGTCCGTCTTCCCTTTTATAATCCATATGTACCTAACAGCCTTATGACCATCAAGTAGTTCTTCCAAAGTCTACACTTTGTTTTCAAATATGGATCCTCTCTCGGATTATATGGCCTCGAGCCATTTTGGAATCCAGGCCACCATCGCTTCTCCATAGCTCGTAGGTTCATTGTTGTCTAGCAACATGACTTCCAAGACAGGATTACGTACCACTCTGAAGTAGTACTCATCCTTGTCATCCTACGAGGTTTGGTAGTGGCTTGATCTGAAGTTTCATGATCACTATCATAAGCTTCCACTTCAATTGGTGTAGGTTCCACAGGAACAACTCCCTGTGCCCTGCCACACACTAGTTGAAGAGACGGTTCAATAACCTCATCAAGTCTCCACCATCCTCCCACTCAATTCTTTCGAGAAAAACTTTTCCTCGAGAAAGGACCCGATTCTAGAAACAATCCTTTATTGCTTTCGAATCTGAGACAGGAGGTTTACCCAACTGTTTTGGGTGTCCTATGAAGATGCATTTATCCGCTTTGGGTTCGAGCTTATCAGCCTGAAACCTTTTCACACAAGCGTCGCAGCCCCAAACTTTTAAGAAATGACAGCTTAGGTTTCTCTAAACCATAGTTCATACGGTGTCATCTCATCGGAATTATGTGGTGCCCTATTTAAAGTGAATGTGTTTGTCTCTAATGCCTAACCCATAAACTATCGTGGTAATTCGATAAGAGACATCATGGTATGCATCATATCCAATAGGGTGCAGTTATGATGTTCGGACACATCATCACACTATGGTGTTCCAGGCTGTATTAGTTGTGAAACAATTTCCACAATGTCTTAATTCTGTGCCAAACTCGTAATTCAGATATTCATCTCTATGATCATATCATAGATATTTTATCCTCTTGTCACGACGATCTTTCAACTTCACTCTGAAATTACTTGAACCTTTCAATAATTCAGACTCGTGATTCATCAAGTAAATATACTCAACATCTACTCAAATCATCTGTGAAGTAAGAACATAACAATATCCACTACACGCCTCAGCACTCATTGGACTGCACACATCAAAATGTATTACTTCCAGCAAGTTGCTTTCTGGTTCCATTTTACTGAAACCGAGTGTCGGTGTACTAGAGTAGGGGTACACTAGTATCCCGAACTTGTGCACGGGCAGTCGCAGCCTCCCATGGGAAGGCTTGCCGGGTGACCGCCAAAGGCCTCCGTGGTTCATTTGGAGCCATTCAAGAACAAAGTATCCAAGTCAAGGAAACAAGACCCCGGCAAGAGGAGCTTGCCGGGAAGGCCAACCACGTGACCCGGCAAGACCCGGTGAGCGACAAGCTCCCGGACGCGACAAGTCAACAACCGCGGCAAGGTGCTTGCTGCGACAAGCCAACACTCCATACCTACGCTCCAGCACATCCGCCAACGTGTCGCCCTGGGACTCTCCCAGGCGTGCGTGGCGGGAGGCTGTGCAGCCAGCGGTGCACAGTGGCATGCAAGCGGCGCAGTTTTCCCTCGTGGCAGGCGGTGGTGTCCCTAACGGTCCCTTTTACACTGTTCGGGCAACGCAGACGGGCACTTAATGCCCTTGTCCCCTGCCGTCAGGGTTAGGTATGATAGCACTGTAGTTGGTAGCTGTACCAACCGCAGCGTCTTTTCCATTTTTACCCTCATCTATGTTGCCACCTGTCGGTGACCCCTTGAGCATATAAAAGGAGGCCCATGCGCAACATAGGGGAGGGGGGGACTCATTCACGCTCGGTCTTGCTAGCTGCTGGAGGGTACTGTAGCACTCCGCACTCCCGAGCAAGAACTCAATACAACCACAAAGCAGGAGTAGGGTTTTACGCATCCGTGCGGCCCGAACCTGGGTAAACCGACCGCGTGCTTCGCCTCGATCTGCTCTTCGTGCGCTCTCCGCCCCCTTGCCGAACCGAAAGGGGCTCGGTCCCCATAGGTGTTCGTGGATTAGCCACCCCGACATCTTTGGCGCGCTAGGTAGGGGGTGCGTCGAGGTTGTGTGAACCTGATCCGGCGTTCACGCGAGCAAAATCTTCATGATCTTCATCGACATGCCGCCGAAGAAGAAGGCTTCGGAGGCGGCCGCTCCGTCTGCGACGAACCCACCACCGCTGGAGCAAACGGCTGGTGGGGTAGACGCCGGCGGAAGAACGGGCGACGAGCGAGCTCACAGTGCCGCCCGGTCCAAGGACAAGGCTGCGCTGCACATCGGCGGCGCGGTCGGCTCCCACAACGACCGGGCGCACTCCAAGGCCTCGGCGTCCGTACATGCACCGCGCCCATCCCAGGAGGCGCGGGACCGGCAGCGTCATGGTACTCACAGTGCCATACGTCTGCTGGGCCAAGATCAAGATGGCGGGTCCCGGAGCGCTCAAGACCAGCATGCACGCCAACATGCTGGCACGAGCGAGGCACGGCCGCTTGGACGAGATATTGCTCCTTCTAACATAGTTAGAAGTCCGAGCATATCCCGTTCCTCGCACCGTTCGCCACCGCCGCCCGCCACACCAGCAGAAGCTCTGGCGCGAGCTCAACTGCTCCTAGACTACCCTCCAGCGGCGGACAAGATCGACGGCTGGAGGGCCACCATTCAGAGTCTCATCGGCTTCGCCAACGGCGACATTCCACGGCAGCCGAGAACTTTGCAGCCGCGGCAGGTCAGCCAGGCCCGAGCCGGTGGCGACAAGACCGGTGGGGATGCAAGCACTATGCACTCTCCACCCCAAAGGCCAGGATCGCCGACTCGACGGATCTACCACGACAGCGACTCCACCGCGTCATCAGATCCACGAGCTCGTCGCGATCAGCGCCATGTCCTTCACGAACGACAACAAGAGGACGCTCGTACTCGCATCGAGCGCCGAAGAGAAGCGCGGCGTCAATCAAACCAGCACGCTGGGCCCTCTGTCGAAATGCATGCGCCAGGGGAACTGGACGACTTGCCGTACGCGGTAGGTTGTCCTGCGTTCACCCGTGAGCTGCGGCAAGTCCAGTGGCCCAGCAAGAAGAACTTCAAGCCAGATGTGCCGGAGAAGTACGACGGCAAGTCGCATCCGTCGGAGTTCCTCAGCATCTACACCATCGCGGTGCAGGCTGCCGGGGGACGGGACGACAAGATCCTTGCCAACTACTTCCCGCTGGTGCTCAAGCCCAACTTCAGGTCCTGGCTCATGCACTTGCCGGAGAACTCCATATCCTCCTGGACAGACCTATGCCATGAGTTTGTCGGCGCCTTTACAAGCGGCCACAAACCTCATGGCCAGGAGAGTGACCTTCACCTGCTCGTCCAGAAGGAAGGAGAGCCCTTGCGCAAGTATATCCAGAGATTCAGCCGTGTACAGCACAACATCCCCAACATCCACCCTGCCGCGGTCATCAGCGCGTTTCATCAGAACGTGCGTAACCGCAGGATGCGGGAGGAGATGGCGATGTGCAAGATCAGGGACGTCAGCGAGCCGTATGCCCTGGCCGACAAATGTGCGCGTGCTGAGGAAGGGAGGAAACTCCCCGGAGAAAAAGCAGCAGCAGAGGGATCTGACAGCGAAGATGCCGCCCCGGCAAAGAAAAACCGGCGGCACAACAACAGGAAGAAGAAGGGCAGAGATGTGCTTGCCGTCGAGCAGTCCGGCAATGAAGGTGGCGCCAAGAAAGCCAAGGTTGGTAGCTCCGGCAAGGAGGTTGCCGCATGCACCAACTGTCAGGCTGTGGCGGTCGCCGACAAGCAGGACGGCTCCGACAAGCAGTACTGCAAGATCCACCGCACCAAGGGCCATGACCTCCAAAGCTGCAAGAAGGTTGAGCAGCTTGTCCTGCAGCAGAAGGCTGAGTACGAGCGGCGCGACAAGGAGAGGGCCCAAGGAGGCGCTGGAGAGCCCAGCAAGAAGCGCACCGGTCGGGGAGGACGCCGCGGCAAGGCCAAGCAGCAGCAAGGAGACAGACCTCCCCGGGGCTGCGACAAGGATGAAGAAGATGACGGCGACGACGAAGACATGGATGATGCCGAGACCAGTGAGCAGGAGTTTCAGAAAGCCACGGAGGTCTTGTGCGCTGACGGTGGTGCTTCTCTGCATACTTCACACCGCCAACTCAAGTAGTGGGCGCGGGAAGTTAATGCGGCAGAACCACCTGTCGAGTCGCGCAAACTTTTGAAATGGTCCAGCATGCCTATCATCTTTGATATTGAGGACCACCCTGATCGCACAACCGCGGTCGGGTGTTTGCCGATGTTGGTTTCACCAACTATCCGCAACCTCAAGGTCACCAAGATGCTAGTTGACGGCGGGGCCGGCTTGAATCTGATCTCCTCCGCTGTGCTCCAGAAACTCCAGATCCCTGACAGCGAGCTTGAAGAGACCGGTACATTCCAAGGAATTAACCCAGGAAGAAGCCAGCCGAAGGGAAAAGTCACGTTGCCAGTCACATTTGGCAGCGAGATGAACTTCAGGACTGAGAGGGTCACCTTTGACGTTGCCGATATTCCATTGCCTTACAATGGAATACTTGGTCGTCCAGCACTTGCCAAGTTCATGGCAGCCTCTCACTACGCCTACAACATGTTGAAGATGCCAGGCCCGATAAGTGTCATCTCTGTCCCTGGCGACAAGAAGGATGCCCTTATCTGCGTCGACAAAATCTACCGGGAAGTAGCAGCCGCTACAGATAGCAAGTCACTTGCCGCTGAAGCTCCCGGGGGGAAGAAGGAGACCAAGTCCGGCAAGAGTTCGGGTGCCCACTCGGGCAAGCGCACCTCTTCGGAGTGCTGCGCTGCTGTCGAGGACGCACCATCGAGCTCCACCGGCAAGTGTAAGAAGGCAGTGGCAGCTCCGCCAGAAACCAAGAAGGTGTCCGCCAAGGAGGACGGCACTGGTGGTACCTTCACCATCAGTGCCACGCTTGACCCTAAATAGGAAAGCGCGCTCATTGCTTTCCTGCGGGGCGAACGTCGACGTGTTTGCATGGCAACCATCTGACATCCCCGGTGTTCCCAGGAAAGTAATTGAGCACCATCTTGCCGTTTGTCCTCATGCGCGGCCCGTCAAACAGAAAGTCAGGAAGCAAGCAGTGGAGCGCCAAGAGTTCATAGCAGAAGAGATCAAGAAACTGGAAGCAGCAGGCCTTGTCAGAGGAGTGCTCCATCCCACGTGGTTGGCCAATCCTGTAGTCGTGCGCAAGGCAAACGGAAAATGGAGGCTTTGTATTGACTTTACTGATGTTAATAAAGCTTGTCCCAAAGACCCATTTCCCTTGCCGCGCATTGACCAGATTGTTGACTCCACGGCCGGATGTGACTTGCTTTCATTTCTTGACGTATACTCAGGATATCATCAGATCTTCATGGCAGAAGAAGATGAGGAGAAAACCGCATTTATCACTCCATGTGGCACGTACTGCTTCGTACGGATGCCTTTCGGTTTGAAAAATGCCGGTTCAACATTTGCAAGGGTAGTCCACGTCGCTCTTGAGCCGCAAATACACAGAAATGTGGAAGCTTACATGGATGATATAGTGGTCAAGAGCAAGGACAGGGCAACTCTGATACAAGATTTGGATGAGACCTTTGCAAATCTGCGCAAGATCAACCTCAAGCTAAACCCTGAGAAGTGTGTGTTTGGAGTTCCTTCCGGCAAGCTTCTCGGGTTTTTTGTATCTCAACGGGGAATTGAAGCCAATCCCGACAAGATCAGGGCCATTGAGCAAATCGAAGCACCAAAGCGCGTCAAGGATGTACGAAGACTTGCCGGTTGCGTGGCTGCTCTCAGCAGGTTTATCTCTAGGTCTGCTGAGCGCGCCCTGCCATTCTTCAAAATACTGAAAAAGGCAGGTCCGATGCAATGGACTCCGGAAGCGGAGGCCGCGCTGCAGGACTTGAAGAAATACCTGTCCTCCGCTCCGACACTTGTCGCACCTAAGCCACAAGAGAAGTTGCTGCTGTATATAGCGGCAACCAATCAAGTGGTTAGTGCTGCGTTAGTGGCTGAGAGGGAGGCGGATGACGAGCCAGCAACCATGGCAAGCGCATCCAGCGACAAGTAGGGGGCTCCCCCGACAAGCTCTGGTCCCGACAAGGATAAATCTGCGCGGACGTGCGAAGAGGTACAGAAGAGAATGGTGCAGCGCCCAGTTTACTTTGTCAGTTCCCTCCTGCAGGGGGCTAGATCAAGGTATTCTGGTGTGCAGAAATTGCTTTTCGGCCTTCTCATGGCCTCGAGAAAGCTGCGCCATTACTTCCAAGCACATGAAATCACAGTTGTCACCCGCTTTCCGCTGAAGAGGATATTGCAGAATCCAGAAGCGACAGGCAGGATTGTTGAGTGGGCGCTAGAACTGTCAAGCTTTGGCCTCAAGTTTGAGAGTACTTCAACTATCCAAAGCAGAGCGTTGGCAGAATTCATAGCAGAGTGGACACCAACACCAGACGAAGAAATTCCAGAGACGAGCATCCCCGTCAAGGAGGCAAGCAAAGAGTGGCTGATGTACTTTGATGGTGCCTTCTCGCTGCAAGGCGCCGGTGCTGGCGTGCTGCTTGTCGCACCCACCGGAGAGCACCTCAAGTACGTAGTCCAGATGCACTTTCCCAGGGAGCAAGCAACAAACAATACTGCAAAGTATGAAGGCTTGCTTGCCGGTCTCAGGATTGCGGCAGACCTTGGGATCAAGAAGCTCATTGTCAGGGGTGACTCGCAGCTTGTCGTTCGCCAAGTGAACAAGAATTACCAGAGTCCGTTGATGGAAGCCTACATCGACGAAGTGAGAAAGCTAGAAGAGCACTTTGACGGCCTGCAGATGGAGCATATTCCAAGAGCTGAGAGCGACATCGCCGATGGCCTGTCAAAGTGTGCTGCACTTAAGTTACCTGTGGAACCAGGGATCTTTGTGCTCAAGCTGTCTCAACCGTCCGTAGCACCATCAACTGGACAGAGCAAGAAGAGGAAGTTGGTTTTTGGAGACTATTTTCCGGCAGAGCTTCCCGAAGCCGCCGCCAAGAAGGTCCCCAAGATCACTACCAAGAATGCTGAGGAGAAGTCTGCTCCGGCAAGCCCTAGGGTTTGTTCCGTCGAAGCAGACGCTCCCGACAAGTTTTGCTCCGGCAAGCTTGCCGGGGAACATCAAGCTCCGGCAGAGCCGCAGGTTCTTGTCGTAGAAGCGGATGTTCCCGCAGCAGTAGATGTGCCTTTAGTCCTTGTTGTCGAGCCACAGGCTCCAGCATGGGCACAGCAGGTTGTCCGTTTTCTCCAGACAGGAGAACTTCCCGAAGAGCAAGAAGAAGCGGAAAGAGTAGCCCGGCAGTCAAGTATGTACCAGTTTGTCGACAGCACACTGTACAGAAGAAGACTCAACGGCGTGAAATTGAAGTGTATTCCCCGGGAAGATGGACAGAAGCTGTTGGCAGAGATACATGGAGGCATATGTGGTCACCACATTGGCGCAAGAGCACTTGTCGGCAAAGCTTTCCGGCAAGGTTTCTTTTGGCCGACAGCCCTCCAGGATGCAACTGCACAAGTAACCAAGTGTGAAGCGTGCCAGTTCCATTCCAAGCAGATACACCAGCCAGCTCAAGCTCTCCAGACGATCCCTTTATCCTGGCCATTTTTGGTCTGGGGGCTCGATATCCTCGGCCCCTTTCCCCGAGCTGTCGGGGGCTTTGAGTACTTGTACATTGCAATCGACAAGTTCACAAAGTGGCCGGAAGTGGAACCAGTGAGGAAGGTGACAGCACAGTCGGCAGTCAAGTTCATCAGGTCAATTGTTTGCCGCTTCGGGATCCCTAACAGGTTGATCACCGACAATGGTACGCAATTTACGAGCCGCACCTTCATGCAGTACGTCCAAGATCTTGGCGCCAAGGTCTGCTTCACTTCTGTTGCTCACCCGAGAAGCAACGGTCAAGCGGAGAGGGCAAATGCTGAAGTGCTGCGTGGGCTCAAGACCAGAACTTTCGACAGGCTGCACAAGTGCGGAAGAAACTGGATCGAGGAGGTGCCGGTGGTTCTTTGGTCGATCAGAACGATGCCAAATCGAGCCACTAGCCAGACACCTTTCGCTCTAGTCTATGGAGCAGAGGCAGTTCTCCCCACGGAACTCGTATACGGGTCGCCTCGAGTGCTCGCTTATGATGAGCTTGAGCAAGAGCAGCTGCGACAAGATGACGCGCTGCTCCTTGAGGAGGGCCGTCTTCAGGCTGCTGTGCGAGCTGCTCGCTACCAGCAAGCTTTGCGCCGCTACCACAGCCGCAAAATTAATGCCAGAAGTCTCGAGGAAGGCGACTTTGTTCTTTGGCGCGTTTAGTCCGCCAAGAATTCCAACAAGTTGACGTCGAAGTGGGAAGGCCCTTACCGGGTGAAACGAGTCACTAGGCCTGGCGCTGTCCGCCTTGAGACCGAAGATGGCATTCCGGTGAGCAACTCCTGGAACATCGAGCATCTTCGTAAGTTTTACCCGTAAGGCGCGGTTGCCGGAACCCGTTCTGGCAACCACCTTTTGTACAAGTCTTACCGCTGTTGCATGTAATCCTTTGTACAAAGCCGGGCGCAGACCCCGTGCATAAATAAAGTGTGCTTTGCACATCTTGTCGATTTCGTGCTTTCTATTTATTGCATATGTTATCTGACACTTTGTGCAGCACCTACCCCCGGTAAGCAATAACGAGCCATAAGGTTCCATATCTTTTTGTTTTCTCCCCTCTTTCTTTTTTAGCAAGGAAAGGAAGGTCCCCTCGCCCACAAGTTTGCCGGGGGGAAGGAGAATATAATGGTATGGACCAGGCGTCGTTCAAGAAGCAAATAACAGAAAAGCTAAGTTGCCAAAGTTTGAGCAATCAATTTCTCTAAATTTTTAAGTTATCTTCCTTGAACGACCGTGCTTTGTATGGAAAACCTGTGCGCGGAGGAACCAACTCGTAGCTAGTTGCGCCCTTACTGTTGTTTCGAGTCCGCTCAACAACATAAGTGAGCTGCGACTAGTTGCGACAAGGTTACTTGTCGGCCGCGGCACCGCCAACAGGCTGCTGACGTTCCGCACTCAGCGCTCGCGGCTAAGGTGCCTGCGCCGGCAAGTTCCCTAAAAGCGTAGGGCAAAAACATACAAAACAAAGGATCGAGTAAAGGAAATAACACTGTAGTTATGCCCAAAATAAAGTTATATTACAAGATAGCTTGTCGCGGCTCTAATAAATTGTTTTCATAACATGAATAGCAGCGACAAGAAAAAGGAGGAAACGGGCGGCCTAATCTACGCGATCGCCCTCGATCCTCTTGATCCCGCTCACCTTGTCCACAATGGGTGCGACAAGGGCCTTGAGCACCTCCAGATCGATATCCGGCGGCAAGGATCTAAGGACGTTGGTGAGGCGGAGACCCGGGTTGCGGAAGGCCACCTTCATCAGCACCTTTTGGAGGGCTCCCGCGCAGATCTTGCGCGACTCGTTGGCCAGCTGCTTTGGGATCTTCTCCCGGAGCCGCTGGAGCGCCGTCGCCACGCCCTTGAAGAACAGGATGAGTTTGGCGCTGGGCTGGAGGTTTTCGTCGAAGGAGTACCCAAAATCCGCCATCCCCAGCTGCGTCAACTCCCCGTCAATGTCTCCGGCGACGTTCACGAGATTCTCTGTCCAATGCTCCACGGTCTCCCTGAAAATCTTCTGGGCGGCACCAGCATCCGCCAGCAGCACCTTGCCGGCCTGGACTTCTTCCTTCAGGGCTGCCTCCTGCTCCTTGGCGCCGTCCAGCGCCTTGGTCGAAGCAGTCAGCTTCAACTCAAGGTCGGCAAGGACTCCTTGGCGGTGATCAACTCCTTGCCCTTCTCGGCAAGACGCGCCTGCAGCTCCAAGCGGTCGTGGGCGTCCTTCTCCCGTTCAAGCTTGAGCGTGGCAAGCTCCTCGCCGCTCGCCTTGAGGTCCGCCTCCAGCTGCGCCACCCTCGCCTCCAGCTCTTTCTTGGCGGCCTCGGCAGCTGCGGCGGCGTCCTCTGCTTGCTTGACGGCCCCGCCAACCGTTCGCTCGCGCACGGCGAGCTCTTCCTCGTGGCTGTCCAGGTTGATCTTCCGCTGCGCCAACTCGCCCTCCCGCGTAGTTATCTTCTCAGCGGCAAGCCGCTGTTGCTCTTCGACGTCGGCCTTCTCGAGGAAGAAGGCCGTCTGCGCTTTGGCAAGTTGCTCCCGCTCCGCTGCCAAGGACCGGAGAGCTTCCCGGTGAAAGCCCGCAAGCTCCTCCGCATGCTTCTCGATATCCACGCCCGCCTTGGCGGCAAGCGCTTCGTGAGACTCTAGCTTGGCCTGCCGGGCGCGGTAGAGCGCCACCAGCTTCCGCAGCAAGCGTTCCTCCTCTGGCTCGTTGCTGCTGCTACTTGGCGCGTCGACCAGGGTCTGCCCGGCGGAGGCGAGCACTTCTCCGTCGAAGTTTTCTCCCTCGACCGGCGCTCTGGAGCTTGACGCCCAGGGAAGGTTGATGAAGACACCCTCGCCGGCCTTCAGGTAGATGCCTGGCTGGGGCTCTTCGGAGCCTGTCGCGGCGGCAGCGGCGGACGGATCGGCGGTCGGCATAGCGCCTGGCGCTCCTGCGGCCCCAGGGCCGTCAGTACGATCGCCAGACTCCCCGCCTGCCGCTGCGGCGGTGGCCTTGGCGGCCTCGTCGCCGGCGAGATCGTCAGCGTCGTTTGCCCCTTCGGGGGCAGCAGGGTCGTTGGCTGCAACCTCAGTCTCCATCGGCTCTGGAGCACACGGATCTGATGAGCGGAAAAGGGGAGAGGAGTCAAGAAAAATCCAAGAGAAAACAAAGATCAAAAGAAAAAAAACCCAAGAGAAGTTTCCAAGCAAGAGGATTACCTGCGCTGGGCTCCGCGGTCGTGGTCTCTGTCGCCGGGGGGCGCTGGTGCTGTCCCTTGCCGGAGACCCCTCCCTCGTCGGGGACTTCTCCCTCGCCGGAGAACTCCCCCTTGCCGGAGAATCCCTCGCCGGAGAATCCCTTGCCGGAGAATTCTCCCTTGGCGGTGTAGTCGAAGCAGAGGGCATGCCGGGGGCTGTCTCCGGACGCTCCTGGTGGGGCTGCTCTGCTCCTACACAAATCAACAACCAAGTTGTCAGCAAAGAAAAGCATCCATTCACGCCCAACAGCAAAAGAAAACCCAATACTTACGCTGGGGGCTGCTCTGGAGGATGATTGCCGGGTCCGGCAGGGTGGTCTCAGGCGCACCTTCTTCTGGCGGAGTGGGTGCATCGTCAATAATAACCACCGGGATCTTGGCCCTCTTTGCCGCCCTCTCGGCCAGAGTCCTGAAAAAGGAACAAGTTCAGAAGCAAGTGAGATACAAGACAAGACAGCAAAAATCGAAGCACGGCAAGTACGGCAAGGAATCTTACTCTTCCTCTTCTTCTTTGGAGCTGAAGGCGGAGAAGTCGAAGTCTGGCTCCCGTCCGGCGCGAGGAGGAGTAGGGTCCCTTGGCCGCTTGGCGGGAGCTGTGGTGGCTGTCTGCGACGACCCCGTTCCGGCAGCCGCCGCGGCGTGAGAAGTGGTTGGAGCAGAAGCAGTGGTCTGAGAAGACCCTGCTTTGGTTGCCGCGGCAGCATGAGACGATCCCGCGGCAGCAGTGCTTGCCGCGGTGGAGCGTGTCGTGCGGCGTGGCGACTGTTGGCTCGCCTGTCGCTCCGCTGCTTCCTCGGCCTTGCGGAGATGCCTTCTTGGCGGAGCTGGGGGCTCTGCTTCCGGCAAGCTTGCTGAAGACGAGGAGGAGGAGGAGTCGATCTGCAACGACCCGCTTGAATCTTCGGCGGGCTCGCTCGGCTCGGCGCCACGCCCGGCAAGCTCCCCTCCACTGGCAAGTCCTTCTCGCTCGGTGCGGCTTGCCGCCGCCTCTGCCTCTGCTTCCTCCACGGTGAAGCCGAACTCGCCTGCGGCTGCAGCTGCCGCCGCCTCTTCCAGCCTGGTGGCGATGCGTTGCAGCTCTGCATCGGTGGTGTCGCGGGTGAGACCGTCCTTCTCGTTGGGGCGGACCGCCACTTCCACCAAGTCGTCGAAGAATTGCTGCACAACATCATCTTCGGGCTCTTGCCAAGTTGGCTCAATCCCGTGCGAGTCGCACAACGGCATCATTACCCAGATGCGGTCGAGCGCAGAATTGTTGCATAACGGGACGACACCCCGCGGCAACCTGAAGACTTCGGGATGCTGGGGGTCGTACTTGAACAATTCTTGAAGCATGGCGTTGAGCTCCAAGACAGTGAAATTGAAGTTAAGGCCCGGGCGCAGCCTCATGATATCTGCCGCATTCTTGAACTCCCAGGCGGGTCTCCCTCTCTCCTGCAGTGGGGCGATGCGGCGGCGAAGGAAGTCTGCGCCAACTGCGCCTACAGTCAGCCCGGCAAGCCTGAGACGCTGAATCCGGGCGACGGCAATCCTCAGCCTAGCGTCCACCGGGGCCACATCACTCCAATCGCTGCCGCGCACTATTGGGGTTTGGCGCTGGGCAGTAAATGGCTGCGGGTTCTCCTCAACAATCCAACACCAATCAGCTCTCCACTCCTCCCACTTGCCGCGGAGCTCTCCCTCCAGATAGGCCTCCTTCTTGTCGGCCCTCGAGATCCAGGCGATTCCGCCAGATAATGCCTCTCCTCTCTCTACCCGGGGCATGAAGAAATGGCGGAAGAGAGCTACGTTGGGATGGACTCCGACAAAATTTTCGCAGAGATGTGCGAAAACTGCCATGGTCAAGACGGTGTTGGGGGTGAAATCAAGGAGGCGGAACCCGTAGGTGTTCATGATGTCGCAAAAGAACTCAGAAAAGGGCGGGCAGAGCCCGCAGTAGAAAAACAGAGCAAAGAAAGGATAGCCATTGGGGGCTGTCTTCCAGGCGGCGGCGGGGAGTACCTGCGTGCGCGGGTGCGCTCGCGTCTCCGTCGACCAGAAAAGGTAATAGTCCTCCCTCAGCTCCTTCGCGGCAAGCCTGGGGGGGAAGATAGCCCGCTCCTTCCACAGCGCCGCCAGCCGCTGCGCCTCGGTCGTCTTCACGGCCTTCCCCTTGTCGGCCTTCGGAGCCATCTCGGAAGTGGTGGGGGAGGTCGGCGGCGTTGGTGGTGCTGGTGGCGATGGGGGGCGAGGCGCTGCTCTCTTTCGACTTTGGGAAGGCGAGGGAGCGGCGGAGATTTCTGAGATTAGGAGCAACGGGCGAATGGGCGAACTGCCCCTGTTTCCCCTGCTTATAAGGGGGGAGGGGGCGGACGTTCCGTTTTCCCGAATAAAGAAACCTCCCACGACCTCTCCCACGATGCCGCGATTGACGCGTGCCGTTCGGGGAGGGCGCGGTGGATACGGAGAAAGATTCGGCGTAACCTAGGCCGCGCGTGCCCGTGCCCTGTTTTGGGCCTGCCCCAACAGCGCTCGGCACCGTGTATGGCCCAGGCCCGGGGGCTCCTGTCGGTGTACTAGAGTAGGGGTACCCTAGTATCCCGAACTTGTGCACGGGCAGTCGCAGCCTCCTGTGGCAAGGCTTGCCGGGTGACCGCCAAAGGCCTCCGTGGTTCATTTGGAGCCATTCAAGAACAAAGTATCCAAGTCAAGGAAACAAGACCCCGGCAAGAGGAGCTTGCCGGGAAGGCCAACCACGCGACCCGGCAAGACCCGGTGAGCGACAAGCTCCCAGACATGACAAGTCAACAACCGCGGCAAGGTGCTTGCCGCGACAAGCCAACACTCCGTACCTACGCTCCAGCACATCCGCCAATGTGTCGCCCTGGGACTCTCCCAGGCGTGCGTGGTGGGAGGTTGTACAGCCAGCGGTGCGCAGTGGCATGCAAGCGGCGTAGTTTGCCCTCGTGGCAGGCGGTGGTGTCCCTGACGGTCCCTTTTACACTGTTCGAGCGACGCAGACGGGCACTTAATGCCCTTGTCCCCTGCCGTCAGGGTTAGGTATGATAGCACTGTAGTTGGTAGCTGTACCAACCGCAGCGTCTTTTCCATTTTTACCCTCATCTATGTTGCCACCTGTCGGTGACCCCTTGAGCATATAAAAGGAGGCCCATGCGCAACATAGGGGAGGGGGGGACTCATTCACGCTCGGTCTTGCTAGCTGCTGGAGGGTACTGTAGCACTCCGTGCTCCCGAGCAAGAACTCAATACAACCACAAAGCAGGAGTAGGGTTTTACGCATCCGTGCGGCCCGAACCTGGGTAAACCGACCGCGTGCTTCGCCTCGATCTACTCTTCGTGCGCTCTCCGCCCCCTTGCCGAACCGAAAGGGGCTCGGTCCCCATAGGTGTTCATGAATTAGCCACCCCGACACCGAGGCTTTCAGTCATCTTGCCCATGTGGTATGATTTGCATGTCTCAAGTGATTCAAAATCAAGTGAGTCCAAACGATCCATCTGTATAGAGTTTCTTCATGCATATCTACCAACAAACATGGTTCGCATGTCTCAATCCTTTCAAAAATGAGTGAGTCCAAAGATCCATCAACATGGAGCTTCTTCATGCGTTTTATACCGATATGACTTACGTGGCAATGCCACAAGTAGGTGGTACTATCATTACTATCTAATATCTTTTGGCATGAACATGTGTATCACTACGATCGAGATTCAATAAACCATTCATTTTAGGCGTAAGACCATTGAAGGTATTATTCAAATAAACAGAGTAACTACTATTCTCTTTAAATGAATAACCGTATTGCGATAGACATAATCCAATCATGTCTATGCTCAACGCAAACACCAAATAACAATTATTTAGGTTTAACACCAATCTCGATGGTAGAGGGAGCGTGCGATGCTTGATCATATCAACATTGGAAACACTTCCAACACATATCGTTAGCTCACATTTAGCTAGTCTCCGTTTATTCCGTAGCTTTTATTTCGAGTTACTAACATTTAGCAACTGAACCGGTATCTAATACCCTGGTGCTACTAGGAGTACTAGTAAAGTACACATCAACACAATGCATATCCAATATACTTCTATCGACCTTGCCAGCCTTACCAAGTATCTAGGGTAATTCTGCTCCAGTGGTTGTTCCTCTTATTACAGAAGCACTTAGTCTCGGGTTTGGGTTCAACCTCGGGTTTCTTCACTAGAGCAGCAGCTGAATTGACATTTCATGAAGTATCCCTTCTTGCCCTTGCCCTTCTTGAAACTAGTGGTTTCACTAACCATCAACAATTGATGCTCCTTCTTGATTTCTACTTTTGTGGTGTCAAACATCGCGAATATCTCAAGGATCATCATATATGTCCCTGATATATTATAGTTCATCACGAAGCTCTAGCAGCTTGGTGGTAATAACTTCGGAGAACTATCACTATTTCATTTGGAAGATCAACTCCCACTTGATTCAAGCGATTGTTGTACTCAGACAATCTGAGCACAAGCTCAACAATTGAGCTTTTCTCCTTAGTTTGTAGGCTAAGAAAATCGTCGGAGGTCTTATACCTCTTGACGTGGGCACGAGCCTGAAATCCCAATTTTAGCCCTCAAAACATCTCATATGTTTCGTGACGTTTCAAAATGTCTTCGGTGCCTCAAATCTAAACCGTTTAACTGAACTATCACGTAGTTATCAAAACGTGTATGTCAGATGTTCGCAACATCCACAGATGACGTTCGAGGTTCAGCACACTGAGCTGTGCATTAAGGACATAAGCCTTCTATGAAGCAATGAGGACAATCCTCAGTTTACGGACCTAGTCCGCATAATTGCTACTATCAACTTTCAACTAAATTTTCTCTAGGAACATAACTAAAAAGTAGAACTGAAGCACGAGCTACGAGATAATTTGCGAAGACCTTTTGACTATGTTCAGGATAATTAAGTTCATCTTATGAACTCCCACTCAGATAGACATCCCTCTAGTCATCTAAGTGATTACATGATCCGAGTCAACTAGACCGTGTCCGATCATCACGTGAGATGGACTAGTCAACGTCGGTGAACATCTTCATGTTGATCGTATCTTCTATACGACTCATGCTCGACCTTTCGGTCTTCTGTGTTCCGAGGCCATGTCTGTACACATGCTAGGCTCGTCAAGTCAACCTAAGTGTTTTGCGTGTGTAAATCTGTCTTACACCCGTTGTATGTGAACGTAAGGATCTATCACACCCGATCATCACGTGGTGCTTCGAAACGACGAACTTTAGCAACGGTGCACAGTTAGGGGAGAACACTTCTTGAAATTGTTGTAAGGGATCATCTTATTTACTACCGTCGTTCTAAGTAAACAAGATGTACAAACATGATAAACATCACATGCAATCAAATAGTGACATGATATGGCCAGTATCATATTGCTCCTTTTGATCTCCATCTTCGGGGCTCCATGATCATCATCGTCACCGGCATGACACCATGATCTCCATCATCGTGTCTTCATGAAGTTGTCTCCCCAACTATTACTTCTACTACTACAGCTAACGGTTAGCAATAAAGTAAAGTAATTACATGACATTTAAGTTGACACGCAGGTCATAAATAAATAAAGACAACTCCTATGGCTCCTGCCGGTTGTCATACTCATCGACATGCAAGTCGTGATTCCTATTACAAGAACATGATCAATCTCATACATCACATATATCATTCATCACATCCTTTTGGCCATATCACATCACATAGCATACCCTGCAAAAACAAGTTAGACGTCCTCTAATTGTTGTTTGCATGTTTTACGTGGCTGCTATGGGTTTCTAGCAAGAACGTTTCTTACCTACGCAAAGACCACAACGTGATATGCCAATTGCTATTTACCCTTCATAAGGACCCTTTTCATCGAATCCGATCCGACTAAAGTGGGAGAGACAGACACCCGACAGCCACCTTATGCAACTAGTGCATGTTTGTCGGTGGAACAGGTCTCACGTAAGCGTACGTGTAAGGTTGGTCCGGGCCGCTTCATCCCACAATGCCGCTGAATCAAGATTGGACTAGTAACGGTAAGCATATTGAACAAAATCAACGCCCACAACTACTTTGTGTTCTACTCGTGCATAGAATCTACGCAATAGACCTAGCTCATGATGCCACTGTTGGGGAACGTAGCAGAAATTCAAAATTTTCCTACGTGTCACCAAGATCTATCTATGGAGAAACCAGCAACGAGGGGAAGGAGAGTGCATCTACATACCCTCGTAGATCGCTAAGCGGAAGCGTTCAAGAAACGGGGTTGATGGAGTCGTACTCATCATGATCCAAATCACCGGAGATCCTAGCGCCGAACGGACGGCACCTCCGCGTTCAACACACGTACAGCCCGGTGACGTCTCCCATGCCTTGATCCAGCAAGGAGAGAGGGAGAGGTTGAGGAAGACTCCATCCAGCAGCAGCACAACGGCGTGGTGGTGATGGAGGAGCGTTGCAATCCTGCAGGGCTTCGCCAAGCACCACGGGATATGAGGAGAAAGAGAGGGAGGGTTGCACCAACGAGAGAGATCAAATCACGTGTTATGGGCAGCCCCAAGGCCTCACTATATATAGGGGAGAGGGAGGAGGGTGCGCCCCCTCTAGGGTTCCCACCCCTAGGGGGGCGGCAGCCCTAGATGGGAAAGGGGAGGCGGCCAAGAGGGGGAGAGAGGGAGGCGCCCCCTAGGGTGGGCCCTAGGCCCATCTAAGCCTAGGGTTTCCCCTCTCTCCTCCTTTGCTGCGCCTTGGGCCTTGTGGGAGGCACACCAGCCCACTTAGGGGCTGGTCCCTCACCACTCTTGGCCCATGCAAGCCTCCGGGGCTGGTGGCCCCACTTGGTGGACCCCCGGGACCCTCCCGGTGGTCCCGGTACGTTACCGATAAACCCCGAAACTCTTCCGATGACCAAAACAGGACTTCCCATATATAAATCTTTACCTCCGAACCATTCTGGAACTCCTCGTGACGTCCGGGATCTCATCCGGGACTCCGAACAACATTCGGTAACCACATACAAACTTCCTTTATAACCCTAGCGTCATCGAACCTTAAGTGTGTAGACCCTACGGGTTCGGGAGACATGCAGACATGACCGTGACGTTCTCCGGTCAATAACCAATAGCGGGATCTGGATACCCATGTTGGCTCCCACATGCTCCACGATGATCTCATCGGATGAACCACGATGTCAAGGACTTAATCAATCCCGTATACAATTCCCTTTGTCTAGCGGTATTGTACTTGCCCGAGATTCGATCGTCGGTATCCCGATACCTTGTTCAATCTCGTTACCGGCAAGTCTCTTTACTCGTTCCGTAACACATCATCCCGTGATCAATTCCTTGATCATATTATGCACATTATGATGATGTCCTACCGAGTGGGCCCAGAGATACCTCTCCGCTTACACGGAGTGACAAATCCCAGTCTCGATTTGTGCCAACCCAACAAACACTTTCGGAGATACCTGTAGTGTACCTTTATAGCCACCCAGTTACGTTGTGACGTTTGGCACACCCAAAGCACTCCTACGGTATCCGGGAGTTGCACAATCTCATGGTCTAAGGAAATGATACTTGACATTAGAAAAGCTTTAGCATACGAACTACACGATCTTGTGCTAGGCTTAGGATTGGGTCTTGTCCATCACATCATTCTCCTAATGATGTGATCCCGTTATCAACGACATCCAATGTCCATGGTTAGGAAACTGTAACCATCTATTGATCAACGAGCTAGTCAACTAGAGGCTTACTAGGGACGTGGTGTTGTCTATGTATCCACACATGTATCTGAGTTTCCTATCAATACAATTCTAGCATGGATAATAAACGATTATCATGAACAAGGAAATATAACAATAACTTATTTATTATTGCCTCTAGGGCATATTTCCAACAGGGTGAACATCAGGGATATTGTACTGTACCCGGCTGAACCTCTGTATATATTTGCACAGACTCTCGCCTCCCTTCTGGGGAATGACGTGCAGGTCGCTTGCTTGGCCATGGGCTTGGTGACCTCCAGTAAAGGCGCCAACAAACTCATGGCACAAATCCGACCAGGAGGAAATAGAGTCTACCGGCAAGTGCATCAACCACGACATGGTGTTGGGTTTAAGAGCCAATGGAAAGTAATTCGCAAGCACCTTATCGTCGCGGGCTCCGGCAGCTTGCATCGCGATGGTGTAGATGCTGAGGAACTCAGACGGGTGGGTCTTGCCGTTGTACTTCTCGCCAACGTCAGGTTTGAAGGTGCGGTGAGTGGGCCACTGGAACTGCCGCAGCTCACGGGTAAAAGCCGGACAGCCTACCTCGTAAGGTAGGCCTCCAGGGCTCTCCGGGGCCGGGTGGTTCGCAGCAGGCCCTACTCGCCTGTCCGACTGGTGGCGCGCTCCACGCCGGCGTTCGATAGTGGTTCGAGCGTCTTCATGGGCTCGTTCCCGAAGAACTTGGCGCTGGTCACAGCGGGTATGTGGGTCGGACGACGCTATGGAGATGTCGTCGCCCGTGACGTCGCGATGAGCCAGCGTCCGCGGTACCGGATGGGGAGGAGGTGAATGCACCGTGGTCGCGGCACCACTGGCTTTTCCGCCACTGGTGCGTGGGACTCCATTGGAGCGTCGACCCAGGGGCTCCACCGGGCTTGGTTCGTCTTTGTTGGCCACCGCAACAAGGCTTCGGATAGTGGCTCTCCATTCGTCGAGTTTCCCCGTGGTGGGGGGAAAGTCGAGGAGCAACTACGCGCGCGCCAGGGCCTCTGCTGGCGTCGGCGGCAGCGGAACCTGCACGGATCGCGACGCGCTTCGACTTCTGACCATGTCAGAAGGAGCCCTATCACGATCCCGCGGTCGCATGCCGTTTTCACCAGGGCTTCGGCGAGCGGGCAGGTCTTCTACGTCCTGGGAGTGGCGCTCGGGGCTCTTCCCACGGTGACGCCCGGGATCTTCAGCGTGACGATGCCATTCATCACGCGCTGCCTGGGAGGAGCGCGTTGTTGGCGCCGGCGTGGGAGTCTTGGAGGCCCTTGCGTCGCCTTCGGGTGGGGCGGCAATGACCTTGGAAGGCCCCGCTCCACCCGCGGAGGGCCTGGCTCCGCCTTTGGATTTGGCGATGTGTGGCCCGTTACTAGGCGCACAAACATCACCGCCTCCCAAACTCCGGCTGCTGGGACGGTGCTGGTGTTCGCGAGCTGCGCCCCGGGTCCTTTCTGTGACCGGTCCGCTGCTCGCCCGCGTCGGGACGGGCTGTCCGGCTTCCGACTGGCCAACCGCCACCGTCGTCTTCTTCTTGGGCACCATGATGATGAAGAAGCGTCGAACTAACTACTAAAGCCGATTCTCACAACCGCGCCCCCTACCTGGCGCGCCAAAGATGTCGGTGGGAACGACACCTATGGGATCACAAGAATCCCTACTACGGCTGGCGGGGCGCGGGGTCGTGAGAAGAGCAGATCAAACAGATAGTACAAAGTTTGTTTATCCAGGTTCGGGCCGCGAGGATGCGTAAAACCCTACTCCTACTTTGGTGGATGTATATTCCTGTCCTTGAGCTAGCTCTGGGGCGTTAGGAGCTCCAAAAAGCCGAATCCTTCTCCTGGTCGCCTCGGGCCTCCTTTTATAGAAAAAGGGGTCGCCACAGTGGCATACAGGAGGTGGAAAGGGTACAGTGATGCGAGGTTATCCCTTGCATTACATGACAAGGCGCATTTAATGCGTCTGCTTAGGTGTCCTTGCTTTATCGGGGACGGGGGAGAAATCCGTCTCGTCCGTCGCCGCTCCTTCTTGTGTCGACACACGCCCTGGCCAGCGATGCCTGCGATGCCATGTAGGTAGGCAGGCAGCTGAGGTGGCGCAGTGGTGGGTCTTCACGAAGATCTGCATGCCGCCACGCAGGTGCCTGCCTAGCTGGTTGGGTCGGCAGCTGCATGCGTACGGCGGTGGAGGTTTAGTCGACGTGGGCCTGATGGCGGCCCTGCGGATGTCCTTGGCAAGGGCCTTGCCGGGGCCCCAGTAAGGGTCTTGCCAAGGCGCCTGTTGTCATCCCCGGCAAGGCGCTTGCCGGGGGTCTCGTGGTCTTCCCTGGCTGGTATCTCGCCAAAGGTCGTCGTCTTCTTAGTGCGTATCTGATCTTGAATGTCTTCACAAAGATCTGCATGCCACCACAGGGATGTCTCCCGAATCCTTGCCCCTTGGGGGCAGTGGACTCAAGGGTAATTTGCTCCGTAGGCGTGGGGCGAGTCGCCGCGGCAAGGGTCTTGCCGGGGTTGCTAAAACTGTCTCCCGGCAAGGATCTTGCCGGGGGAGTCCGCTTCGTCCTTTTTTCTCTTCGTGGTCTTGGTCTTGGCGTCGTTCTAGTTCCCTTGAGCTTTGGTCTTACCCTGGCTCACCCCCCTTGCCTTGCTTGGTGTGGTGGTGCCCGTGGCTCAGACTGCCCGTGCACAGTTATAGGGGTACAAAAAGCGTACCCCTCTTTTTGTACACCGACACCCTGAGTCTTCACAATGCTGATAATCAAAGCTTCTCACAAAATATTGAAGGAGTTCAAGCTGTCACTCGTGTTTATCCTCTGGCTGGTATTACGCGTGCACCTCATCGTGCCCTCACTGAAGCCACTGAAAGCACCATTGCACAACGGCCCAAGAAGTGATCTCGTGTTCTCAATGACCGAGTGCTTCTGGTTGCCCTTCATCAGAAACAGGATAAGCATCATGACTGGCTGAAGTGTCAAATGAAAAGCCTCTTGGTGGACGTCAACAGGATTCGCAACCTTGCCACAAAAAATGCCTTTGTCGCCCATGAAACTTGTCGGCGTACATGGAAAGGGCTGACGCTTATGTGTTCTGAAGATGATCTTCAAGATGATGGCTTCTCTGAACGTTTCAAGTTTGACACAACACCTCTGAGAAGGATTGTGCTGCGGCGCACTCCATCTCTTGAAGACTCTGAGTTCTCCTCTTCTGCTGCAACAGTGGATGCCCGTGTCATTAATGATGAATATGATGCTACTTCACCACCTTCTGCGTGAATCAACACTACACCAAGTTCGTCTGCACTGCCAAACAACACCGACGACCCTGCTGCTTCACCTACTCCTCATGGGAACGAGTAGAGGCTCTATGTCTTCAAACCTTTTTGGTCCTTACTGACAAAAGGGGGAGAAGCATATGAGTTTGATAGTCTTCAAGCGGGTTCATATGGGCGGTTGCATTATATTTTGCCTAGTGTTTACAACTCTTGCTTTTTGATACATTTGGTTCTTTGAGTTGTAACACTTAAACTCGATGGTCGTCTGCTACTTATTTGCTATTCTGTGATGCGATGATAAATTCCGCATGTGCGATGATAACTTCCGCACTTAAGTCATTCTGCAGACGTCCATTTTTCATTATGCATGTCATTATCTTCGTTATATCAAATCATGCATGATGAATTATCTTCATAAGTTGAAGAGGATCTCCACAAGTACAACCTGCCATGTGCATTTGCATTCCAAAAGCAAATTACTTATATGCACATCTTCAGGGGGAGCCCTTACCACTTATTAAGACAATTCCTAAATCCTTTACATTTCACATACTTTATCCCCGTTGAAAACTTCAACCAGTTTGTCATCAATCACCAAAAGGGGGGAGATTGTAAGTGCATCTAGTGCCACCCCTAGTTGGTTTTGGAGTATTGACGACAAATCTGGTTGAGGGACTAATGTGTTTGTGAGAATTGCAGGATAACACAGGTAGTAGTCCCTCATTGATTCGGTTTACCTACCGGAGATGACCCCTAAAAATGTATGAAGACATTGGCGACAATGATGGTATGTGAAGATATTCATATTGAAGACTATGACATGAGAAGACATTGAGTGAAGACTATGGAGCGCGAAGACTTAGTCGTTTCGTTGTTTCCTTTTCTTCTTTGTTGAGTCATAGGAACCACCGTACTGTTAAGTGGGTTCCAAGTGAACAAAGTCAGAGTGACTGAAGTGATGCTCAACCCAAATCCTATATCTTCGAGCAAAGACAATGAGAGCAAATCTTATCCAGAGCTGGATGAGTCAGCTTTGCTTGTAGCCCAAGTAAAGTTGCCGTGTGTGTTTGAAATCTGACCGTTGGAACATGTGTCAGTTCCTTAGTGACCTAGGGTCATTTCGGACATATCAGGTCGGGTTGCCTAGTGGCTATAAATAGCCCACCCCCTACACCATAAATTGGTGGCTGCTCAGAGTTAGTGCATGGCTTTTGTCGTATTGAGAGCAACCCACCTCGAAGCCTTTGAGAGAGAAATCCTTGCGAGGACAAAGCCCAAACACCCAGAGCCAAAGATTGTTAGGCATCACTGAAGTCTTTCTGTCTGCGTGACCTGAAGACTTATTACACTTGAGGATTGTGAATCCTCCAGCCGGTTAGGCGTCGCGTTCTGAGCATCCAAGAGTCATTGTGGATCGCCGGTAAACGAAGTCTATGAAGGTTTGGAAGTCTACCTTGAAGACTTACCAGAGTAATTGGGTGAGGACTGGGTGTCCTTAGCTCAAGGGGAATAAGGTGAAGATGTGGTCTTCTGAGTTGAATCTCAGCCTCCCTAACCAGACGTACAGTTGTCAGAGCAACTGGAACTGGTCCAACAAATCATGTGTCCTCAACAAGTGACTGGTTCTATCCTCTCCCTATCTTTATTTAGAGTTTGTCTTCGTGAAGTCATTGCTTGTTTGCTTTACCTATTTGTCTTCACTGTCTGACTATTTTCGTAGTTTGGCTTCATGCCATCTTCCATCCTGATCCTTACTACCTAGCTGTTGTTAGTCTTTGTACTTTCACATTATTGCATACTTGACTATGGCTTGCTTAGTGTAGTTTATCTTCCGCTGCATATCAATAGGGTCATTTCTATTGTTTGTCTTCGAAACTTCCATGTTTTGAAGACTTTCATAAAAATCGCCTATTCACCCCCCCCCCCTCTAGTCGATAACTAGCACTTTCAGTCTTCAATTAAGGACTGAGTTTGAGTCATTTCCGTGTCCAACAGGTCATCGCTTTTGTCTAACAACTTTTGAATATGCTCCATAGCAGTTTGTTGTTTTGTAGCAATTTTAGCAAGTGTGTTGTAGCTAGGTTTAGATTCACATTCAGAGTCATCTTCACTGGATGTTTGAAAGTAAGCATCGCGTGAGTTTACCTTGGCACCACGTGCCATGAAGCAGTAGGTAGGAGCAGAGTCATCCTCATCATTAGCATCAGCGTTGGGGACGAGACCATTGTCTTCGGTGTTGAAGATGGACTTGGCGACATACGCTGAAGCCAGAGCCAAGCTTGCCACACCTGAATCAGACTCCTCCTCAAACTCCACCTCCGCCTCCTCAGAAGCAGACTCCTCCTCTGAATCCATCTCCTTGCCAACAAACGCACGAGCCTTGCTTGATGAGTTCTTCTTGAGAAATGAAGACTTCGATGAAGACTTTGAGGATTTCTTCTTCTTGTTGTCATCATAATCATAATCCTTGCTCTTCTTCTTCTTCTTGGTCTCATTGTCCCATTGTGGACACTCGGAGATGTAGTGACCAGGTTTCTTGCATTTGTGGCGTGTTCTCTTCTTGTGGTCACGAGTGGAAGCTTCATCATTTCTTCAGGTGGATCTTGAAGACTTTCTGAAGCCTTTCTTCTTGGTAAACTTCTGGAACTTCTTCACGAGCATAGCTAGCTCCTTTCCAATGTCTTTGGGATCCCTAGAACTATAGTTAGATTCTTCTTCAGATGAGGAAACAACCTTTGCCTTCAAAGCGTGAGTTCGACCATAGTTGGGACCATAGATGTCTCTCTTCTCAGATAACTGGAACTCATGTGTGTTGAGCCTCTCAAGTATGTCAGACGGATCGAGAGCCTTGAAGTCAGGATGTTCTTGAATCATCAGGGTCAGGGTGTCGAAAGAGCTGTCAAGTGATCTCAGAAGCTTCTTGACGATTTCGTGCTTGGTGATCTCAGTGGCACCAAGTGCACGAAGCTCATTTGTGATATCAGTGAGTCGATCAAACGTGAGCTGGACATTCTCATTGTCGTTTCTCTTGAAGCAGTTGAATAGGTTGCAAAGAACATCAATCCTTGAGTCTCTTTGAGTTGAGACGCCTTCGTTGACCTTGGAGAGCCGGTCCCAGACTAGCTTTGTAGTTTCCAGTGCACTCACATGGCCATATTGTCCTTTGGTCAGATGACCACAGATGATGTTCTTGGCAGTCGAATCCAGTTGAATGAACCTCTTGACATTAGCAGCGGTGACACCTTCACCGACCTTGGGAACGCCATTCTTGACGACATACCAGAGGTCGACGTCAATGTCTTTAAGATGCATACGCATATTATTCTTCCAGTAGGGGTAATTAGTGCCATTGAAGACGGGGCACGCATCGGAGACCTTGATTATCCCTGCAGTCGACATAGCTAAAACTACAGGTGGTTAAACTGAAGGAAATATGCCCTAGAGGCAATAATAAAGTTGTTATTTATATTTCCTTATATCATGATAAATGTTTATTATTCATGCTAGAATTGTATTAACCGGAAACTTAGTACATGTGTGAATACATAGAGAAACAGAGTGTCCCTAGTATGCCTTTACTTGACTAGCTCGTTAATCAAAGATGGTTAAGTTTCCTGACCATGGACATGTGTTGTCATTTGATGAACGGGATCACATCATTAGAGAATGATGTGATGGACAAGACCCATCTGTTAGCTTAGCATAATGATCGTTTAGTTTTATTCCTATTGCTTTCTTCATGACTTATACATGTTCCTCTAACTATGAGATTATGCAACTCCCGAATACCGGAGGAACACCTTGTGTGATATCAAATATCACAACGTAACTGGGTGATTATAAAGATGCTCTACAGGTGTCTCCGATGGTGTTTGTTGAGTTGGCATAGATCGAGATTAGGATTTGTCACTCCATGTATCGGAGGGGTATCTCTGGGCCTTCTCGGTAATGCACATAACTATGAGCCTTGCAAGCAATGTGTCTAATGAGTTAGTCACGGGAAGATGCATTATGGAATGAGTAAAGAGACTTGCCAGTAACGAGATTGAACTAGGTATGGTGATACCGACGATCGAATCTCGGGCAAGCAACATACCGATGACAAAGGGAACAACGTATGTTGTTATGCGATTTTGACCGATAAAGATCTTCGTAGAATATGTAGGAGCCAATATGAGCATCCAGGTTCCGCTATTGGTTATTGACCGGAGATGTGTCTCGGTCATGTCTACATAGTTCTCGAACCCGTAGGGTCTGCAAGCTTAACGTTCGATGAAGATTTGTATTATGAGTTATGTGATTTGATGACCGAAGATTGTTCAGAGTCCTGGATGAGATCGCGGACATGGCGAGGAGTCTCGAAATGGTCGAGACATAAATATTGATATATTGGACGATGTTATTCAGACACCGGATGAGTTCCGAGAGGTACTAGATAACTATCAGAGTGCCGGAGGGTTATCGGAACCCCCCGGGGGAACTAATGGCCCGTGATGGGCCTTAGTGGGAAGAGAGGAAGGGCCACAAGGAGGGCCGGCCCCCTTCCTTCTTCCCCCTCTTCCTTAGGTGGAATCCTACTAGGACTTGGAGTCCTACCTCTCCTGGCGCGCCCTAGGAGGGTCGGCCGGCCTCCCCTCCCCTCCTTTATATACGGGAGCAGGGGGGCACCCTAGAACACACAAGTTTCTCTTAACCGTGTGCGGTGCCCCCCTCCACAGCTTCACACCTCGGTCATATCGTCGTAGTGCTTACGCAAAGCCCTGCACTGGTAACTTCATCATCACCATCACCATGCCGTCATGTTGACGGAACTCTCCCTCGGCCTCAACTGGATCAAGAGTTCGAGGGACGTCATCGAGCTGAACGTGTGCTGACGCGGAGGTGCCGTACATTCGGTGCTTGGATCGGTTGGATCGCGAAGACGTTTGACTACATCGACCGCATTACTAAATGCTTCCGCTTTCGGTCTACGAGGGTACGTGGACACACTCTCCCCGCTCGTTGCTACGCATCTCCAATATAGATCTTGCGTGATCGTAGGTAAAATTTTTGAAATACAGCGTTTCCCAACAATGGCATCTGAGCCAGGTCTATGCGTAGATGTTATATGCATGAGTAGAACACAAAGAGTTGTCAGCGATAATAGTCATACTGCTTACCAGCAACGTCTTACTTTGATTCGGCGGTATTGTTGGATGAAGCGGCCCGGACCAACGTTATATGACCACGTACATGAGACTGGTTCTACCGACGTGCTTCGCACACAGGTGGCTAGTGGGTGTCTGTTTCTCCAGCTTTAGTTGAATCGGGATTGACTACTCCCGGTCGTTGTTGAAGGTTAAAACAGCACACTTGATGAAAAATCGTTGTGGTTTTGATGTGTATGTAAGAACGGTTCTTGCAAGAAGCCCGTAGCAGTCACGTAAAACTTGCAACAACAAAGTAGAGGACGTCTAACTTGTTTTTGCAGGGCTTGTTGTGATGTGATATGGTCAAGTCATGATGATATATAAATTGTTGTATGAGATGATCATGATTGGAAAAGTTATCGGCAACTGGCAGGAGCCATATGGTTGTCGCTTTATTGTATGAAATGCAATCGCCATGTAATTGCTTTACTTTATCACTAAGTGGTAGCTATAGTCGTAGAAGCAATAGTTGGCGAGATGACAACGATGCTACGATGGAGATCAAGGTGTTAAGCCGATGACGATGGTGATCATGACAGTGCTTTGGAGATGGAGATCAAAGGCACAAGATGAGGATGGCCATATCATATCACTTATTTTGATTGCATGTGATGTTTATCCTTTATGCATCTTATTTTCCTTAGTACGGCGGTAGAATTATAAGATGATCCCTCACTAAATTTCAAGGTACAAGTGTTCTCCCTGAGTATGCACCGTTGCGAAAGTTCGTCGTGCCGAGACACCACGTGATGATCGGGTGTGATAAGCTCTATGTTCACATACAACGAGTGCAAGCCAGTTTTGCACACGCATAATACTCGGGTTAAACTTGACGAGCCTAGCATATGCAGATATGGCCTCGGAACACTGAAACCGAAAGGTCGAACATGAATCATATAGTAGATATGATCAACATAGTGATGTTCACCATTGAAAGCTACTCCATCTCACGTGATGATCGGACGTGGTTTAGTTGATATGGATCACGTGATCATTTAGATGACTAGAGGGATGTCTATCTAAGTGGGAGTTCTTAAGTAATATGATTAATTGAACTTTAATTTATCATGAACTTAGTACCTGATAGTATTTTGCATGTCTATGTTATTGTAGATAAATGGCCCGTGCTACTGTTCCTTTGAATTTTAATGCGTTCCTAGAGAAAGCTAAGTTGAAAGATGATGGTAGAAACTACTCGGACTGGGTCTGTAACTTGAGGATTATCCTCATTGCTGCACAGAAGAATTATGTCCTGAAAGCACTGCTAGGTGCAAGACCCGCTGCAGGAGCAACACCGGACGTTATGAACGTCTAGCAGAGCAAAGCTGATGACTACTCGATAGTTCAGTGTGCCATGCTTTACAGCTTAGAACCGGGACTTCAACGATGTTTTGAACGTCATGGAGCATATGAGATGTTCCAGGAGTTGAAGTTAATATTTCAAGCAAATGCCCGAATTGAGAGATATGAAGTCTCCAATAAGTTCTATAGCTGCAAGATGGAGGAGAATAGTTCTGTCAGTGAACATATACTCAAAATGTCTTGGTACCACAACCACTTGACTCAACTGGGAGTTAATCTTCCTGATGATAGTGTCATTGCACTACAAGAAATATGTCAACTTATGACCTTCTGTCAGTGACCCTCGAAGAATTGGTCATAAATTTATGACCATTTTAGACCAATTGGTCAAAAGCTGTTCATGGGGCTCCAAACCCTAAACCATTGCGACCATTTTGGTCAGAAAGGTCGTAATTTCCTTACACGAAATGGTCACAAAGCAAACAGTGCTAGTCCACTGCCTTATTTCTAGTTGTTAATGACCAATATAGATGGTCATAGCCTTGTAGATTGTGGTGGGTTGTGATGACAAGGCGCCATCTCATCAGTTTTGCCTATGTGTCATGTCCATGTGGCAGTTTTTGCCCTAGGTTGTGAAGCAACCTATATTTCTATCATTCCCAAAATTCCCAAAAAAATCTCATAAATTCTTTGGGGCATATCTTCATCAAATATGTAAAAATCCTTCCTTGCCTAGTTCAAAACTAATTCAACAATATTCATTTTCCTATTCTGTTCACAACAACACTTTATGAAGGAAGTGTTATTTATATATTCTTGATTGCCCTCGGAATTTTTGGGCACTCTTTCCTATCCAAATCATTACCGCATGACAAAATTCAGCTCCATTTGCCTAGCAAATCTTCTTCGGCAAATTTCCAAAGTTTTTGTCCACCTAGAAGCATTATGAAGGAAGTACCTTTTTTATATCTCTAAATGACATGAAATTTATACAGTTCCTTCATATGCCCAAATTATCACCCTCCTCCAAATTGCAGCTCAGTCAAATCATCTATGTGAGCCCAGGTTCAATTTATATTTTATGGCCAAATTGGCACGTTGCAAAGCAAGTGTTATATAGACCCCTCCTATTACCCTCAAACTTTTCGGGCACTCTTCCATACCCAAATCATTGCCACATGATAATATTCAGCTCAATTTTCCTAGTAAATCTTTCTCGGGAAATTTCCAAAGTTTCTACCTCGAGAGAAGCTTTGTGAAGTAAGTACTAGCTAGGTTTACCCAAATGATCTGAAAATTTACCAGCGCATGACCATACCTAAGTAACTTACCTGCACCAATTTTGAGCTCATTTCATTCATCCAATCTCTCTCACTAGTTTTCCCAAGTTTCTGTCCATAGAAGAGCATTGTGAAGGAAGTACTACTTTGGCATGTCCAAATGATATAAATTTTCTACAATGCTTTCCTATTCCCAAATAACCATCCTCCACAAAATTTCAGCTCACTCCATTCATTATTTTGAGCCCAGCTTCAACATTCATATTTTTGTCCAGCATGGTACTTTGCAAAGCAAGTACCACCTAGGATCCTCCTTTTGAGCTCAAAATTTGTGAAGACATTCTCCTTAGTATATGATCATCCTCAGCCAAAACTCACGCCCATTGGCCATGTGCATTTCCTGTACCGCTAATCAAACACTTGGCTGCTAATTCATGTTTGAGCATCGATCGGTCTCCTCGTGAGAATCTTATATTGTAATTTTCTTCCTAGCACCAACCTGGGGAGTGCCCAACCCACTAGACATTCCTAGGCCGCCCAGAACACATAGCAACATTACGGTCATGCGGTGACCACGCGACGGGCATGCGAGTTTACGCGCTCTAGAGTTGGGGCCCTCGTCCACCACCCAAACCTCGACGTATCGCCACCAAACCATGTATTTATGATTAAATAGGTCCTTATGTAACTAGAAATGATTTTTGGAAAAAATAAATAGCAAACTATGAGGCAGCTGCAGTTCAAATTTGACCCGCTTCCAACTGAATCGGTGGAAATTTGTCTTTTTCACGAGAGGTGGATAAAAACATTTTACACCCAATCATCTTGTCAATTGTACATTAAATATGTCCTAGTATTTTAGAAAATTGATTTGGTCAAATTTTGCAACAATTATTTGGTAGGTCCTTCACAAAAAAAACCTCCTTTGGGGCACTCAAAAATGGAAAATGGTTTTTTCGTCCAAAGAAAATGAAAACTTCCTTAGGCAACATTGTTTGCCATTCCAATATGCACCCTTGTGAACAATATGAGATCATTTGAACAAACTATGCCATGGATGTGGCCATAAGATTGATCATTTGGCTTGAAAGCCATTGATCTCCACACGTGATAGCTCGTTTCTGAGAACACTTTTTTAAAATAATTGCCGTATTACAAGTTTGTTATTTTTCCTAGGAACTTGGCCACATATAATGACACAATGCGAAGGTTTCCCAATTTTTTGATTTTTTTGAATTTTTTATGCCCGTTTCAAAATGCGGTCAAAACGGCGGGAATGACCGTTCCTAGCTAGTGGTTGAATCTTGGAATTTTTTTGGTGTTTCTCTGATTAAATAGATACTTATGTACCTAGAAATGATTTTTGGAAAAAATAAAGAGCAAACTACAAGGCAGCTACAGTTCAAATTTGACCCACTTCCAACTGAATCGGCGGAAATTTGTCTTTTTCACCAGAGGTGGATACAAACTTTTGAAACCCAACCATTTGGTCAATTGTGCATTAAATATGTCCTAGTATTTTAGAAAAATGATTTGGTCCAATTTTGCAATAAATATATTTTAGGTCCTTCACAAAAAACCCTCCTTTTGGGCACTCGAAAAATGGAAAATGGCTTTTTCGTCCAAAGAAAATGAAAACTTCCTTAGGCAACATTGTTTTCCATTCCAATATGCACCCTTGTGTACAATATGAGATCATTTGAACAAACTATGCCATGAATGTGGCCATAAGATTGATCATTTGGCTTGAAAGCCATTGATCTCCACACGTGATAGCTCGTTTCTGAGAACACTGTTTTAAAATAATTGCCGTATTACAAGTTTGTTATTTTTCCTGGGAACTTGGCCACATATAATGACACAATGCGAAGGTTTCCCAATTTTTTGATTTTTTTGAATTTTTTATGCCCGTTTCAAAACGCGGTCAAAACGGCGGGAATGACCGTTCCTAGCTAGTGGTTGAATCTTGGAATTTTTTTGGTGTTTCTCTGATTAAATAGATACTTATGTACCTAGAAATGATTTTTTGAAAAAATAAAGAGCAAACTACAAGGCAGCTACAGTTCAAATTTGACCCACTTCCAACTGAATCGGCGGAAATTTGTCTTTTTCACCAGAGGTGGATACAAACTTTTGAAACCCAACCATTTGGTCAATTGTGCATTAAATATGTCCTAGTATTTTAGAAAAATGATTTGGTCCAATTTTGCAATAAATATATTTTAGGTCCTTCACAAAAAACCCTCCTTTTGGGCACTCGAAAAATGGAAAATGGCTTTTTCGTCCAAAGAAAATGAAAACTTCCTTAGGCAACATTGTTTTCCATTCCAATATGCACCCTTGTGTACAATATGAGATCATTTGAACAAACTATGCCATGAATGTGGCCATAAGATTGATCATTTGGCTTGAAAGCCATTGATCTCCACACGTGATAGCTCGTTTCTGAGAACACTGTTTTAAAATAATTGCCGTATTACAAGTTTGTTATTTTTCCTGGGAACTTGGCCACATATAATGACACAATGCGAAGGTTTCCCAATTTTTTGATTTTTTTGAATTTTTTATGCCCGTTTCAAAACGCGGTCAAAACGGCGGGAATGACCGTTCCTAGCTAGTGGTTGAATCTTGGAATTTTTTTGGTGTTTCTCTGATTAAATAGATACTTATGTACCTAGAAATGATTTTTTGAAAAAATAAAGAGGAAACTACGAGGTAGCTGCAGTTCAAATTTGACCCGCTTCCTGCTGAATCGACGAAATTTGTCTTTTTCACGAGAGGTGGATAAAAGCTTTTGACACCCAACCATTTGGTCAATTGTGCATTAAATATGGCCTAATATTTTAGAAAAATGATTTGGTCCAATTTTGCAACAATTATTTGGTAGTTCCTTCACAAAAAAAACCATTTTGAGCACTCAAAAAATGATTAAAATAGCTAGAAAAATGAAAAATGCATACAAATTGGTCCTAATCCATAAAATGTGGTCTAACTCTAGTGAAAATTTGTGTGGTGCCCTTTTGCAAAATATTTTTGATAGCTACTTCATAAAATCTCTCTATTTTTAGTACTTAAAAACTATTCTACATCACTGATTTTTTGAACCAATCATAACTCTGTCCACGGATCGATGACATGGCGTCCATCCATCCATCCATCCATCTCTCCATCCCACATCCATCCATCCATCTATCTACAGAAAAGAAAAAAAAGAAAAGAAAAAGAGATACCCACCACCCGCAGCCCAAACCCTAGCTCAGATCGACCCCTCCCCCCGTCGCCCCCTTCCTCCCTCGTCCCCATCTCCTCGCCGCCGCCCCCTTCCCGATCTAGATTCCTCCTCCGCCGCCCCTCCCTTCCACCACCTAGTCGCCCCCTCAGCAGATCAAGCGAGCCGCCCAACCTCACCGGCCTCCTCCGTCTCTTCTGGTCAGATCCGACGGGCACATCTTCCTGCAGCCACGAGCGACCACCCCGGCCTCCACTCCACCATCGGCATCCTTTCCCCTCCCTCTCCGTAGATCCTTTTGAGCAGCCACCTCAAGGGTGTCGCCGCCACCAGCGAGAGGCGGAGGGCGCCGCCACCAGCGGGAGGGGGAGGGCGCTACCATCAGCCGCGGCGGAGAGGTGGAGCCCCGGCACCCCCGACGGCTTCGCCGTCCCCAGGAGCCACTTCACCTCGCGCCTGAGCGCCAGCTGCTGCTCCTATCGCGTCACCGCGCCAGTGAGCAGCGGCGGATGCTCCCGGCCGCCGAGGGCGCCGCCGGCGGCGGATTCCCCGTACGTGAGGGCGAAGCAGGCGCAGGTAACACGACCGACCACCACCGCTACCATCAGGCGCGATCCCTTTCGCTTATCTGCTGAGGATGGATGGATGGATGGATGCAGGTTCGTGTGGGACGAGGGCAAGTACCCCGTCAACGCCCCGCTCAAGGAGACCGTCGCCAGCATCCAGTCCCAGGTCGCCAAGATCGAGGAAGACATGAAGGTAACTAGCTCTGCTTCTCTGTCTCTTCATTAGTCTAGTTCCTTTTCATACTTACACATGGATGCCAGTAAGATTTTGGAACATTGACAGCAACTTAACACTGCATTAGCTAGGCTAGCCGGGTACTGTATTTTGGATAGTGTTGCTTAACAGTTACATTCGGTCCTCAGCGCTGAATAGGTAGATTTTGGATGTAGCTTACCTCCTGTTTGTCTTGGTCTGATTGGTTCCGGCTAAGCTACCTATTTGTGCAGCTAGTTACACGATTATTAGTCTTCTGTCCCCTTTTCTGGCATTGAATTGCCACATGACATTCATGATGCAAACAACCAGGGAATTGGTGCCACATTTTGTTAGTAATAAAAGGAATAAATTGAAGTAATTATAACTGAAATACTACATCGATCTTTCCTGTCATTAGTCTCCACCCTCATGACAAGTGTTGTCTTGGTTTTATACAGACCTTCGTTTTATACAGGACCTGGAGCGTGCCGGAGGGGTCGAGCCCGGCACCCTCACCGTCGACGGCGTCCCCGTCGACAGCTACCTCACCAGGTCCGTCTATGCTTCTGCCTGCCGCTGCTTACATTCCTCATCTGCCTACCACCGCTTGCTTACGCTGTAGAGGATGGATGGATGCAGGTTCGTGTGGGACGAGGGCAAGTACCCTGTCAACGCCCCGCTCAAGGAGACCGTCGCCAGCATCCAGTCCCAGGTTGCCAAGATCGAGGATGACATGAAGGTAACTAACTCTGCTTCTCTCTCTATTCATTAGCCCACTTCTTCTTCATACTGGCCAAATCACGCATGGATGCCAGTGAGATTTTGGAACATTGGCAGCAATTTAACACTGCATTAGCTAGGCTAGCTGGGTACTGTATTTTGGACAGTGTTGATCTTGCCTGCCAAGTGCAGTCTTAGTTTTATACATACCTTCATTTTAGTTTGTGCTCATAGATGCAAATAAGTTTTTTGGTTGGATGTTACATTTATAGAAGGACTGAATATGCCCTTTTTCTAGTACACCCAACACCACCTGAGGATCAAATTCACTGTTAGAAAGTTAGAAATTGATATTACAGGTTCCTTATAGTGCAAACCAAAGCAGCTACTCCAACAACCATCAAATGAAACCATGTTTTTTAAAATTAAAGGGTCTGATTGATATTGGTCCTTCTTTTGACAGATATAATATGTATACTCTATTCTCTTACAACTAATAACATTTTTAAACTTCTTTTGGTCGTGCTTTCGCTTTCACTACAGACTAGATCAGTGGTGAACGAAAGAAACAAGTGCACAACTAGTATCAGTGGGCTTGTATTTTTCTTGTGTAGCTGCTCTGCACTTGTTGTACAGCAAGTTGATCACTATCTACCCTGCTGGGAATTTTCACTTTATATAAAAATTTGAGAGGCAAATGCTGGCTAGGAACTCAACTCTGCTTCTTGTTGTTAGAGTTTCAGGCTTGTTGCATAGTTCGTAGCTTCAAGTGTACTCTGGCTTCTAGCCACAGTGCACTACAAATTATTATAGAATTACAAAGTGTACACAACATTGCACCTTACACATTCTTCTCTTGTGAAATCAAATGCCATGACTGGGCATTCTTTTATCAACTTGCTGTACATTTGCTCTGCTTTAGGCTACTGTATAACTTGTGCCTTTTAACTTGATGTACATAGCATGCAATTTTTTACTGTATCACATTCACACATGATACTCTTAATATAGAGTTGTTTTTCGAGCTAGTTCTGTTTACTCTTAATATAGGTCTATTTGTCACCAATACTTGCCTGCTATGCTATAGTAGACCTTGTTCATATTTATTAGCTAAGTTTGCTTGTCCTTGGTATCTATATGCATGCCATTTGTGTTTCAGGCTTTCTCTGAAATGAAATAATAGGCCTATTAGTCACCAATACTTGAGTTAATCTAACTCCTTACCTGCTATGCTATAGTAGGCCTTGTTCATATTTATTAGCGAAGTTTGCTTGTCCACAGTGATCCATATACATGCCATTTGTGTTTAACGTTCTCTGAAATGAAATAATAAGATTCACACTCCATGGACCAGGACGACCACCGGGATCTCCACGGCGATGATGAAGCCTGCACATGGTCGAGCTCGATGGAACAACAGTGCCTCAGTGTGGTGCAGCCGAGTTGGGCCACTCCGGTGCATCAGGAACTCTGCATGCTGCTGTCCTTTGTCTCATCATCCACAGGTATCTTCCTTGGTTCCCTTTATTCTCTCCTGCCTTTGTGAAGTTTAGTATGCGTGTGCTGACGAGTATTGTTAGATCTTGCCAATTGAATGTATGGTCGTGATAGTAGAATGGTATTTTTTTTTAGGCGCAATGTGTTGTAGTGCAGTTTTTTTGAACAACCTGCATATGTGCCATGCATATTCATATTGTTTCTCTGTTTCTTATATGAACTACTATCTCATTTTAACTAGCTCGACAACAAAAAGCATGGTACTAGCTGAATGTTGAATGGTCTGTTCTTGAATGGTCTGTTCATAATATATTTGCCCCAGTTTTTCTCATTCTTTTCTGATTCATGTAACAGGATGACAGAGGAAGCCATGTTGCTGTTTTGTTTGGTCTCAGCCCTGACTATCGCCGTCGAGCGAGTCCGGCGTGTTGTTCATCTGACTATGGTTCCAGCCCTGACTACCGAAGTTTTTGTCCTGTTGAAGTTGCATAGAAATATGAGAGAGTCCAGCGAGTCCAGGAGCTTGTGAAGTAGTACTATATTACACTTGTAGAGCTTGTAAAGTATTTTATTATACATGGCCCTTTGTACTGGCACGGATAGAGCTTGTAAAGTATTGTATTATGTGATCTGGTTGCTCTTGTTTAAGTATTATGTGTGTTTTTTGTCTCTGCGAATCTGAATACTGCTTGAAATATGACGAATATGAGTCTGATAGATGGGACCCACTTACCTGACAAATTGAAACCTGTTACTAGAACCTGACAACTGGGACCCATCTGACTAGTGGACCCTTCTTTTGGAAAAAAACTAAATTCATTTAGACAAAAAGGCCACAACCCAACAATAAAAAGGTTGCAATATTGGGCTTGGCCCATGAACCCAACCAAAAATTGACAGAGAGAAAAAACACAAATAGGCCGAATTGTTGGGCTAGGCCCATGTAGAAAATTGAATTGGACCGGGCTGAATCTTGTGCCACGTTAGATTGCCACGCTGGATGCCTACGTGGCCTGGGGAGGTTGCTAGTGACCAAAACGCCACAGTGGACTTATTTTGGCCATAAACGTTTGCGACCATTCCAGAAGAAAGGTCGCTATAGTCAGTTTACGATGCCCAGCTTTTGACCTTATGTTTTTGGTCACAAAAAGGTCATAAATAGAAATTTGTGACCTTTCAGTGACCAATAGTGGTGGTCATAAGTTGACATATTTCTTGTAGTGTTGAGAGAGTTCTTCAATCACTGCCACCAAGCTATAAAAGCTTCTGATGAACTATAATATGCAAGGGATGGATAAGACAATTCCCGAGCTCTTCGCGATGCTAAAAGCTGCGGAGGTAGAAATCAAGAAGGAGCATCAAGTGTTGATTGTTAACAAGACCACTAGTTTCAAGAAAAAGGGCAAAGGGAAGAAAGGGAACTTCAAGAAGAACGGCAAGCAAGTTGCTGCTCAAGTGAAGAAGCCCAAGTCTAGACCTAAGCCTGAGACTGAGTGCTTCTACTGCAAAGGGACTGGTCACTGGAAGCGGAATTGCCCCAAGTATTTGGCAGATAAGAAGGATGGCAAAGTGAAAGGTATATTTGATATACATGTTATTGATGTGTACCTTACTAATGCTCATAGTAGCGCCTGGGTATTTGATACTTGTTCTGTTGCTCACATTTGGCACTCGAAACAGGGGCTACTGATTAAGCGAAGATTGGCTAAGGACGAGGTGATGATGCGCGTGGGTAATGGTTCCAAAGTAGATGTGATCGCCGCCGGCACGCTACCTCTACATCTACCTTTGGGATTAGTTTTGGACCTGAATAATTGTTATTTGGTGCCAGCGTTAAGCATGAACATTATATCTGGATCTTGTTTGATGCGAGACGGTTATTCATTTAAATCAGAGAATAATGGTTATTCTATTTATATGAGCAATATCTTTTATGGTCATGCACCCTTGATGAGTGGTCTATTTTTGTTAAATCTCGATAGTAGTGATACACATATTCATGGTATTGAAGCCAAAAGATACAAGTTTAATAATGATAGTGCAACTTATTTGTGGCACTGGCGTTTAGGTCATATTGGTCTAAAGCGCATGAAGAAACTCCATGCTGATGGGCTTTTGGAATCACTTGATTATGAATCACTTGATGCTTGCGAACCATGCCTCATGGCCAAGATGACTAAGACTCCATTCTCCGGAACAATGGAGCGAGCAATAGATTTATTGGAAATAATACATACTGATATATGCGGTCCGATGAGTGTTGATGCTCACGGCGGGTATCGTTATTTTCTGACCTTCACAGATGATTTGAGCAGATATAGGTATATCTACTTAATGAAACATAAGTCTGAAACATTTGAAAAGTTCAAAGAATTTCAGAGTGAAGTGGAAAATCATCGTAACAAGAAAATAAAGTTTCTACGATCTGATCGTGGAGGAGAATATTTGAGTTATGAGTTTGGTCTTCATTTGAAACAATGCGGAATAGTTTCGCAACTCACGCCACCTGGAACACCACATCGTAATGGTGTGTCCGAACGTCGTAACCGCACTTTATTAGATATGGTGCGATCTATGATGTCTCTTACTGATTTACCACTGTCGTTTTGGGGCTATGCTTTAGAGACGGCTGCATTCACGTTAAACAGGGCACCATCTAAATCTGTTGAGGCGACACCATATGAACTGTGGTTTGGCAAGAAACCCAAGTTGTCGTTTTTTAAAGTTTGGGGTTGCGATGCTTATGGTAAAAAGCTTCAACCTGATAAGCCCAAACCCAAATCGGAGAAATGTGTCTTCATAGGATACCCAAAGGAGACTGTTGGGTACACCTTCTATCACAGATCCGAAGGAAAGATATTTGTTGCTAAGAATGGATCCTTTCTAGAGAAGGAGTTTCTCTCGAAAGAAGTGAGTGGGAGGAAAGTACAACTTGATGAGGTAATTGTACCTGCTCCCTTATTGGAAAGTAGTTCATCACAGAAATCAGTTCCAGTGATTCCTACACCAATCAGTGAGGAAGCTAATGATGATGATCATGAAACTTCAGATCAAGTTACTACCGAACCTCGTAGGTCAACCAGAGTAAGATCCGCACCAAAGTGGTACGGTAATCCTGTTCTGGAAGTCATGTTACTTGATCATGACGAACCTACGAACTATGAGGAAGCGATGATGAGCCCAGATTCCACGAAATGGCTTGAGGCCATGAAATCTGAGGTGGGATCCAAGTATGAGAACAAAGTGTGGACTTTGGTTGACTTGCCCGATGATCGGCATGCCATAGAGAATAAATGGATCTTCAAGAAGAAGACTGACGCTGACGGTAATGTTACTGTCTACAAAGCTCGACTTGTTGCGAAAGGTTTTCGACAAGTTCAAGGAGTTGACTATGATGAGACCTTCTCACCCGTAGTGATGCTCAAGTCTGTCCGAATCATGTTAGCAATTGCCGCATTTTACGGTTATGAAATCTGGAAAATGGATGTCAAAACTGCATTCCTTAATGGATATCTTAAAGAAGAGTTGTATATGATGCAACCAAAAGGTTTTGTCAAAAGATGCTAACAAAGTGTGCAAACTCCAGCGATCCATTTATGGACTGGTGCAAGCCTCTCAGAGTTGGAATATACGCTTTGATAGTGTGATCAAAGCATATGGTTTTATACAGACTTTTGGAGAAGCCTGTATTTACAAGAAAGTGACTGGGAGCTCTGTAGATTTTCTGATATTATATGTGGATGACATATTGTTGATCGGAAATGATACTGAATTTCTGAATAGCATAAAAGGATACTTGAATAAGAATTTTTCAATGAAAGACCTCGGAGAAGCTGCTTATATATTGGGCATCAAGATCTATAGAGATAGATCAAGACGCTTAATTGGACTTTCACAAAGCACATACCTTGATAAAGTTTTGAAGAAGTTCAAAATGGATCAGTGAAAGAAAGGGTTCTTGCCTGTGTTACAAGGTGTGAAATTGAGTCAGACTCAATGCCCGACCACTACATAAGATAGAGAGAAAATGAAAGTCATTCCCTATGCCTCAGCCATAGGTTCTATCATGTATGCAATGTTGTGTACCAGACCTGATGTGTGCCTTGCTATTAGTTTAGCAGGGAGGTACCAAAGTAATCCAGGAGTGGATCACTGGACAACGGTCAAGAACATCCTGAAATACCTGAAAAGCTAAGGATATGTTTCTCGTTTATGGAGGTGACAAAGAGCTTGTCGTAAACGGTTACGTCGATGCAAGCTTTGACACTGATCCGGATGACTCTAAGTCCAAACCGAATACGTATTTATATTGAATGGTGGAGTTGTCAGTTGGTGCAGTTCCAAACAGAGCGTCGTGGCGGGATCTGCGTGTGAAGTGGAGTACATAACTGCTTCAGAAGCAGCAAATGAAGGAGTCTGGATGAAGGAGTTCATATGCGATCTAGGTGTCATACCTAGTGTATCGGTCCAATGAAAATCTTTTGTGACAATACTGGAGCAATAGCCTTGGCGAAGGAATCCAAAATTCACAAGAGAACCAAACACATTAAGAGACGCTTCAATTCCATCCGCGATCAAGTCAAGGAGGGAGACATAGAAATTTGCAAAATACATACGGATCTGAATATTGAAGACCCATTGACTAAGCCTCTCACGAGCAAAACATGATCAGCACCAAGACTCCATGGGCGTTAGAATCATTACTATGTAATCTAGATTATTGACTCTGCGAGTGGGAGACTGAAGAAAATATGCCCTAGAGGCAATAATAAAGTTGTTGTTTATATTTCTTTATATCATGATAAATGTTTATTATTCATGCTAGAATTGTATTAACTAGAAACTTAGTACATGTGTGAATACATAGACAAACAGAGTGTCCCTAGTATGCCTCTACTTGACTAGCTTATTAATCAAAGATGGTTAAGTTTCCTGACCATGGACATGTGTTGTCATTTGATGAATGGGATCACATCATTAGAGAATGATGTAATAGCTTAGCATAATGATCGTTTAGTTTTATTTCTATTGCTTTCTGCATGACTTATACATGTTCCTCTGACTATGCGATTATGCAAATCCCGAATACCGGAGGAACACCTTGTGTGCTATCAAACGTCACAACGTAACTGGGTGATTATAAAGCTGCTCTACAGGTGTCTCCGATGGTGTTTGTTGAGTTGGCATAGATCGAGATTAGGATTTGTCACTCCGTGTATCAGAGAGGTATCTCTGGGCCCTCTCGGTAATGAACATCACTGCGAGCCTTGCAAGCAATGTGTCTAATGAGTTAGTCACGGGATGATGCATTATGGAACGAGTAAAGAGACTTGCTGGTAACGAGATTGAACTAGGTATGGTGATACCGACGATCGAATCTCGGGCAAGTAACATACCGACGACAAAGGAAATAACGTATGTTGTTATGCGGTTTTGACCGATAAAGATCTTCGTAGAATATGTAGAAGCTAATATGAGCATCCAGTTTCCGCTATTGGTTATTGACCGAAGATGTGTCTCGGTCATGTCTACATAGTACTCGAACCCGTAGGGTCCGCACGCTTAGCGTTCAATGACGATTTGTATTATGAGTTATGTGATTTGATGACCGAAGATTGTTCGGAGTCCCGGATGAGATCACAGACATGACGAGGAGTCTCGAAATGGTTGAGACATAAAGATTGATATATTGGACGATGTTATTCGGACACCGGATGAGTTCCGAGAGGTACCGGATACCTATCGGAGTGCCGAAGGGTTATCGGAACCCCCCAGGGGAACTAATGGGCCTTGATGGGCCTTAGTGGGAAGAGAGGAAGGGCCACAAGGGGTTGGCCACGCCCACCCCCCCCCCCTTGGGTCCGAATTGGACTAGGGGAAGGGGGCTGCGCCCCTCTTTCCTTCCCTTCCCCCTCTTCCTTCCTTCTTCCCCCTCTTCCTTAGGTGGAATCCTACTAGGACTTGGAGTCCTAGTAGGACTCCCCTCTCCTAGCGCGCCCTAGGAGGGCCGTCTGGCCTCCCCTCCCCTCCTTTATATACGGGGGCAGGGGCACCCTAGAACACACAAGTTTCTCTTAACCGTGTGCGGTGCCCCCCTCCACAGTTACACACCTCGGTCATATCGTCGTAGTGCTTAGGAAAAGCCCTGCACCGGTAACTTCATCATCACCGTCACCACGCCATCGTGCTAATGGAACTCTCCCTCGGCCTCAACTGGATCAAGAGTTCGAGGAATGTCATCGAGCTGAACGTGTGCTGAACGTGGAGGTGTCGTACGTTCGGTGCTTGGATTGGTTGGATCGCTAAAACGTTCGACTACATCAACCGTGTTACTAAACGCTTCCGCTTTTGGTCTACGAGGGTACATGGACACACTCTCCCCGCTCGTTGCTATGCATCTCCTAGATAGTTCTTGCGTGATCGTAGGTAAATGTTTTGAAATACTGTGTTTCCCAACATAAACCGAATCACACAGAACAAGGGAGAACCTTACTCTGATACCAATTGAAAGTGCTAGTTATTGACTAGGGGGGGTTGAATAGGCGATTTTTATGAAAGTCTTCAAAACATGGGGGCTTTGAAGACGAACAGTAGAAATGAACCTATTGATATGCAGCAGAAGGTAGACTACACTAGACAAGCCATAGTCAAGTAAGCAATGAAGTGAAAGCACGAAGACTATCAGCAACTAGGTAGTATAGATCAGGATGGAAGATGGTATGAAGCCAAACGGTAAATAGTCTTCACACAGTGAAGACAATCATATCATGCAAGCAGACAATGACTTCACGAAGACAGACTAAAAGTAAAGGGAAGTGAAGGATAGAACCAGTAGCTTCTTGAAGGCAATGATTTGGTAGACCAGTTCCAGTTGCTGCGACAATTGTACATCTGGTTAGGGAGGCTGAGATTTAACTCATAAGACCACGTCTTCACCTTATTCCCCTTGAGCTAAGAACACTTAGTCCTCGCCCAATCACTCTGGTAAGTCTTCAAGGTAGACTTCCAAACCTTCACAGACTTCGTTCACTGGTAATCCACAATGGCTCTTGGATGCTCAGAACGCGACACCTAATTGGCTGGAGGATTCACAGTCCTCAAGTGTAACAAGTCTTTAGATCACGCGGATAGAAAGACTTCAGTGATGCCTAACACTCTTTAGCTCTGGGTGTTTTGGGCTTTGTCCTCGCAAGGATCTCTCTCTCAAATGCTTCGGAGGTGCGTTGCTCTCAAACGACAAAAGCCGTGCACTAACTCTGAGCAGCCCCCAATTTATGGTGTAGGTGAAGGAAATATGCCCTAGAGGCAATAATAAAGTTATTATTTATTTCCTTATATCACGATAAATGTCTATAATTCATGCTAGAATTGTATTAACCGGAAACATAATACATGTGTGAGTACATAGACAAACAGAGTGTCACTAGTATGCCTCTACTTGACTAGCTCGTTGATCAAAGATGGTTATGTTTCCTAGCCATAGACATGAGTTGTCATTTGGTTAACGGGATCACATCATTAGGAGAATGATGTGATTGACATGACCCATTCCGTTAACTTAGCACACGATCATTTAGTATGTTGCTATTGCTTTCTTCATGACTTATACATGTTCCTATGACTATGAGATTATGCAACTCCCGTTTACCAGAGGAACACTTTGTGTGCTACCAAACGTCACAACGTAACTAGGTGATTATAAAGGTGCTCTACAGGTGTCTCCGAAGGTACTTGTTGGGTTGGCGTATTTCGAGATTAGGATTTGTCACTCCGATTGTCGGAGAGGTATCTCTGGGCCCTCTCGGTAATGCACATCACTTAAGCCTTGCAAGCATTGCAACTAATGAGTTAGTTGTGGGATGATGTATTACAGAATGAGTAAAGAGACTTGCCGGTAATGAGATTGAACTAGGTATTGAGATACCGACGATCGAATCTCGGGCAAGTAACATACCGATGACAAAGGGAACAACGTATGTTGTTATGCGGTCTGACCGATAAAGATCTTCGTAGAATATGTGGGAGCCAATATGAGCATCCAGGTTCCGCTATTGGTTATTGACCGGAGACGTGTCTCGGTCATGTCTACATAGTTCTCGAACCCGTAGGGTCCGCACGCTTAACGTTTCGATGATAGTTATATTATGAGTTTATATGTTTTGATGTACCGAAGGTTGTTCGGAGTCCCGGATGTGATCACGGACATGAGGAGGAGTCTCGAAATGGTCGAGACATGAAGATTGATATATTGGAAGCCTATGTTTGGATATCGGAAGTGTTCCGGGTGAAATCGGGATTTTACCGGAGTACCGGGAGGTTACCGGAACCCCCCGGGGGGTTAATGGGCCATAGTGAGCCTTAGTGGAGAAGAGGAGAGGCAGCCAGGGCAAGGGCCGCGCGCCCCTCCCCCCTAGTCCGAATAGGACAAGGAGAGGGGGCGGCACCCCCCCTTCCTTCTTCTCCTCCACCTCTTCCCCCCCCCCCTAAGTCCTAATCCAACTAGGAAAGGGGGGAGTCCTACTCCCGGTGGGAGTAGGACTCCTCCTGGCGCGCCCCCCTTGTCCGGCCGCACCTCCCCCCCTTGCTCCTTTATATACGGGGGCAGGGGGCACCCTAGACACAACAATTGATCGTTTGATATTTTAGCCGTGTGCGGTGCCCCCCCCTCCACCATAGTCCACCTCGATAAAACTGTAGCGGTGCTTAGGCGAAGCCCTGCGTCGGTAGAACGTCATCATCGTCACCACACCGTCGTGCTAACGAAACTCTCCCTCAACACTTGGCTGGATCGGAGTTCGAGGGACGTCATCGGGCTGAACGTGTGCTGAACTCAGAGGTGCCGTGCGTTCGGTACTTGATTGGTTGGATCGTGAAGACGTACGACTACATCAACCGCGTTGTGCTAACGCTTCCGCTTTCGGTCTACGAGGGTACGTGGACAACGCTCTCCCCTCTTGTTGCTATGCATCACCATGATCTTGCGTGTTCGTAGGATTTTTTTTGAAATTACTACGTTCCCCAACAGTGGCATTCGAGCCAGGTTTTATGCGTAGATGTCATATGCATGAGTAGAACACAAGTGAGTTGTGGGCGATATAAGTCATACTGCTTACCAGCATGTCATACTTTGGTTCGGCGGTATTTTTGGATGAAGCAGCCCGGACCGACATTACGCGTACGCTTACGCGAGACTGGTTCTACCGACGTGCTTTGCACATAGGTGGCTGGCGGGTGTCAGTTTATCCAACTTTAGTTGAACCGAGTGTGGCTACGCCCGGTCCCTGCGAAGGTTAAAACATCACCAACTTGACAAACTATCGTTGTGGTTTTGATGCATAGGTAAGAACGGTTCTTGCTAAGCTCGTAGCAGCCACGTAAAACTTGCAACAACAAAGTAGAGGACGTCTAACTTGTTTTTGCGGGGCATGTTGTGATGTGATATGGTCAAGACATGATGCTAAATTTTATTGTATGAGATAATCATGTTTTGTAACCAAGTTATCGGCAACTAGCAGGAGCCATATGGTTGTCGCTTTATTGTATGCAATGCAATCGCCCTGTAATGCTTTACTTTATCACTAAGCGGTAGCGATAGTCGTAGAAGCATAAGATTGGCGAGAAGACAACAATGCTACGATGGAGATCAAGGTGTCGCGCCGGTGACGATGGTGATCATGGAGGTGCTTCGGAGATGGAGATCACAAGCACAAGATGATGATGGCCATATCATATCACTTATATTGATTGCATGTGATGTTTATCTTTTATGCATCTTATCTTGCTTTGATTAACGGTAGCATTATAAGATGATCTCTCACTAAATTTCAAGATAAAAGTGTTCTCCCTGAGTATGCACCGTTGCCAAAGTTCGTCGTGCCCAGACACCACGTGATGATCGGGTGTGATAAGCTCTACGTCCATCTACAACGGGTGCAAGCCAGTTTTGCACACGCATAATACTTGGGTTAAACTTGACGAGCCTAGCATATGCAGATATCGCCTCGGAACACTGAGACCGAAAGGTCGAGCGTGAATCATATAGTAGATATGATCAACATAGTGATGTTCACCATTTAAAACTACTCCATTTCACGTGATGATCGGTTATGGTTTAGTTGATTCGGATCACGTGATCGCTTAGAAGATTAGAGGGATGTCTATCTAAGTGGGAGTTCTTAAGTAATATGATTAATTGAACTTAAATTTATCATGAACTTAGTACCTGATAGTATCTTGCTTGTCTATGTTGATTGTAGATAGATGGCCCGTGCTGTTGTTCTATTGAATTTTAATGCGTTCCTTGAGAAAGCAAAGTTGAAAGATGATGGTAGCAATTTACACGGACTGGGTCCGTAACTTGAGGATTATCCTCATTGCTGCACAGAAGAATTACGTCCTGGAAGCACCGCTAGGTGTACCACCTGCGCCGGCAACTGCAGACATTGTGAACGCCTGGCAGTCACGTGTTGATGACTACTCGATAGTTCAGTGTGCCATGCTTTACGGCTTAGAACCGGGACTTCAATGACGTTTTGAACGTCATGGAGCATATGAGATGTTTCAAGAGTTGAAGTTAATATGTCAAAAGAATGCCCGGATTGAGAGATATGAAGTCTCCAATAAGTTCTACAGCTGCAAGATGGAGGAGAATAGTTCTGTCAGTGAGCATATACTCAAGATGTCTGGGTATAATAATCACATGATTCAACTAGGAGTTAATCTTCCGATATAGCATCATTGACAGAATTCTCCAGTCACTGCCACCAAGCTACAAGAGCTTCGTGATGAACTATAACATGCAAGGGATGGATAAGACGATTCCCGAGCTCTTCGCAATGCTAAAGGCTGCGGAGGTAGAAATCAAAAAGAAGCATCAAGTGTTGATGGTCAATAAGACCACTAGTTTCAAGAAAAAGGGCAAAGGGAAGAAGAAGGGGAACTTCAAGAAGAACATCAAGCAAGTTGCTGCTCAGGAGAAGAAACCCAAGTCTGGACCTAAGCCTGAAACTGAGTGCTTCTACTGCAAGCAGACTGGTCACTGGAAGCGGAACTGCCCCAAGTATTTGGCGGATAAGAAGGATGGCAAGGTGAACAAAGGTATATGTGATATACATGTTATTGATGTGTACCTTACTAGAGCTCGCAGTAGCACCTGGGTATTTGATACTGGTTCTGTTGCTAATATTTGCAACTCGAAACAGGGACTACGGATTAAGCGAACACTGGCCAAGGATGAGGTGACGATGCGCGTGGGAAATAGTTCCAAAGTCGATGTGATCGCGGTCGGCACGCTACCTCTACATCTACCTTCGGGATTAGTTTTAGACCTAAATAATTGTTATTTGGTGCCAGCATTGAGCATGAACATTATATCTGGATCTTGTTTGATGCGAGACGGTTATTCATTTAAATCAGAGAATAATGGTTGTTCTATTTATATGAGTAATATCTTTTATAGTCATGCACCCTTGAAGAGTGGTCTATTTTTGATGAATCTCGATAGTAGTGATACACATATTCGTAATGTTGAAACCAAAAGATGCAGAGTTGATAATGATAGTGCAACTTATTTGTGGCACTGCCGTTTAGGTCATATCATTGTAAAGCGCATGAAGAAACCCCATACTGATGGACTTTTGGAACCACTTGATTATGAATCACTTGGTACTTGCGAACCGTGCCTTATGGGCAAGATGACTAAAACGCCGTTCTCCGGTACTATGGAGAGAGCAACAGATTTGTTATAAATCATACATACAGATGTATGTGGTCCGATGAATGTTGAGGCTCGTGGCGGGTATCGTTATTTTCTCACCTTCACAGATGATTTAAGTAGATATTGGTATATCTACTTAATGAAACATAAGTCTGAAACGTTTGAAAAGTTCAAAGAATTTCAGAGTGAAGTTGAAAATCATCGTAACAAGAAAATAAAGTTTCTACGATCTGATCGTGGAGGAGAATATTTGAGTTACGAGTTTGGTCTACATTTGAAACAATGCGGAATAGTTTCGCAACTCACGCCACCCGGAACACCACAGCGTAATGGTGTGTCCGAACATCGTAGTCGTACTTTACTAGATATGGTGCGATCTATGATGTCTCTTACTGATTTACTGCTATCGTTTTGGGGTTATGCTTTAGAGACGGCTGCATTCACGTTAAATAGGGCACCATCAAAATCCGTTGAGACGACGCCTTATGAACTGTGGTTTGGCAAGAAACCAAAGTTGTCGTTTCTTAAAGTTTGGGGCTGCAATGCTTATGTGAAAAAGCTTCAACCTGATAAGCTCGAACCCAAATCAGAAAAATGTGTCTTCATAGGATACCCAAAGGAGACTGTTGGGTACACCTTCTATCACAGATCCGAAGGCAAGACATTCGTTGTTAAGAATGGATCCTTTCTAGAGAAGGAGTTTCTCTCGAAAGAAGTGAGTGGGAGGAAAGTAGAACTTGATGAGGTAACTGTACCTGCTCCCTTATTGGAAAGTAGCTCATCACAGAAATCTATTCATGTGACGCCTACACCAATTAGTGGGGAAGTTAATGATGATGATCATGGAACTTCAGATCAAGTTGTTACTGAACCTCGTAGATCAACCAGAGTAAGATCCGCACCAGAGTGGTATGGTAATCCTGTTCTGGAAGTCATATTACTCGACCATGATGAACCTACGAACTATGAAGAAGCGATGGTGAGCCCAGATTCCGCAAAATGGCTTGAGGCCATGAAATCTGAGATGGGATCCATGTATGAGAACAAAGTGTGGACTTTGGTTGACTTGCCCGATGATCGGCAAGCAATTGAGAATAAATGGATCTTCAAGAAGAAGACTGACGCTGACGGTAATGTTACTGTCTACAAAGCTTGACTTGTTGTGAAAGGTTTTTGACAAGTTCAAGGGATTGACTACGATGAGACCTTCTCACCCGTAGCGATGCTTAAGTCTGTCCGAATCATGTTAGCAATTGCCGCATTTTATGATTATGAAATTTGGCAGATGGATGTCAAAACTGCATTCCTGAATGGATTTCTGGAAGAAGAGTTGTATATGATGCAACCAGAAGGTTTTGTCGATCCAAAGGAGGCTAACAAAGTGTGCAAGCTCCAGCAATCCATTTATGGACTGGTGCAAGCCTCTCGGAGTTGGAATAAACGCTTTGATAGTGTGATCAAAGCATTTGGTTTTGTATAGACTTTTGGAGAAGCCTGTATTTACAAGAAAGTGAGTGGGAGCTCTGTAGCATTTCTGATATTATATGTGGATGACATATTGCTGATTGGAAATGATATAGAATTTATGGATAGCATAAAGGGATACTTGAATAAGAGTTTTTCAATGAAAGACCTCGGTGAAGCTGCTTATATATTGGGCATTAAGATCTATAGAGATAGATCAAGACGCTTAATTGGACTTTCACAAAGCACATACCTTGACAAAGTTTTGAATAAGTTCAAAATGGATCAAGCAAAGAAAGGGTTCTTGCCTGTGTTACAAGGTGTGAAGTTGAGTAAGACTCAATGCCCGACCACTGCAGAAGATAGAGAGAAAATGAAAGATGTTCCCTATGCTTCAGCCATAGGCTCTATCATGTATGCAATGCTGTGTACCAGACCTGATGTGTGCCTTGCTATATGTCTAGCAGGGAGGTACCAAAGTAATCTAGGAGTGGATCACTGGACAGCGGTCAAGAACATCCTGAAATACCTGAAAAGGACTAAGGATATGTTTCTCGTTTATGGAGGTGACAAAGAGCTCATCGTAAATGGTTACATTGATGCAAACTTTGACACTGATCCGTACGATTCTAAATCACAAACCGGATACGTGTTTACATTGAACGGTGGAGCTGTCAGTTGGTGCAGTTCTAAACAAAGCATCGTGGCGGGATCTATGTGTGAAGCAGAGTACATAGCTGCTTCGGAAGCGGCAAATGAAGGAGTCTGGATGAAGGAGTTCATATCCGATCTAGGTGTCATACCTAGTGCATCGGGTCCAATGAAAATCTTTTGTGACAATACTGGTGCAATTGCCTTGGCGAAGGAATCCAGATTTCACAAGAGAGCCAAGCACATCAAGAGACGCTTCAATTCCATCCAGGATCTAGTCCAGGTGGGAGACATAGAAATTTGTAAGATACATACGGATCTGAATGTTGCAGACCCATTGACTAAGCCTCTTCCACAAGCAAAACATGATCAGCACCAAGACTCCATGGGTGTTAGGATCATTACTATGTAATCTAGATTATTGACTCTAGTGCAAGTGGGAGACTGAAGGAAATATGCCCTAGAGGCAATAATAAAGTTATTATTTATTTCCTTGTATCATGATAAATGTTTATTATTCATGCTAGAATTGTATTAACCGGAAACATAATACATGTGTGAATACATAGACAAACAGAGTGTCACTAGTATGCCTCTACTTGACTAGCTCGTTGATTAAAGATGGTTATGTTTCCTAGCCATAGACATGAGTTGTCATTTGGTTAACGGGATCACATCATTAGGAGAATGATGTGATTGACATGACCCATTCCGTTAGCTTAGCACCCGATCGTTTAGTATGTTGCTATTGCTTTCTTCATGACTTATACATGTTCGTATGACTATGAGATTATGCAACTCCCGTTTACCGGAGGAACACTTTGTGTGCTACCAAACATCACAATGTAACTGGGTGATTATAAAGGTGCTCTACAAGTGTCTCCGAAGGTACTTGTTGGGTTGGCGTATTTCGAGATTAGGATTTGTCACTCCGATTGTCGGAGAGGTATCTCTGGGCCCTCTCGGTAATGCACATCACTTAAGCCTTGCAAGCATTGCAACTAATGAGTTAGTTGCGGGATGATGTATTACGGAACGAGTAAAGAGACTTGCCGGTAACGAGATTGAACTAGGTATTGAGATACCGATGATCGAATCTCGAGCAAGTAACATACCGATGACAAAGGGAACAATGTATGTTGTTATGCTGTCTGACCGATAAAGATCTTCGTAGAATATGTGGGAGCCAATATGAGTATCCAGGTTCCGCTATTGGTTATTGACCGGAGACGTGTCTCGGTCATGTCTACATAGTTCTCGAACCCGTAGGGTCCACACGCTTAACGTTTCGATGATAGTTATATTATGAGTTTATATGTTTTGATTTACCGAAGGTTGTTCGGAGTCCCGGATGTGATCACAGACATGACGAGGAGTCTCGAAATGGTCAAGACATGAAGATTGATATATTGGAAGCCTATGTTTGGATATCGGAAGTGTTCCGGGTGAAATCGGGATTTACCGGAGTACCGGGAGGTTACCAGAACCCCCCGGGGGGTTAATGGGCCATAGTGGAGAAGAGGAGAGGCGGCCAGGGCAAGGGCCGCGCGCCCCTCCCCCCTTGTCCGAATAGGACAAGGAGAGGGGGGCGGCGCACCCCCTTCCTTCTTCTCCTCCACCTCTCCCCCCAAGTCCTAATCCAACTAGGAAACGGGGGAATCCTACTCCCGGCGCACCCCCCTTGGCCGGCCGCACCTCCCCCCTTGCTCCTTTATATACGGGGGCAGGGGGGCACCCTAGACACAACAATTGATCGTTTGATCTTTTAGCCGTGTGCGGTGCCCCCCTCCACCATAGTCACCTCGATAATACTGTAGCGGTGCTTAGGCGAAGCCCTGCGTCGGCAGAACATCATCATCACCACGTCGTCGTGCTGACGAAACTCTCTCTCAACACCCGGCTGGATCGGAGTTCGAGGGACGTCATCGGGCTGCACGTGTGCTGAACTCGGAGGTGCCGTGCGTTCGGTACTTGATCGGTCGGATCGTGAAGACGTACGACTACATCAACCGCGTTGTGCTAACGCTTCCGCTTTCGATCTACGAGGGTACATGGACAACACTCTCCCCTCTCGTTGCTATGCATCACCATGATCTTGCGTGTGCGTAGGAATTTTTTTTGAAATTACTACGTTCCCCAACAGTAGGGGGTGGGCTATTTATAGCCAGGAGGCAACCCGACCTGATTTGTCCGAACTGACCCTGGGTCGCTAAGGAACCGACACGTGTCCAATAGTCGGATTTCAAACACACGCGGCAGCTTGACTTCGGCTACAAGTAAAGCTGACTCATCCAGCTCTGGATAAGATTTGCTCTCATTGTCTTCGCTTGAAGACATGGGATTTGGTTGAGCATCACATCAGTCACTCTGACTTTGTTCACTTGGAACCCACTTAGCAGTACGGTGGTTCCTGTGACTCAACAAAGAAGAAAAGGAAACTACGGAACAACTATGTCGTCGCATTCCATAGTCTTCACGTGAATGTCATCTCATGTCATAATCTTCATTGTGAATATCTTCACAAACCACCATTGTCTTCAATGTCTTCATACATTTTTAGGGGTCATCTTTGGTAGGTAAACCGAATCAATAAGGGACTACTACCTGTGTTATCCTGCAGTTCTCACAAACACATTAGTCCCTCAACCAAGTTTGTCGTCAATACTCCAAAACCAACTAGGGGTTGCACTTGATGCACTTACAGATTTTCAGGAAGTCGTGCAACAAACTAATCTAGATATCCGATTGCTACAACAACCTCCAAATAGCCCTGAGTTTAATTGTTTGGACCTCTGCTTTCATAACTCCCTCCAGTATCTAACCGACTGCAAGTCACCTACAAACATCCAGGAACTGGTACAGGGTGTGGAAGAGGAATTCGAGAACTATGATCCCCACAAGTTGTACAGAAGCTTTATCACATTAGAAGCAGTTATGTTTGAAGTTATGAAAGACAAAGGAGGAAATTGTCACACCCTGATTTTCATGCCACAACACTTAAGCTAATAAATCATGATAAAATGTGGTTTGACAAAAACTTTTGAGTGTTTTGGACCTTACCTTGATTGGATTTTGTATGTTGTTCGCAAGTGCTCTAAAAATCAAATAAATCCTCCAACTCCTATACTTCATCTCCTTTCTCCAAACTCTTGAACCAATGATCATGCCATGTGTATAGGACATAAAAATAATTTCTTACAAAAATAATTTGGCCAAAAAGTATTTTCTAAAATTAGTTTTCCAAAAACCCTTGAATTGAGATTTGCACTGCAAGTACTTGATTTGAGGTGTGAAAAATCTTTCAAAAGGTATATTTGAAACCTATTAGATATAGGATTCCCAGAAACCACAAAAATATAATTTTAAAAGTTATTTTCCTATTTTATTTAAAAGCTTTTTCTTAAGTCCAGAAATGGTCTTTAATAGGGAAAAATTATTTTATTGTTTCAAAAATATTTGACAAAAATCAGGGAAACTCAGGGGGCATATATTTCCCATATATAAGAGTTTCAACACATGGTCATGTTCAAAATATTGGTCAAATCCCTCAAAAACCCTTTCTGGATATTTCAAGCTTTTGAAATATTTACAAAGGAAATATTCCCCAAAAATTCCAAGAAAATTCTATCATGTCTCATATGACATGTTTGATGAGCTTGCCAAGCCTCATGTCATGGAGAATAGTATAACCCCATGGAATCCCCTCAAAACCATTTCTGCCCATTTCAAGGATTTGAAATATTTCTACAGGAAATATTTTCATAAAAATCCAAGAAAAATCCAGCAAGTCAAAAATGCATATTGTGATCACCCTGCAAAGCCTCATGTCAATCAAGGTCATTTTGGTTCACCAAAATGCCCCAAAACCCTCTCTGACCAGAATCAAGTTTGAACAAGTTTGTACTACCAACTTTCTCTCCTTGACCTCAACTTTTGTGAGCATGTTCATATGCCCAAATGAGGCCACTACACCAAGTAGTGCATCAAGGAGAAGTGTTATGCTCAACTAGATCTACACAAGTCTATTTCTGCTCATTCCTAGGGTTTACAAAAGTTGCATTGGCAACTTTGCCCAAATAAGCTCCAAATTGGTGGAAGGCCCTAATTTTATGTGTCATTTCACCCTGTGGAGTCTCATGGCAATTGGAAATCATTTGCTTGCCAAAACCTTTATCAAACACCTTCTGCCACTTATCAAAAATCACCATTTTGACCACTAAAACTATTCTCCTTGAGCTCCACTTTTTACCACAGCTCCTCCTAGACCTCTTCTACCTCCAGTAGCAATGGCTGCAGCTCAGGTCAATAATTGAGGGGTGAAACCACCTCTTTTACCTCTCTGAACAGCCCTTGCACCCCTCTTCCTCACCTCCCTCCTCACTCCAGTGGCCACCCAAGGCATCCAAGGCTTTCCCCACATTCTTTACTCCTCCCTAGAGCTACCAGACACACTTTGCCGTGCCCACTTTGCCAAAAAAATGGCATGCCGGCCATTTGCACGCTCTGGAGCGCGCTACAGTGCACTCCCGCACTGTAGCCGCCCCCTGCCAACCGCCTCCGGCCACCTCGGGCCTCCCCAACGTGTCTCACGAGGCCGCCTCGGCGTCTGGGACATGGCAAGCTGCCGGCCCCCTCCTAAACCTCTCCCCTCTCTCCTCCATGGAGCTCGCCCGAGTGCGCCGTAGGCCGCGTCCACGGTGCACCACGGCCCCTCTATTTAGAGGCCCTCCCGAGCTCTCCTACGGCTTCTTCCCGCTCTCCCTCTTCCCCAGCAATCTCCCAGACAAGACACCTCTACCCCTCGCGCCCTCCTGCCCCCTCCATGGCTGCCATGGTCGCCGTCGGCCTCCACCCGGCTCCGGCGAACCACTTCGGTGACGAACATGCGAGCTAGGACGCTTCCCAGTCAGAATGCCTGTAGGGTTAAGGCAGATGGCATGGGTCCAAGTTGTCAACGAAGATTTCCGCTGCGATGCTATACTCAAGACTTGACCATAATGGTCCTACTTGTGTAATACGGTATGTATGGATGTAAGACTCTTGTTATTCAGCTTCTGTGTGTTCAGTGAGCATTGATCTCTGGGATCACTGTACACATGCATTCGGTGATCACGACTTATGAGTCGGGGTCCCCACAGAAATCAATATAAGTTACCACACTTGCACAAGGATCGTATTCAGAATGCTGGCAGGGAAATAATCAGTGTATATTGCGACAGTCAGGTAGTTGTTGATACCAGGGCCATTATAGAAGAAATTGAAATTGCAATAGGAAAAGAAAAGGGAAGTAAAGAAGTAGTTGTAGAAGGGAAAAGAAGGAAAAGTAAAGGGAATGGAAGAAGTAGCAATAGAAGGGAAAAGAAAGAAACATGAAGAGAAGGGAAGTGAAGTGTATGTCTTGTGAATGTCATGTGTATTGGATTATTGTAATTATTTGAATCTATTGGATTTATTTGAATTTATTTCAATTATCTGGATTTATTTGAATTATTTCAACTTATTTGAATTTATTTGTTGCTCGTCTACCCGTACTAGTATTAGTCCTACCAGTCACCTGTTGTGCAGAGGGTGACTGCACTTTTTGTTTAATATGGACATGTGTAGGGTGCTTGCTTGCATCAGGACATCAGAAAAGAACATACTCTCTTGTCTCTCTTGGGAGAGATTAACTTTAATTAAGCCATTTCTCTTGCGAAGCAAGTGCCCTGTTTTACTGACTGTCAAAAAGCCATAGTACCCCAAAATAACTTCTGCTTAGTGCTAGAGCAGATCTTCTCAGCTAAGATCCTAATTACTCCTACTAATGATGATATCTCCTTGGGGCCAAGTGGTTGGCAGTATTACTCCTACTAGTATTTTCATGATTCAGCGCCATGCAAATGTATTCCATCAAAAACAGAATCAAAGACATAATGTGGGAGTAGTAGTGGATATTTATTGCCCATGCTGATTATTCACTTCACAAGGTTACCTAGTACTCCATCAAAAACAGAATCAAAGATGGCATGGCATGCTTGACGTGATGTAACTAATCTTTGTGCCATAATCTTTCCCATTTTAGAAATGCACTAATCTTTGCCATGGAGTACTATAGATATAGATTGAGTAACTAACGGTGTTACTAATCTTTGCCATGGAGTATTTCTAAAATGCATGAAGGTTATGTATAGTGAAGTGAAACTACAATTTTGTCATGGATTGGTGATGGTACTGAAATTTGTTGGTAAATCCTTCTGATTTGGCAGGATCCACTACTCACCAAGGCTTTTACTGCCCTTCAGGAAGCCAGCTGCTTTCCAGATCATCATTTAACAGGGGAGGAGGACACAGGATAGTGGTTGCCCAGTGCTTTATCATCAACACAGCTGGTGCCAGATCATCTACTTTCCATGGCAATCCGTGATGGGAAAACCATTTTAGTAAGTTCAAGAGAATAAATAAGTTACAGATTTCATGCACAAAGTGCTAGACAGTAGACATATGGAGTGAGTTTTTTGCTCGTAAATCTGCTCTTGCTTAAGCAAGTTTTTGACTGAAACACCTTCAGTAGTGTAACGCCCCGGACACACCCGTCGGTGGTCGTTACTCCTGGCGGGATTTAGACTGGCCCCACAGATCAATACTAGTCTTTTCTACGCACTTTGTCCTCACTCGTGCGCACCCGGGAGCAACTTCCCGGTCGGTCACCCATCTTGAAACTACTCCAAGCTGAGCACGCTTAACTTTGGAGTTCTGTCCGAATGGGCTTCCAAAAAAGGAGGAATTCCTTATTGATATGAGTAGTCTACCATCCCTAATAAGCCAGGCTATCACATACACCCCCACTCAGAGGAACCAACGTCCTCGTCGAGCCACAGGAACGTTCCCTCTTGGCACATACGTCTGTGCATCCAGTCCGGTACATGTACCATGCCGTATGCCACAACGGGTCAAAAACGTCATGAACAACATGACCGCGCACTTGTCCGCAAACATCCGTGTAACCGCGAGGGTCGGCTCTGATACCAACTTGTAACGCCCCGGACACACCCGCCGGTGTCGTTACTCCTGGCGGGATTTAGACTGGCCCCATAGATTAATACTAGTCTTTTCTACGGACTTTTGTCCTCATTCGTGCGCACTCGGGAGCAACTTCCCGGTCGGCCACCCATCCTGAAACTACTCCAAGCTGAGCACGCTTAACTTTGGAGTTATGTCCGAATGGGCTCACGGAAAAGAAGGAATTCCTTATTGATATGAGTAGTCTATCATCCCTAATAAGCCAGGCTATCACAAGTAGACACCACAAATCATGGCCTCACCTTTGCTTGTTGGTGCATTTCGAGCATCCTGCGGCAGTCCAGCCTTGCGACAGGGGCAACCAATGATAGCCGATACCCTCGAAACAGCCTCACTGACAGCTATTTCCACTCTTTCCTTGCGGAAAACCTTGACGATGTCTTCTTCCTCGTCTTGGTCGATTGGCATCGTCCTGCCATTGATTCCTCGCAGACCAACGCCTTTTCGGGACCACCTCAGCATAATATTCTCAAGGATGCCAACACTTTGAAGTAACTTCTTGTACTTGTTTCTTTCTTGGTGAGCTCTGAACCGTGCCTATTAGAATAAATAGGTGGACTTGCTTATGGACTGAACAAAATCCTCAAAACATTAAGGATGCACTAGTACACATCACATAATTACTCCACGCGTAATACAATGTTCTGTTCTGACACAAAGATTAGTTACTAAATCTAGCATTTTAGAATTAGTGGCATTTTAGCATTTTAGAATTAGTGTATATTTAAAATGTTGTTGAGACAGTACTAATTTCAGAGTTCATAGTTCATGACTGAATTTAGAGACAGTAAAAATCTTACTAAAAACAAAATTGTTCAGAGATCGAATGCTTGCAAAATTGTTCAGTTAACTGTGCAAAATTGTTCAGTTAATTGTGCAAAATACTCCAAAATCTAAACTAGCAGAACTAGTGCAAATATTCAGTAAATTTAGTAAATATGGAGTAGAGAAGGGAGGTTGACCCAGGCTGTAGGACTTGGGGTTGATCTGCAGCAGTGCAGAAAACTTGTAGCCGCCGCTGCTGCTGCCAAGTGAGCAGGCGCGACCCACTGGACAGCCCAGCCGTGGTGTTGCAGGCGCGGGTCTTCCACCATAGAAACAACAAAGAAGACCCAGCCGCCATCGTATTCCTCGTGGAGTTGTCGTCGCCGTCTTCCACACTCGCAAATCCACGACCTTTAGCTTGCCGTTGTCGTCGGGCTCGTCAGCATTTAGCTTGCCGCATCTCCTGTCGTCGTCGGGCTCGTCGGCCTCTATGTTGTTGTTGGTGGTCCGGATCCAGCGCCTCCGGGATCTCCGACGGCGGTTCCGACGCAGCCGGAATAGAGCGCGGCGGTAGCTGGGGAAATCCAAGATTCTTTTGAGGAAGGAGGGTGCTTGGGCAGGCAGGCGAGCGGTAGCTGCGGCGGCGGAGCAGGAGGCAACTGCGGCAGGAGAGCGGGGGAGCAGGGGAGCTGCGGCGGCGGGGAGAAGGGCAGTTGCTGCTTCTATCGGAGGAGGACGACGAGGAGCGCGGGTTTGGTCGGGAGAAACCAGATGTGTTTTTTGCAAAATTGCCCTCGCGACAAGAATTACAGGATGGAGGGAGTGTACTAGAGTAACAATTTTTGTACATTTCATTAACATATTTCAAAATTATGGGTTTTAAAATCATAATTAAATTATGTTTTAAATATATGTATTAATTTTTAAGCATTTTTGAAATTTAATCAGGTCTACAAAAGGAACAAAGTGCATTCTTTCGTTTTTAAGGTTCTTTTGAAAGGCTTAATTCTTCATTCACAGCCTACTGCGGGCCTCTGGTCTCAAATTTAGCCCAGGGGATCGAAATTTATTCCGAGCGGTATAGAAACTTAGAGCCCACTAGCCCAGCAAACCCTATTATCCCGTATATAAACCCCCCAGCCGGCCCCCAATCACTCCAGTCCCGCACCCCGCAGCCGCCGCGCGGGCGCGCACGCACTATCCAGCCCCTCACCCTCTCCTCTACACGCGGCAAACCCTAATCCAGCCCCGTCGCCCAAAGCCCCAAACCCTAATCCAGCCCCGTCGAATCTCCCAGCTTGCCGCGCATCCGGTCGATCTCCCACCTCTCGACACCTCGCGTGCGTCCACGGCGGCGCGAACAAGGCGTCGGCAGCGAAGCGAAGGCAAGGGCGCCCATCGAGCGACGGTCGGATCTCCCGGCTCGCCGCGCATCCGGTCGACCTCCCACCTCTCGGCACCTCGCGTCCACGGAGGCGCGAACAAGGCGGCAGCGAAGCGAAGGCAAGGGCGCCCATCGGGCGACGCTCGGATCTCCCATCTTGCCGCGCATCTGGTCGATCTCACACCTCTCGACACCTCGCGTCCACGGCGGGGCGGCGCGAACAGGCGGTGGCAGCGAAGCGAATGCAAGGGGGGGGGGCGGCGGCGGAGCTCTCAGCCGTTCCCACATATCCGACCTGAACCACCCTTTTGGCTCTCCAGCTTTCCATCTCACCCGACTCAGTCCACGGCGTCAGGGTATGCTATTTTATCCTCATTCCTCATTATATCAAACGCTGTCCTCTGATGTATAATTTGTAACGTGATGGGCAAATGCCTACAAGCAATTCATTAGATTGATTTAGTATGTTTTAGTCCTGCTAATTTGATATTAGCCTCTCTATGTACTTGTATGTTGAGTTGCTGACAGAATGGATGGTTGTGTGCGTGCTTTACTTCTCTTAAGCAGAAACTATGATATGATTAGGTAATCTATTATGAGGCCATTCTATGCATAGTTCTAGATCTATGGGTTCACAAATTAAAATAAGTTAATTGAAAGTAAATGGTACTACCTCTATAAAGAAATATAAGAGCGTTTAGATCACTAAAATAGTGATCTAAATGCTCTTATATTTTGTTATGCATGAAGTATTTATGTAAAAACCTAGCGTGCATTTGGTATTCTTTTTGCTTAGAAAATGTTCTTTGTTGGGTGAGCACTTGTATGTGCCTAAGTACTGAAGTTGGTTTTCTGTATGATTATGCAAGTTTCTGTACTTCATATTGACATGACAAACATAACTTGTTAATTTGATACACTTAGTCACAGTATTATCCTGGTTCATTTTATTTTTGTCCACAAATCTTGGCACGTAGTAGTACTAGATATAGGTGTTATACTGCACCATTATCAACAACCCTATCCTGGTAATTGCTCTGAAGCTGTGTTTTTCCCGATAGGCTGTGAAATGTTGAATTGCTGCTCTAATATGTGGTATACTTTTGCTGCAGTTTACAGCTTTTTTAGTTTGTTCAAATTCCGTCTTTTGAGTACATTTTGATACTGAAATTGGAAAATGTGTGTTGATTGTTTGATTTCAAATACGTGTTGACTGCTGATGTGTGTTGATTGTTTTATTTAAAATAAGTGTTGGCTTACTTGTTTTTCTGCTTATGTCGGATAATATAGTAATAAAATTTGACTTTCTGCTTTTAAGGAATGGATCAAGGCCAAACCTTCGACTTCTTGCATTGGATCACCGTCCTCCAGACCCAATTGACCGAATATTGTACTCTTTACTTTGGAGACGCTGCTATCATATGTAGCGACGTTGGTCGCAACTATCTGAAGAGTGCTTACCGGTTTGTCATTGATACTTGGAGGACATTGCTGGCGTGGAATGTTCTCGGTGAGGAATTTCATGGTTGTTAATGGGTTATTCATGATGGACATACCTGCACCATTCACGACTATTGGTGATTTTCAAGACCTCATGACTGATGTTGGAGCCCTGAGCAATGCTTTGCTGCAGTACTACTGTCAAGGGAACATACCTGCACTTTATACTGACCATCTTCATTATATTACCACTATGATCCCATCAGGAATTGGATCTTCACTTGTCTTCCAATCTAGATTCATTTGTCTGATTTACTATCATTTCTCATTCTCATTGACGGATCCCTGGACTTTGCTGCTTGCATCACTTGCAACAGCAAAGAGCCATCTTGGGGATGATGATGCACTTCAATTTAATAATCTCCTTCAACAAGCTTGGAATGATTTATGTATGGGTCAATTTACACCTGTTGGTAAAAATTGGACTGTTCAAGCTGAAAAGAATCCAATCTTTTATGAGGTTATGATCTGGTACAGCAGGCAGGCAGGGTTACCTCCAAGGAATGGATATAGAGGTAATCCTCAGTCATTATACAATTTTGGAAGAAACAACAAGGTTCACGCGCCTGAAAAAACAAAGGTATACATACTACTATGTTTGTTGTAAAAAAGATTGTTATATTTGGGCTGGAGAGGAAAAGCTCTATTGTAAATTTTACATCTGGCTTCTGTCATTCCAGGGGCCTAGGGGAGCTCAGCTAGGGCAGATGGAACCAGTAGCACCCAATGGTGCAGGGCATTGGCGATGGACGATCATTTCTGTTGCAGGGCAAAGGGGATGGGGCTGGGTGTGGCAGCCTGCTCAGGGTCAGTGGTTCTGGCCGGCTGTACCAGGTGATATGCAGTGGCGAATGAGCAAGTGGCCAACTTCCCCGGTGCTGCCTCCACTACCAGCCCAGGTAAGTGGAATGAGGTCTCTTGGTTTCATGGATACATAAAATTTGAGGCATATACATTGAACAGTGTCTTTACATCCAGAGAATCTAGGACATATGCTAGGGAAGGAGTGCGGGATGTTCTTTGCCCATGCCTCGGCCCTTGTCCTCATATTCTTGCAGTGCAGAACACCGGAGTGGTAAGTTTTTGACTCATATTTGTTCAAATTTGGAAGAAAAATGCATAAATTGTAATTAAAATTTGTTCAAATTTGGAAGAAAAATGCATAAATTGTAATATTAAAATTTCTTGTGAATACAGTATCGAGCAGCCTTACAAGAGATACAAAGAGGCAATGGATGGTTGACTGCAGAGTAAGTACACTTGTATTTTCTGACAAGTGAAGCATGATGTTATGGTCTGATGCCATTTTTACACTTGTACATGTAAACGTAGATAGCATATGTATTTTATATCATGTATTTATATTCTTCTGTCATTCAATCTGCTAGAGCCAATTTTTAGTTGCGAAACAGGCCTGAGATAATGACCTACTTTATTTGAGTTTGAATAGGGAACATGAAGTTAGTTTAAAGTGTAGCTTCAGTTCTATGCTTCTCTCGGAGTTAGTTTTTTTAGCTGAAGCTTGCCATTCTGATGGAACTTTGCACACACATATATTTAGAGTAAATTAATAGTAATTACAGGCTCAATGTATATACCATAACAAACTTACCTTAACACCTATGAACTACAATTCAGGGAAAATTTTGTATTGCTGAAACTCCAGGTGTAAAGACCTGTTTCATAGATATAAATGTCTAGATTTCAATTGTTTTTCAAAAGTGCAGTTTTGTGATGCTCTTTTTTGTTAAATCCAGGCCTGCATAGCATACTCAGAAACTCTTAAATCTGCAGCTATGCCGAATTGGCTCTTAATTTCGTAGCTCTGCAAGATCGTACATTAAAAGTGTACAACCTCCGTCCCAAATTACTTGTCTTAGATAGATATATCCGTATCTAGACAAATCTAAGACAAGTAATTTGGGATGGAGATTGTAGTTCAGTAATGCTCTTTAATTTGGGGACGGGGACACATTTCAATGACATATATGTAGCGATCCCAGTCAGGGCCTGCTAGAACCTGCTTCGTTAAGGAACGCTAGAACCTGCTTCGTTAAGGAACACTTGATCTTAATATTTGCCTTTTAGGCTCTGCTTTGGGATGTTCTCCTTTTTGGGAATGTGTTAACCCGGGAGGATAAATGGATAACTGACTATCCTTTATGCACCATCCAACTTGTCTATGATTCCCGCAGGAGGATGTTGCATTTTCCTGGGGTGTATACTGTGCAATTTATGTTTGGAAGAAATAGTTTGGCTTGTTGTTAATAACACATCTGCTATACAGGTCATGCCTGTTTTCTCCCATTACCGAGGCACAGCTGAGATTAGTTTGGATGTTCCAATGCTGGCAAGATTTGAGTTGAAGGCTGCGGCAATGAACTTGTGGGCTGATTCGCAATGCGCTCCAGATTGATCAAATTCTTCAAAAGTTGCACTGATGAGCCCATGCATTGCTGAGTGGATCTTTTTGTAATTTTCTATTGCTTAGATCTACTTACTGAATCAGTGAATCTTATTGAATCGTGTTGCTCATGACTTGTAAAAAATCATCTAACTTCCTGTAGCACCTTACCGGATCTTTTATCAAAAGTTGCACCACTTCGTCTGGAAATATTTATTGGAGAAATGGATGTATCTAGATGTATTTCAGTTCTAGATTCATCCATTTTTATCCATAGGACAAGTATTTTGGGATGGAGGGAGTATTATGTTTGAGTTTTGGAATGGAAGTGTTTTCTTCAAGTAGGAAGTAGGAAACTGATAGCTCCTAATAAGGAATTCAATTGCAAAACAGCAGTTTAGACTGAGTTTGGTTGCTGCATTCGGTACAGATCATTATGCTGTGTTTGGATGTTTGTATTTGGGCTTCGAAACGTGATTTGGTATTGGTAGGGGTTTAATTCAGATGATCGAATGTGCTTTGTGGAGCCTGGAAACCGAGTAAAATGCAGGTATACGTATCACGTACGCCACGTCAGCTGAGGGCCCGCAGTCAGACGACTTGGCCATCACCGGAAGAGGTGAGAAAGTTGTTTCCTACCCTAGCTGCCGCCACCAGCCATGTGACTAGGGAGGCGATCTCTTTCCTCCTATCTCCACCAGTCGGGGCACTGGCCCCCTCTTCCTTTGGCCGCTGCTCTGGCGGCAATCTCTTTCCTCCTATCTCCACCAGTCGGGGCACTGGCCCCCTCTCCCTTTGGCCGCTGCTCTGGCGGCAGAAGGGAGGGGGGACATGTTTCTTTGCAGTTAGGTTTTGGATTTGTAGGTCATGGTGTGTCGTTTGGATGATGGGAGCCGCGCCCGGATGAATAAGGGCCTGACGGCTTTCCACCGGCTTCGAGGAATTATAGAATCTGCAGAGCACCTAATTCTCCATCATTTTAGCCTTGTAGCTCCGCGAGCTGAGTCTAGAGCGGAGAGACTCCGAACACTCCCTAAATCTGCCTCAACTCCACTCCCACACCGGCGGTGCCTTTTATGGCGGCGTATCAGAGTTGTTGGCATTGTGTCTCTGCTGATATCTCAGATCGCCAGTGTTAGGGTTCATGGATGGTGTGTCTTCTACTCTGTCCCCGTTGTTGTGGCGTTGTCTTCGACGTCATGGTGGAGCAGAGAGGTTTTGTCGTTCAAGAGTACGCGCAGACGGTTGTCTACGCAAGTGACAGCTGGAAGATGGAGTATCTTGTGCTGGGTCTGTGGTTGAAGGATGACAATTTTGGTTTCCTCCTCCGACGTCGTCGTCATGCGGGGGTATCAGTTCTGAAGTTTGATGGCGTGTCCGGGGACATGTTGCCCCGATCTGTTTCTTTCAACGGCTATGATTTTGCTTCTAGCAAACTATTTTGGAGATCTGTAAAGCTGTTGATCAACGATGGAGCCGTGTCGAGCTTGGGTGAAGAGGTGATCTGTCCTTTTACTCTTTGGTGGCTGCTTCGGCGGTGTCGAAGGAGAGGGACAAACGCTTGTACTTTGCATATGATTTTTTTATCTTTTCAGTCATTGTTGGTGTTTACATGCCATGTAACTTGATCTTTGTTCTATATAAATGAGACATGTATGATCATAAAAAAAGATAACTTGTCATCCCTGGTCAAATCGCAGTCGCTATCCCCAATCATCACACTCGACGGACGGCGTCAACGTTGCAGACAGTTCGATCTGCGGCGAACCTCCCATCGCCGTTGGCATCCTAACCGCGCCTCTCCCTTCCGTCGCCGGCGGTGGCTCGCGCCGCGGCTTGCTGGGGCGAAGCTTTCCGCATGAGGCGTGACGGCGGGAAGAGCCCTGACAGCTCCCGGAGGTGGGCCACGTGCGGACCGCTTCCATGGATGAGTAGATGGTCGTGCGGGCACGTCCTCCTGGCGACGGCTGTCAGAGACTGTAGCGACGCTGTGACGCCCGCTGCTCTACTGACCGCCATGGAGGTAAAGTGCAGCTTCGTGCCGTCGGATGTTTAAGGTTGCAATGCTATTCTGAATTTGAACGGTTGTGTCTGTCGACCATTGCTATGCAGGGTTATGATATGGATTTGTTATGAAACGAAATTTCTTTGTGTACTGCAAGTAATTGGTGGAGTTCTGAGACCGCTTTTGCTGTGAGAGTGCTTGTGCTGTGTAGTATAACCGTGTCCTTTTGCTGAATCATGAACTGAGAGTACTTGTCTTGTGTATGGCTCTCTCCATTGCACATATTTATTTGAGTATGATTGTGCATTTTTGCTGAATGAAAATAAACAGTTTGAGACTACTTTTGCACAGTTTATGACATGGCTGAGCTAAGAGTTCTTGTGCATGAAAAGATATCAATACATGTGCAAGAATATTGCAATTGAGACTGAACTGAACTTGTGCATTTGTAATATCAGCGCAACAGTACTTGTGCTCAAATGATCTGAATTTGACCAAATCTGCATGAACCACAACACATCTGAACTGAAGATAATAGAAGTTCATATATATGACTGAATCCGCATCGAACAGAACATTGTTTAACTGAATTTGCCTGAACCACACCACACATGTAGGTCCTGGATAGTACATAAGCCATAATTTAGGAAATAAAAGAGAGATCCAACAGCTTGATCATAAGCAGAACACAACCATTACAAGCTCTGTAGGTGATCATAAGCAAAAGACAGAAACACTTTTAATAGTTCATCAACAAAAGACTGAAGCACATGCATTTTACTCCTGTAAACCTCACCCAATATAGAGCCGAGCCCTCCACACGCGAACGCTCTCTCCCGCAATATGCCCAGATTCCGTCTGAATTCCCCTCGCTTCACTCTCCCGCAAAACGTGCACGCGAAATCCACGCGGCCAGCCGAGGCCGACGCCTCTCCTCTGCCCGCAGGAGAGATTCTATCTGTTTGACCGGTAACCATCATGTTCTTCTAGCTAATCTGGCTGCCTTCCTCCTTGTTAAATGTTGTATATCTTCTATCCTATCCGATGTGCCATTAGATTGATCTCCAAGAAGTTTTTTTTTTGAAACGAAGGCTCAAGAAGAGCCCGGCTTTGAATTAACAAAGCCATCAACCGGTCAAGAGTACAAGACTGCAACTTACAACAAGAAAGAGGAAAGCGGAAAGAAAAAGATACAATGTGCTCAGCAGAACAACTCGAAGGCAAAGAGCACACACCACTCTTGCCATCGAACGACGCAAAGCCAAGAACTAGCTAACCTACGGAAACACCAGGAGGAGGGCACCACCATTCATGATTTGTATCGCTGGCTGCCACCAAAGGGATCAAACAGGGCAAACATGATCTGACTCCGCCGACGCAAAGGGCCCCTACCCTACCACCTGGGTTCGACGGGTGCCGCACTGGCGGCCGACGGAGTGATTCACCCTAGAATCCAAATCAGAGTGCCCCGACTGCGAAAGGAGAGGCACAAGGGACAGACCCACATGAAATGGAGAACCGACCACCAAAACACCGTCGTCGACAGTAGCAAGGCAAAACACCGAACGAGAGTTATCGGACGCAGATGCTGAAACCTTAGAGAAGGCCAAAAGGATGCGACACCATGCCCTTGGTCAAGGATAGGAATCGCCACACCGAAGGCCTACCGCCGGCATGGAGGCAGGGACCCCAATCCCCTCGAACCAGCGGCTGGAACCCTCCGCACCTGGACCAGAGAAGGATGCCGTTGATGAAATGAGGCCACCACATGCCGCCCTCGAACCACACCCAACTCCACCACCACTCGAGCCATCTCTGGACGACACCCTCAAGAAGGAACATGCCACCAGAATGCCGTTGTCGCCAGGAAAGGGGGGCCTGAGGCTTTCACCTGAGCTCTTGGACGGGATGGGAGGAGGAGGAGTCCCACCGAAGCCTCCAACAAAGTAAACGACGCACAAAGGCGCCACCTTCGGTGTGGCCGCCACGCCGGCTAGGGGTTTCCCCCGGATCCGCCCCCAAGCACCAGATCTGCGCACCCGACGCCCAGATCCAGCGACCATAGCCGCCAGAGGCCGAGATCCGCGCGAATCGGAGTAGATCGAGGTCGAAGACGCCACTTCTTCATGGCGCAAACGACTGGCGAGGAGTCGCCGCAGCAGCCGACGCCCGCCACCTCCGCGCCGCCCTCACGGCCAGGGAGATGGCCCGCCTGCACCCGCCGACGCCACCCGCTGCACAGGCCACGTCGCGCGCCGTCGTCCGGGGCCGCCGCCCCGGAAGCCGAGGCCCTCCACACAGGGTGAAGCCACCGAGATCCCCGCCGCCACCTTCATCAGAGCCGCGCGGGCTCGCCGGGGTGCTCCTCTGGCGGCGATGGAGGAGGGGAAGGGAGGGGAGGGGGCTAAAGTGTGGCGGCTAGGGTTGGCCCCCCGAGTCGCCTCGGAGGAGACGACGCGCGGGGGGGGGGGGGGGGGGGGGGGAGGGGGGGAGCCAAGTCACGTCTGTGCGTTCTATGGTTGACAATCGATTGTATCTCCAAGAAGGTAACAACACTAGTTTGGAGGCCATCAAGATTCCCCCTATGCATTGCCACCTCTAGCGTTCACCCACTCTAGATCCACTCACGATCTCAAAAGAAGAAAATGAGATCACTTAGATGCAGCAATGGTTTTACTTTTTTTTTGGGTTTTTTGCGGGGGAGCGATGGAGATATCTTGCCTGTGTTACCACTCATTATATGCAGAGTATACTCAGATGGAGTATGTAGCTTGCAACTAATACTATTTGGCAACCACTTCAGGCACTGCCATACACTGCTAGAAACTAATGTTTATCAAATCACATGTTCCCGTCTTTCTTACGGTCTTCTTTGTGCTATCACATCGCCTTGGCATGTTCTTTGTTTTGGAAACGTTTCAACCGTGGTATTATAAGAGCATACCACATCACCTTGGCAGAAATCTTCTTCTTGGGGCGCTCGCCCTCGACATCACTAAGGTCATCGCGGCTGATCTTATAGCGCAATGCACCGTATACTGGGCACGCGTTCAAATCCTCGTACTCACCGCGGTAGAGGATGCAATCATTAGGGCATGCATGTATCTTCTGCACCTCTAACCCTAGAGGGCAGACAACTTTCTTTGCTTCATACGTACTCTCGGGCAATTTATTGTCCTTTGGAAACATCTTCTTTAACATTACCAGCAACTTTCCAAATCCCTTGTCAGATACACCATTCTCTGCCTTCCATTGCAACAATTCCAGTGTGGTGCCCAGCTTTTTATTGCCAGCTTCGCAATTCGGGTACAACAATTTCTTGTGATCCTCTAACATGCGCTGCAACTTCTTCTTCTCCTTTTCACTTGCGCAGTTTCTCTTTGCATTGGCAATGGCCCGACCTAGATCATCAGCGGGCTCATCTGATGCCTCTTCTTCAGCTTCTTCCCGCATTGCCGGCTCAGCTTCTTCCCCCATTGTTGTACCATCGTATTCAGGGAACCCATGGCCAGGATAGCTGTCGTCGTCCTCTTCTTCTTCATTGTCTTCCATCATAACCCCTCTTTCTCCGTGCTTGGTCCAAACATTATAGTGGGGCATGAAACCGGACTCAAACAGATGGACGTGAATAGTTTTTAACTTAGATTAATTCCGACCATTCTTACAGCCACCACATGGACAAGGCATAAAACTATCCGCCCGCTTGTTTGCCTCAGCCGCAAGCAGAAAAGTATGCACGCCATCAAAGAACTAGGGAGAGCATTGGTCATCGTACATCCATTGCCGGCTCATCTTCATTACACAACACCGGAAAGACCAAATTAATACAAGTTCATACATAAATTAAAGTTCATACAACACTTATTCTCATAAAACAAACATACAAATAACTCTCTAGCCAAAGCATTTAAATGCAACAACAAATGCGATCAAGATCGCAACTAAGGTAACAATTGATCCAACAACATGATGATACCAAGCTTCACTATCAATGGCATATTTTCTAATCTTTCAAATCTTCAAGCGCATTTTCTTCATCTTGATCTTGTGATCATCAACGGCATCAACAATATGCAATTCCAATTCCATCTTCTCCCCTTCAATTCTTTTCATTTTTTTTCAAATACTCGTTTTCTCTTTCAACTAAATTTAACCTCTCGACAATAGGGTCGGTTGGAATTTCCGGTTCACATATCTCCTATATAAAAATATCTATGTCAACTTGATGGGCATAATTTTTCATAAACACGAAATGCAACAAATAGTTATAAAAGAGAATATACCACATCCGAATCATAACCTGGACGAGGGCCGACGGGGATGGATATCAAAACCATGGCACTATGTATAACAAACAATGTACGAGTAAGATAATTATACGAGTAACTATATATCTAAATCACACAAACATGATTTTTTTATATAAAAAAGATAAGAAAAGAGGCTCACCACAAGGTGGTGCCGGCGATGGGACGGTGCGGGCGATCGACGGTGGTTAGGACGGAGACGGGAAGGCACTAAGTAAACCACACCTACATATGCAAACTAAGAGTTATTTTGACCTTAAATTACATATAAATCAAATACTACCACATATAATTTCTCTCAAAATAAAACCCACAAATCACTATACTTATAGAGCATTGCAAGAGCTAATCTAGCAATGAGAGATGAAAGGACAAAGTTGCTAACCTTTGTGATCACTTGGATGGATGGGGTGCCTTCAAATCTTCATAAATTTTGGCAAAAATGGAGTGTGAGCTCGAGAGGAAGAGGAAGAAAACAGAGGAAGGGGGAAAGAGGAAGAACAGAGCGCTCGGGCTCGACGAAGGGGTTTATATAGGACGACCTTTAGTACCGGTTGGTTAGACGAACCGGGATAGTCCCGGTTCGTATAACCAACCGGTACTAAAGGTGCTGGTGGGGTCCCAGCCTGACACAAGCCTGCCACCACGTCTTTAGTACCGGTTCATGGCACGAACCGGTACTACAGGTTTACCACAAACCGGTACTAATGATCGCCACCCACCTAATTGTTGGAACCGGCACTAATGGTCACAGTAGTGCCGGTTCAGCTACAAACTGGGACTAATGTGCTTCACATTAGGCCCTTTTTTTTACTAGTGATTCTTCCTTCATCCAGGCCCTTATCCTCCCTCTTTTCTCAAAAGCCCCTCACTTTTCTCAGGTAGATCACATAATAATGCTCATTCTCTAAGACTACACAGCAAACATTCTGACTAGATATTTCCTGTAAAAACACCACGTGCATAGTTGGCACTTCTCATTTGATTGGTGAGTTAAGCTTAGTTCATTCGGTGATATGGCGTATCCGATAAACGCGTGAGGTGCCTCTGACAACTTCATCAATATTGAGGATCCCTCACCTTAGTCTCTTGCAAGATGTTTATAAAGTTTAGGTGTACGCTCGTACTGTATGTGAACGTCTGTATTGATAAGCAAAAAAGAAAAAAGAATCTGTATTGTGTTTAAAGAAAAATCATAGCATCGCTTTCTATGCAGATGTGGTACTAGCCACAGCAATTCAGCATCTGTCTGCCAGCGTTGGACGGCATAATTAGTAATCAAGCCCAACCAACTCCTGCTATCTGCTGACTGTCGCCTTTAATACTTGCAGCTCGATATTTGATTGAGCGCGCAATGGCCGTGTAGCACCCCTTCAACTATAGCTAGTTTGCCAAAAGAAGAGTGTAAAAGCTAGTTTGCCCCTCAAGTTTTCCAAAAAAGAAAAAACTAACTAGCTACTCCCTCTGTAATACATCTGTTTAAGCGTCAACTAATTTTAGACGAAGGAGATGATAATAATATGTGGACATACTGCGAACTACTATTCTCTAAGCTCCCTAAGGTAGGGACTCTTTGGTTCCTCCTTTGATCAAGGCCTTCCAAATTGAACGCGAAATTGACTTACACTCCCATTCTTCCAACATATCTCAACTCCCGAATATTTGTGGTTGTCCCGTAGATTTGTTACCACACATGTGAATTAAAGGTCATGATGTCAGTTCGACGCCATCTCATGTGCTTTTTCTTAAGCTTCGGTGCGAGCCGGTCATCGAAGCCACTTGCTAGACTCTAGTTAAGTTTGTTTGTTCCATTTTATTTGGTGATCATAATATGTTTTGCGATAATGATATGTGAACAAACGTTTTGGATAATCAAATTGTTTTTTGGAGTCAATGCCACTTTTTACCCAATGTTTATATATTTGTGAGTGTTTACGACATTAAAAATTTTCTGCCACATTTTACCCCACAGTTGTTATATTTTGTTAAGTTTAACCCATTTTAACAATATATGTCTCAATTCTGACCGACTGCGTATACTTGTAAGGCTGGCGTGGTTGGTGATCCTTATTCCAACTCAAAAGCGTAAACCAACTAGGTGTGTCCTTAGTAATCGTGAAAGCTAGCCTACAAACTGTGGCAAATCCGGCAATGGTTGCCAGGGAGCTCTTCCGTCGCCTCGCTGCTCCTCATGGCACCCTTTGTTCGGGAAAAGAATTCTATGAAACCAGGTTTCACGCGAGACCCATCCCGATGAATGACATGTGGCATTCACAAATCACAAAGCATCCCCCACCTTCCACTTAAAATCAGGGGAAGAGAGATTAGATGCTTTGTGATTTATGAATGCCACGTGTCATCCATCAGGACGGGTCTCACTTGCTAACCGTGAGACCTGGTCTCATATAATTTTTTTCCCTTTGTTCGTTCCCGACTCACCACTCCTGGCCTCACGGAGTGGATCTGGCTTAGGGGTGGGGATGCATGTATGGTCGTGTGGGTAGGGAGAACAATCCTATACGGATTGCGCTTCCTAGTTGGCATCGAAGTCATCGGCCATGTCGGCATGATAAGTGGGCCTAGCCAGTCAAAATAAATTGTTAAATGTGGTAATCTTGACACGATGTAATGACTTAGATGAAAAGTGTGGCAGAAATTTTCTCTCAAAAAAAAGTGTGGCAGAAATTTAAATAGGGCAATGTTGTCAATAATATAAAAACGGGGAGTAAAAGGTGATATTGTCGGACAATTGTGTGTGTGCGCGCGCGTGCGTGTGTGCGCCCGCGTGCATGCATGCGTGCGTGCGGATAAAGGAGGCAATGTCCACCGCAATTCCACAATACTATCGAGATGAAGCGAAGGGTGGACGATGCAATAGATGTATGAAATATGCTGCATAGTTGATTTTAATATAATGATCGCAATTTCTTTTTGCGGTGATATATAGGACAAGGAAGTTTGTTAGTAAAATGTACTGAAATTCATTTGCTAAACACGTCGATTTTCTAAACACTTCGTGCTTAACGATAGTAAATAAAAGCTTATGTGATATATATACTAGTACTAAATATGTATAGTTGGTTCGTTCAACAACTTGTTATTATGGCGTGGTCACGGAAATAAAATTGCGTAATATTGTCCGGTCCATCGTTATCAGACAGAGAGAGGAACAGCGAGAAAAATTCATAACTCCGGGTGGTTGCAAACGGTGGTGATAACATGCTGTGGTACCAAGATTTGAATACGCCCACATGACTGATCACGCTCGCGATCCCATCGCAAGAGATCGCCGGTGCCCAAACGCCACGCATCTATAAAACCCACCGGAATTCCCACGGAAAGGCAGACCAACCAGACTCCCAAGCCCCGAACAACGACGATGGCCATGTCTCCCCAGTCCCTCCTCCTCGTCCTCGCCGTCGCCGCGACGGCCGCGCCGCTGTCACACGCCGCCTGCGCCGACGGCGGCGCGACGCTGCTGCACGGGGTGGCGAACGACGTCCTCCTCGAGTACGGCCTCCCCAAGGGCCTCCTCCCGGACTCGGTCAACTCCTACACCTTCGACAACGCCACCGGCGACTACCAGATCGAGCTCGCCAGCAGCTGCTACGTCTGGTTCGGCGACCACTACGTCTACTTCGACAAGAACCTCAGCGGCACCATCTCCCACGGCGCCATCACCAACCTCTCCGGCGTCATGGCCAAGAAGCTCTTCATCTGGGTCTCCATCACCAGCATGACCGCGCACCTGGAGAGGGGGATGATCGAGTTCCGCGCCGGCTTCATCACGGAGGACGTGCCGGCGTCGCTGTTCGAGAAGATCCCCGTCTGTGTCGACGGCGTCGGGGAGCAGCTCCGCGGCGCGGCCGGGGTGGTCCGGGAGCTTGGCCTGCTCCCCGTCGCCGAGGTGTGAGTGACTTCCAAGTCCAAAGTTAGTTGCTTCCATGCCTTTTGCTGAAATTTACTATATATGGTTGGCAAAAACATTTGCACCTTTCTTGTTAGAAAAAGAGAGATGAGACTATGAGAGATACAGTCGGGGTGCGATCTGCGATGTAATGTGGGGAATTGCATATTTGAAGTTCAATAAAATAATCTTTTATAAGAATATACGAGCAGAAAAACAAACGGTGGCGAATCAAGTGCTGGTATGATGAGATATCTAGTGATCATTGAATGTATGGCAGTACTTCTAGTCTTCTACTATGCCTTTTCATTGAAATGGAACATGACCTCCGTTAGAGGTGGAGCTATTCGAGCTCGTGATCCTGAGTTTTAACATGGGCCGATTGATCAAATAGGTTTTGAGTCGGATATAATTTAGCAGGACTGCTTAGTAGCACCTGATACCGTGGTCTCATTCGATTAACCACGAGTTTCGCCACTGAGGTACCTTCCCCCATGCTTGAAACGAACTCACTCGCTCAACTGCTCGGGCACTGCGACCTTATGAATTACGGTTGTGTGCATTGTAAGGATGCACAAGACGGAGATCTAAATGGCCAAACAAATTGACCACCCTCCAAGGTCCGATTCCATGATGGATTGATGGAGCTCTCACGTCGCGGGGCTGCGCCAATGTGTCGACCGACAATGAGAAGACCATGCTACCCCACAACATACCAATATAATTATTGATGGGCTTTGGCCCCGCGTGAATCAATTATTTTCCTTGGTCATCAACAGTGGAGGATGGTGTCAACGGCGGCCACTGTGGCTAGGCACCTTGGAAAGAGCGGAACCAAGGATCTTTCAGAACAGTCTTGTTAAATCTTAGTCGACTGAAACTTCGTTAAGTCTTACTCGATGTCATATGCTTCCTCAGTATCAAAGTAAGTGTCACAACTTTATACTAATTTTAGTAAAAACCTGCACTAAAGTTGAGACGCTTATTTTTGGACGGAGGGAGTATGTGAGATCTTACGTTAAGATTTGTGTAAAGTTTACTTTTCAGTTTTGTCTTTTCTCTCTTGCATGTAATGTGACTTAACTAAGACTTTGTTAAATCTTAGTCGACCGGGACCTTTCCATACCCTTTTCAGAAGGAGAAATCTACGGTTCATCAGATTTTTGCGTGAATTCACGCTGACATTGAGGCCCTTGGGCATGCATTCGGCGAGTAATTGCTTTTGTTATCTAGTTTTGTTATCTTCTTTGTTTTTTCCCTCTTGATGACAACATGTACGGTTTTCCCCCTTCTATAATGAATTGGCAGAGCTCCTGCCGTTACCCGTAAAAAAATCAATTGTTTTCTGAAAAATCTCATTTTGTGGTGTAGTGACATGGATAGAGAGTTTAGTCCCACCTTCGGGAGTGAAGAGAGTCTCATGGCGAAAGTGTCCTATCAGCTTGAGCTCATATGACCTTGAGTGAACAGTAAAATCCCAAAAAAATCTGCATTTTTTATCGCAAACTTCGGCAAATGTTTTCAATGCTTGCACATCATGAAATGGAATTCATGGAAGTCATGGAAAAAAGAATGCTCCAAAAATACTTTTTTGGAGCATCTATTTTGGATTTTTGCCATCTTGGGAGAGCAGGCCTCAGCAGAGTTGCACGCTTCCGTCTATCTACATTCACAATTTCTACTATCTCACCAACCATCCATGGGTGACATCAACGTTGCCATGAAGAATGTCTTCGTCATTACGTCCCTCACAGTCACATTTTCACCATAGGGTATGATATGTTCATCCCACTTTTACTGGTTCATGCATTTCTAGTACTTAATATGCCCGCTATGTGCATGTTCTATGTTTAGCATGCATTCGAAGTATGCCATTAATTGCATATCACATCGAATTTTGTTTCATATGAATTAAATTAATCAAAAACACTAATTTATCCAACAGTACCCACTATGACACTGGTTGATCTGCACCCTCAAGAGACCTCACTTGCTCGAAATTTAGGATTGTGTCATTTGTTGATACCCTTCGCCCCCCACCCCCGGCGGTCAAGTGGGGTTGCACTATCTTTGATCCATGACTTGAGGCATTAAAAAACAAGATACACCAAGCAAAGAAATTATATAGTCTCTTTTGTGCCTGGTCTAGACAAATACAACTGGCAAGTGCTTAAAAGGGGGGCAAATAAACAAATTACAATCATCCTTGGAGGACACACATATTACATAGGGTGTGGATTTGCCCCTTTGTTATTCAAGAAAGAGAACTTGGAAATGCCTATACCAACCAGTGAGCCACACCAACTAGGTGCTTCCACAAACCTTTTTTTCTTCTAAAAATAGAAATCTAGGATTAGACTCACACTATGAAATGTTTTTGGCTCCCACTTGTTCCATTTGCTCTAGTAGGAAAGCAGTGACATAGGTGCGTCAACGACTCGCTCTGGCAGTGGTAGTGGTCTCGATGGTCCAAAAACATAAATGTAATTTTTATTATGTTTGATGTGCTTTCTACTTCTAGTAAACATTGGACGCAAATCGGAAATTGACGTTCGATCTAGGAGGGACCCCCAAAAATGAATTGTTCGATCTGGCAGGAAGCCCCAGCACATGAAATCACCACTGGTGAACGTTCGCTCCAAGGGAGCACCAGCATGACCCCTAGTTGGTCCAAAGGCCGAGTTAAATATATTTTTGTGGAAAATATGTCATGAACAAAAAACATTTTCTTCTAAAGAAAAGGAACAGAAACATAAATTTACACTCATTATGCTCTAATTTATAAAAAAATGATGTTGTACTTTAAAAAAAAATACCATGGTATATTCAAAATGGTATGATGACAACTTCAACAGAAAAAAATGTTATTTAGATCATGGCAAAAATATAAAAAATAGGTTTGTTTAGCAAGGTAGACTAAGAAGAATTTTGGTTTGTCTAAAAATCATGGAAAATTTATAAACATTTATGTAGTATCCACATGGCAAAGTTTCGCGTTGTAAGAAAAGTTTAAGCTTGTGAGTGGGGCAAAAAATTTCCATATGAATTATCTAATAGTATATAAAAAATAATTTATCATGGTATGTTAAATAAAATTGTGATGGTAAGTCTAGTAAATTTCCCATGGTGAAAAAATATAGAAACAAAAATTACCATGGTCTAATTAATAAAATTGTCATGCTATAAAATCTAAATAATGAAATCGCCTTGCTAAGAACAATAAAACTGCCATGGTTTAATAAATAATTTTGCCATGGTCTTATTACAAAAATTGTCATGTCTCAAATAATGAAATTGTCACGCTACCAACAAACAAACCACCATGATTCAATAAAGAGTAAATTGTACCAGAGGTCCTAAAACTATTCGAAGTGTGTCAACTTAGTCCCAAAACTTCAAAATTGCAGTTTTGAGTCCTAAAAGTTCGTAAGTCATTCATCACAGGTTCTAAGTTTTAGGACCTCCGGTGCATTTTACTCTTTAAAAAAATGCATTTGTCTAAATAATATAATTGTCATGCTACCTATAATAAAATTCCATGTGGTCAATTTATGGATTTTGTTCTCTAAAACACATGACAACTATTTGGAATTAGAAAAAAATGGGCACATGACAAAAATATAGATTTTGTTATTGCAAAGAACAGAAAATTTAGAGATTTGTCGTGACACATGACAAAATTAGGGAAATTTTAATGGGCACATGGCAAAACTATGGATTTGTTTCTTGGAAAAGGATGGATTTGCCATGCACACATGGAAAATTGATTTTGTTTCTTTAAAAAAACATGGAAAATTATGAAAAATTGTGAAATGGGCACATGGAAAATTTAGGAGGTTTGTTCTTTAACAAAAAGATGAAGTAAATTGCAATGGGCACATGATAATTCCAGGGAGATTTATTGTTTTAAAAAGATGACAAATTTAGGAATTTGTCATGGGAACATGCCAGATTAGGGATTTTCCATGGGCATATGTAAAAATGAGGATATTTGTTCTTTTAACAAAGATGACAACGTTAGGAATTTGTCAAAAAGGGAACATGGCAAATTTGCCATGGCAAACATATAGGTATCAATACAATTGCCATGCTATGTTTGAAAATTGTCTATGGTGAGTTTGATGAAAATACCAAGGGCACAAGATTAAAATTTGAGAATTTATAATGAACGCATGGCAAAAGTTAGGGATTTGTTTCTTTGAAAAAGATGGACTTGCCTTGCACACATGGAAAAAAATTATGGATTTTGTTCTCTAGAAAACATGGCAAGTTATGAAAAAAAATGTAAATGTGGGCATGGAAAATTTAGAAGATTTGTTCGTTTAAAAGATGGCAAATTTAGTAATTTTCCATGTGCACATGGAATTTAAAAAAAAATCCATGGGCACATGGCAAAATTAGAAGATTTGTTAGTTTAAAGTGATGGCAACAGTAGGAATTTATGAAGCGAGCGTGGCAAAATTTACCATTATTGGATCAAATAATGTTGCAGTAAGTAATGCACACACATTAGTATTAGAGGAGCTCCAAAGCTCTCGTATCCCTAAAAAACCTACTGTTTACAGAAGTTGGGGCAAAACAAAGGCCTCCAACAGCTCCCGTAGACCTAGAATTTGTTTTACGAGGTCTCGTATAAACACCTCCTCCGTCCCGCGGATTTATGGAAAGATGGTCATCTCGCATAATTTTGACGGGTGGATAACTGCCTGAAATTTCACGATGAGCACACGCGCCGCCGCAACTCCTCTCCCGCCTTTGCCGTCACGACGCCTCACCGCCTACCCCTCCACCACCACATCGCGCATGCCACTCTAGCATGCCACCTCTGCACCTCACCACCGCCGTCACTGTGCCTCACCATCGGCGCCCATCTGCCGCCGTCATCACAAGGTCGTGAGGCCGTCATCGTGCCTCCCATGTCGCGATGCCCCATGCTGGCCGCTGATGCATTGCGGCACGGCCTCCCTGCACCGCACCTCGTTGTTCACCATCACATGTGTGAATGACATGAGGGATCTAGGCCATTGTTTAACTAAAAATAAATAAACATATTTTACGGAAAGAGGTTTACAGGAACTGAGAAAAGTTGTCTCACAACTTCCCGTAAATTATAAGGTCATCATGTAAACCCACTTTTGGGAAGATTTTTACAGGAGTTGTTGGAGGTCTCTTAGGGCCTCTGACTAGTTGATTTACTAGCACCCAAATGGTAAACAACTTTCCTGGCATAATACTAAAATTATAGTGAATTTCAGGTTAAAGAACAGGTTTAGAAAAGGCATAGTGGATGAAGTTACAACAATTTTAGTGCTATTTTCGGTAACGAATGAGAAAAAGGAAGGAACAAGGACATACACCCATGGAAAACAAACACCTCACCATAGGGCAACTCGAGAAGATGCCACATATGACGAAGAGCCGCGACCAGATTTGCGGCAATGTGGCCGACACCGGACACCTGGGCCGAGAAATATAGCCGGAGAACATTGCTGCATGCCCGAGTTGCACCTGATGACATCGTCATGTAGCTGAGGTCGAGGACTGGCCGTAGGACACTACATCACTTCATCCATGCGCCACCACCTACCCCCTCGCCCGCGAAGCAGAGCAACTGAAAGGATCGAGATGGACCTACAGGGGGGGGGTGAATAGGTACAATTACAAATTTTAATTATTACTTAGCAAGTTTAGGCAATAATGCGGAATATGAAGGTGAGCCTAACAATTGCAAGTGTAGTACTAAGTGCTAAGCAAGTAACACAAGTATGTAAGTAAGAAAACACAATATGATATAAGTACTAAGAGACAAGTAACCACAAGTAGAGAGTTAGGGTTAGGAATAACCGCAACTCCGGGAGACGAGGATGTATGCCGATGTTCACTTCCTTGGAGGGAAGCTACGTCACCGTTAGAGAGGTGGATGTTACCACGAAGGCACACCAACGCCACGAAGGCTCACCCTATTCTCCCTTTGAGACAACACCACGAAGGCGTTTCTCAACCACTAGTGGTAGACCTTGGGGTGGTCTCCAAACCCTCACAAACTTTTCCGGGGGGTAATCACAAAGGTCGACTCCTCTCCGAAAGACTCCTACCGCCTAGGAGTCTCCAACCTCCAAGAGTAACAAGAACGATGGGGAAAAGCTCAAGACTTGCTCAAATCACGAATTCCTTTGGTGCAAAGAAGGAGAAGGAGTGGATCTATCACTTGATCGGACAACTTCTCTCAAAAGCTCTCAAATCCCTTGGGGATCCAAGATTTGGTGTGGAGGAGTGAGAGAGAGAGTGAAATGTGTTCTAGGGTTTGTTCAAAGTGAGTGGTGAACCCTCTCCCAAGGGGAAGAAGGGCTATATATAGTGTGAGCTCAAATATGGCCGTTGCAGTGTAAGTGAGTGAGCAGGCCAGACATCCGGGCAGGGGGTCGGACATCCGGCTTGGTAAGCTACGAGGAACAGAACAAACGCAGAACAAAAGAACAGAGCGGCCGGACATCCGGGGCCCAAGCCCGGACATCCGCGCGTAGCCCAACATAAAGACATTCTCTGGATAGCTGTGCCCGGATATCCGGAATGGGGCCCGGACATCCGGCGTAACAGGAAGGCCCGGACATCCGGGAAAATCCCGGACATCCGGCGTGCAGCCCAGTATACAACTGCTCTCTGGATGGCTAGGCCCAGATATCCAGCAAGGAGCCCGGACATCCGGCGTGCAGCCCGGACATCCGGCAGCCAAGAGATAGAACATGAAGGTTTTTGGCATGTGCAGTATGGTCAGGAGGTTTGTGGCAAGAGCAAGCCTTTAACTAACCCTATCGATCCCCTCTTAATAGTGCGGGATCCTATACTCAAGAAAACAAATATGTAATCAACTTTTATGCTTCATCCTTGAGTAAAATCACTTGTAAGCTCTTGATCCACACACATCGATGAACCGGGGACTAATACCTGAGATTTACTTGACAACCATTGTTATCCCATACATGTATATTGTCATCAACATCAAAACATGATGTAAGGGCATGATTGCTCTTTCAATCTCCCCCTTTTTGTTTGTTGATGACAACCATACATGTAGTATCATAGATGCAATAAATAATCTTAGCATTGACAATCATGAGAGCAAAAGTACAAAATAAGTCTATGTTTCTATTTGCTTTTAGCTCCCCCTCAATGTGTGCATGGAATACATATATGAAACCATAATAACTCAGACATAAAAAAATTTCATAACCACATGATAATCCAAGATAATATCATAATTTCTCACACGATCAAGCACCATAGGTAGCAAACATAGCAAGTTCGAATAGGAGTGAACACAAATAGTCAACATAACATAGCCATAGCATGACGTAAGATTACTACTAGGATACTACTTCTCCCCCTTTGACGGCAACAAGTAAAAAGGGGCGAAGAGCTAAACGGACTCAATCACTCCTGGCGGATGTCATCATCATCATCATCATCATCATCAAGGAACTCAGGATACTCAACATGAGATGGAAAGCTGAAAGTGGACGAGGATGGAGCCGCGGGAAGAGGATCATCATCACTAACATGACTCCCACGGTCACGGAGGCGCTGTTTGAGCAGATTCTTGGAGATGACAAGGCGCTTCTGAACATCATGATTCTGCTGACAGCTGAAAGTGATCGCCTTCATGATAGCAGACTGAGCCTTACCCAAGAATGATGCAAGACGGCCACGAGGAGCGGTCGAGGAAGATGGAGCAGAGGAACCGGTTGGCGGATTCCCACTAGCAGACCTCCTAGGCTAAGTAGGAACAGCAGTCTGGGCACCAACCACCATATGCATGTGAGGAGGAGGCATCCAAATAGAGTGCACAACAGTTTTAACCACCTCAAAGGGATCAGTGTGATCAATCAGTGCTTGAATAAATGGAGCATGAGGAAACTGGCACGACTGTATGAAGCTGCAAAGACAAATCTCATGCCAAATGAAATGGGATGTGTCCAACGGCAAAGAGGGTTCATCAAGCATTCTAACCATCAAGTCAATACAGTAGTTGCGAGCCCTTGATCGATCTCCCTTCTTAGGATAGAGGGTGCGAAGAACACATTGATAAAGGATGAAGTAAGGAGCACGGAAGATGGATACCTCATTGGGAGGATATCCACGTCCCTCTTCAGTGAGCTGAGAGGGAGGCTTCACCAGAGGCAAGCAAGCATCAATTCCTTTGGGCTTAAACTCTAGATCCATACCGCGAATGCGATGTCCAGCTCCAGAGAGGCCCAAAATCTGAACAACCCGATCATAGGTGATACTCAGTGTAGTGTCATCGGTCATCCATGTGAGAGTGTTGTCCGAACCAAAGAAACAGGTGGCATAGAACTGAAGGATGGTAGCTTCATTCCAATCACACCCAAAGGTCATTGCAGGACCTAGGGTCGTAGCATCAATGATCTGGACTGGATTGTTAGGAAACATGGCCGGATTGTTACGTAGGAATTGGAGATCCACGTATTTGTGAGGAGCAAGACCTCGACCATGAACAAAACTGGAGTAGATATCCTGCTGCATACGAGTCCGGAACCGAGGATCCTCGGCATCAGCCACCATCTCATATTGATTGACATCCCGACGAAACGCAAGGTATTGAGCTGCCCCCACAGTGGTGAAGTTGTGAGTGGGACGATCCCCGCTGTCAGGAAGCTCCATGGAGATGCGACGGCCATGAACGACGGGCATTGCAGACCCTCAAACTTGAGGCACCGGCGCCCTCCTAGAACCAGGCTTGGACTGTCCAACGAAATGTCTTGGTGCATGGTCATCCTCTTCCTCCCCAACATAGTCCGCATCATTTGGATCCGAGGCCGACGGACTAGTGGATGGTGCCCGCTTCTTCTTCTTCTTCGTGGCGGTCTTCTTCTTCTTAGGCTGAGCATGCTCATCGGAGTCGGTTGAGCCTTGCCGGCGAACAACTGGAATGGATAATGATAGGTTGTGATGAGAAGAAGCCAACAAGTATGGACACAGACAAAATAAATTTAAACAATGGGATGAACATTTTCGATCATGACCATAGAACCAGTCCAGTGAAGATAAAAAATTTCAACATGTCCATGATTTAAATTGATTAGCCGAGTACATAGAAGGAGTTTTTAGTCTTAGGCACGAGGCACCAAAACACTAGAGAGATATAGACGTAAAGATATGCATGAGAGAATGAAACCCTAAGATTTTATACTCGGTCACCATAAGAGTAGAATGGAGGAGAGGTAGCATCCATACCGCGGGTAGAGGGCTTAGGCCGATCGGGACCGCAGTTCTTGGTCCGCGCCATGAGGAACTCCGGCGGTCACTCCCACAATGCACCGGTCCCTCCCGAGGGATTCACACCACAACCCAAGAAATGGATTGGATAGAATCGTAGATCGGGAGGAGGAGAAGCCGTGAGCAGGAGATCGGGGCCAGAGGACGAAGGAGAGAGCCGGGGCGGCGCCGGAGCATAGCCCGGCGGCGACGGCCGTGTGACGCGATGGGGAAGAGGAACGGGAGTGAATGGGGAAAACTGCCCCAACTCCCGAGTCCCTCCCCTGTTATGTGTGGCTGCGGGTGACGGGCCGGACATTCGAGCCTTGGCCCGGATATCCGGTGAGTGAAGGTCAGTGTAAAACAGGGGCCAACAGGCCGGACATCCGGGGATAATTCCAGATATCCGGCGTGTGAGGGTTAGGCAGCTATAGGATCAGGACCCTGATGTTCGACGATCGCAGTACGAGCAACAAAAAGATTTGCTCCAGGGCCCGGATGTCCGGCTTAGGAGCCGGATGTCCGGCCACTCGACAACAAGTCCAGAGAAAAGAGAGGCTTGGAAGGGGCCAACTAATATGATTTGAAATAGACTCCGCCAAGGAGTTTTGAGAGAATTTTTCTTGAGGTGAAAACCTGAGTAATTCTAAGGCCGTACTAAGATGTAATAACAACCCAACCAAATTAAGTAACTGAAGGTCCACACAAGCAATGTACAAGCGGTGACCGAAGTCACCATGTTTGAGCATATGGAACACAGTGCCGCAAAGATGAAGATTTTGGGCACATAGTCACAACTCCATCATGTTAAAGCACCATAGTTCGAGAACCATGATAACTTTGAGAGTGTTTATTCTATTTATGCATTATGTAGGGTGAGAATATTCATGAATTGAATGTCTCCCCCTAACTATATGCCTACATCAAAACAAGACATTAGGTTCATGCATGAATGGGTACTAGATTTCACATAATATTGTCAAGCTCCAAGATACCAAGTTCACGCCTAAGTTGACAAAACCTTGCTTCATCCAATGGCTTGGTGAAAATATCTGCAAGTTGCATATCTGTGCCAACATGAGCAATGTCAATATCACCCTTCTCCACATGATCTCTCAAGAAGTGGTACCTAATGTCAATGTGCTTGGTGCGGGTATGATCTTTGGGGTTCTCAACAATATTGATGGCACTTTCATTATCACATAGAAGAGGCACATGTCTATAGGTGATACCGTAATCCTTCAAAGTTTGCCTCATCCATAGTAATTGACTTGCACAACTGGCGGTTGCAATATATTCAGCTTCAGCGGTGGAGAGGGCAACACAATTTTGCTTCTTCGAGGACCAACTTACCAAGGAGCGTCCAAGAAATTGACATGCACCGGAGGTGGACTTACGATCCACTTTGTCTCCTACCCAATCCGCATCCGTGTACCCAATGAGATCAAACTTAGCATCCTTGGGGTACCATAGACCCAACTTTGGGGTGTGAACAAGGTATCTAAGAATATGCTTAACCACCTTATGACGACTTTCCCTAGGGGAAGCTTGAAATCTAGCACACATGCATACACTAAACATGATGTCTGGTCTAGATGCACAAAGATAAAGCAATGAACCAATCATAGAGCGGTATTTGGATGGGTCGAAGGGGATACCGTTTGAGTCTTCATGAGTACAATTTTGGTTGGCATGGGAGTCTTACATGGGCTAGCATCAGTAATGCCAAATTTTGCTAGGATATCCTCGAAGAAAATTCCTTCTTGAAATTGTTGAATTTGAAATCTGAGGAAGAACTTCAAATCCGCATTGAGTGACATTTCAAAATTCTTGGTCATTGATGCCGCAAACTTCTTGCATAAATGAATGTTAGGAGAACCAAAAATGATATCATCTACATAGATTTGGCATAAGATCAAATCACCTTTGTCCCTCTTAGTAAAAAGAGTGGGATCGATCACCCCTCTCACAAAGCCATCATCGAGTAAAAACTTCTTAAGATGATCATACCAAGCACGAGGTGCTTGTTTGAGGCCATACAAAGCCTTATGAAGTTTATACACATAGTCTTTGTGATCGGGGTCAACGAACCCAGGTGGTTGTGATACATATACTTCTTCTTGTAGAGGACCATTAAGGAAAGCAGTATTGACATCCATTTGATGCAAAGTAAATCCATTGAAAGCAGCATAAGCAAGTAAGATGCGAATGGATTCAAGACGGGCAACAGGGGCAAAGGTCTCACCAAAGTCCAAACCTTCAACTTGTGAGTACCCTTGTGCCACTAACCTTGCCTTGTTGCGGATGATTACACCATTCTCATCTTGCTTGTTCTTGAAAATCCACTTTGTTCCAATGACGTTGTGTTTCGTGGTTGGCCTCTTGACTAATGACTACACTTGATTTCGTTCAAAATTATTCAACTCTTCTTGCATAGCAATGAGCCAATCGTTGTCTATCAACGCTTCTTGTACCTTGAGAGGCTCAACACTAGACACAAAAGAGAAGTGAGCACAAAAGTTTGTCAATTGTTTACGAGTGACTCTACCTTCTGATATGCCGGTGAGGATTTTATTAACATCAACACGATTGGCCACTCGAGGCATGATGGAGGTTAAGGTTTCGCGAGGTTCAACTTCATGTCCATCATCCACGTCCTCAACATATGGATCATTAATGTGTGTTGGAAAATCTTCTTCTTCTTCTTATTCTTGCATTTGTTGAGGTTCATTGTCAATGATTGCACTTTCTTGTTCTTGCCCTTGAGGATGATCTTGTTCTTGATGATTATCATGAAAAGGAACTTGATCATCATCTTGTACTTGGACTATGGGCATTGGTTGAGTAATAGAGACTTGTGGTGGTATGGGTGTTGAAGTAGTTTGATGATGTGTGAGGCTTCCATCTTCTTCTTCATCATCATGAGGTTCTTGTTCCATTGGAAGTAGTGCACGAACACCCATTGTCAAGATATCTTGCAAAGAATCTTCTTCACCTACATCACTTAGATCAACTTGCTCCCCATGGGAGCCATTAAATTCATCAAACACCACGTCACAAGTTTCTACAACACATCCATTGGATTTGTTGTAGACTCTATAGGCGTGAGAGTTTGATCCATAGCCAACAAATATGCCCTCAATGGTTTTAGATTGAAATTTTCCTAACCGCTCTCTTTTGTTGAGGATGAAGCATTTGCACCCAAATACACGAAAGTACTTGACATTTGGCTTGTTCCTGGTTAGGAGCTCATATGGAGTCTTTTCCAATATCGTGCGGAGGAAGAGCCGGTTTGATGCATGACATGCAGTGTTGACGGCCTCGGCCCAAAAACTATGTGGCGGCTTGTATTCATCCAACATGGACCTTGCCATCTCCACAAGGGTGCGGTTCTTCCTTTCTGCTACACCATTTTGTTGGGGAGTGCATGGAGCTGAATATTGATGCTCAATCCCTTCATCACTAAGGAACTCTTCCAAGGTGTAGTTCTTGAACTCAGATCCATTATCACTTCTTATTGCCAGAATTTCTTTGTCAAACTTGCGTTGTGCTTGCTTGGCAAAATCAATGAAGGTGATCTTCATCTTGTCCTTGGATTTGAGGAAGAAGACCCATGTATACCTTGAGTAATCATCAACAATAACAAGTCCATACTTTTTCCCACCAAGACTATCCCATGAAGGACCAAAAAGATCCACATGAAGGAGCTCCAAAGGCCTTGAGGTAGACACAATATTCTTGGGTGGGTGCTTTGATTGATGTTGCTTCCCCGCTATGCATGCACTATGTAACACCCCGGATGTAACTTTCCCAATTTGTACTCCAACTCTTGCCGTTTCTGGCGTTAAGTTATATTTATTTCCTCGGGTTCGGGTTTTGTCTCCGTGTGTTGTTGTCGTCGTCATGCATCTCATATCATGTCATCATGTGCATTGCATTTGCATACGTGTTCGTCTCATGCATTCGAGCATTTTCCCCGTTGTCCATTTTGCATTCCGGCGCTTCGTTCTCCTCCGGTGGCCATTTCTAGCTTTCTTTCATGTGTGGGGATTAAACATTTCCGGATTGGACCGAGACTTGCCAAGCGGCCTTGGTTTACTACCGGTAGACCGCCTGTCAAGTTTCGTATCATTTGGACTTCGTTTGATACTCCAACGGTTAACCGAGGGACCGAAAAGGCCTTGTGTGTGTTGCAGCCCAACACCCCTCCAATTTGGCCTAGAACCCACCTAACTCTGCTCCATCATCTAGAGCGTTCGATCACGATCGTGTGGCCGAAAACCGCACCTCATTTGGACTCTCCTAGCTCCCTCTACCCCTATATATAGATGCCCACATTCCAAATCCCGGGCGAAACCCTAGAAATCGTCCCTGCGCCATGCCGGACAAAAATCCCGCCGCCGGACTTTGTCTGCCCGTGCCAACCGGAAGGCGCCACGTGTCCCGTCGCCTCCCTCCGCCGCCGCGGCCCGGCGAGCCCGCAGCGGGCCCGCCCAGCCCATCCACGCCGCCGCCGCCTCTCCGCCTCTCCGCCCGCACACCGCGCCGCTTCGCCGCCTCCCCGCTCCGTCCGCCGGCAGCCACCGTCGCCCCGAGGCCGCCTGCTACCTCGCCTCGCCACGGGCCACCGCCTTCGCCGTGAGCTGCCGTCGCCGGACAGCGTCGCCGGCCCCGCCGCCTCCGCCCGCCCCGCGTCGCCCCGCCGGCCCCGCCGCCTCCTCCGGCCTCGCCCCTCGCCTCGGCCTCTCCCTCCGGCGCCGGCGAACAGGAGCTCCGGCGAGAGCTCCGATGGACCTCGGATTGCGTGCCCGATCTAGATCCGGTTCGCGATGAACAGTAAACCCTAGAGGTTGTTTTTTTTGCCTAAAGTCCCGAAATTCTCAGTCCATATGCACATGTTCGTAGCTCCATAACTTTGCATCCGTAGCTCCGATTCTTGCATATAGCATATCATAAAATGTTCATCTCAGAGAGTACATCATTTCATTCCATTGCATCATTTTCATTTGAGTTCATCTTGATGCCTGAAATGCTGTTAGAAGAGGGCTACTTGAGTTAATTGTCAGATCTGCTACTCCGTTTAGCACTTTTGTCATTTTGCCATGATTATTGTGTTCATGATATGCCCGTGAGTTCTACATGTGTTTTGTTACGGGTTTTGTCATCTTTCCATAGGTGCAACCCATGTATTTTTGTGATGAGTGTGGTTACTAGTGCAAGCTTGCAAAGTGGTGCACTTGCTAATTCTGTTTTCAGGGACTTGGTAATTCCACTAAGTCCTTGATCTGTTTAGCTCATGATGCCATATGTTCATGTTGTTTCCTAGTGATCCGTGCCTCTTTTGAGGATGATCAGTAAGGGAGTTTTGTTAATATTGTAGTGCTCTATCCATCTATGTCTTTGTTTGCAATTATGGAGCACCCTAGCTTGAGTCAATCGAGCTCTACTTTTGCTACTTTGTGAATCTGGGTAGATTGTCAACTTGTTTGCAATTTTGCCGGTGATGTTGTAGTTGATCCGTGCATGCTATGCTTTTGTTCTTGCCATGTCTAGCTTGCATTTTGTGCCTTATTGATGGGTGTATGCTTGTCTTGCCATGACTTGCACAGTAGTGAGTGCATCGAGCTCGTAAACATGCCTACTTGAGTTATATTTCAGCATGTGCCAGTTTTCACTAAGTCTGAAAACTGATTATGTTTTTGCTATGTTCACATGCTTGCAATTGTATTTTCTGGTCCTTCTTGGCTCAAAGTCACTAAGGGACTTTTGTTAAGCTCTTTGAGTAGCTCCATGCCATGCTTTACTTTGCCATGTTCAGATCCTGTAGCATGTAGTTTTGTTGCTCCGAAGAGGGCTACCTGATCTGAAATTCCAGACAAGTGTTGATTTCACTAAGTCTGAGATCTGTTTGTCATATGCATTTTTGCCATGCTTGTTTGAACCTGTTAATGTATGGTTTGGCCATAGCTCAGTGCTAGACTTTTGTTAAGCATTTTGTGTGCATCCCTGCCATGTATTTTTCTGTCATGTTCGGTTGCTATAGCATGTTCATCTCATTGCATTTAGATGCCTACTTGCTGTAAATCGCAGACCGGTGTCATTTTTGAATCGCTTGCCATTTCCAAACCGTAACTCCGATTCCGGCGTTCTTTATATCGTTTTCAAGCGATTTCGTCTCATCTTTCCAGTGGCACACCTGGATTTCCAAGTTGAGGCCAGGTTCATGCATTTCCTGTCATATCTTGCATTTTGCATCCCGCATCGCATCCCGCATAGCATATCATCATCGCATCGTCTTGTTTGGGTTCTTGCACATGGTTGATTGTATCCTTGTTGCTTGTTTGTCTTGTTTGGGTAGAGCCGGGAGACGAGTTCGCTAACGAGGAGCCCGTTGAGTTTGCTTTCGAGGATCCAGTCAACTCTGACAACTGTGCAGGCAAGATGATCATACCCTCGAAATCACTACTATCTTTGCTATGCTAGTTTGCTCGCTCTTTTGCTATGCCATTGCTACGATGCCTACCACTTGCTTGCAAGCCTTCCAAATTGCCATGTCAAACCTCTAACCCACCATGTCCTAGCAAACTGTTGATTGGCTATGTTACCGCTTTGCTCAGCCCCTCTTATAGCGTTGCTAGTTGCAGGTGAAGATTGGAGGCCGTTCCTTGTTTGAACATTTATTTACTTGTTGGGATATCATTATATTGCCATGTTATATTAATGCATCTATATACTTGGTAAAGGGTGGAAGGCTCGGCCTCTCGCCTAGTGTTTTGTTCCACTCTTGCCGCCCTAGTTTCTGTCATATCGGTGTTATGTTCCCGGATTTTGCGTTCCTTACGCGGTTGGGTTATAATGGGAACCCCTTGATATTTCGCCTTGATTAAAGCTTTTCCAGCAATGCCCAACCTTGGTTTTACCATTTGCCACCTAGCCTTTTCTTTCCCTTGGGTTCTGCAGACTCAAGGGACATCATTATTTTAACCCCCTCCCCCCCCGGGCCAGTGCTCCTCTGAGTGTTGGTCCAAACTGTCAGCCGCCGGTGGCTACCAGGGGCAACTCTGGGCTGGCCTACCGGAAGTTTAGACAATCTGAGTGTGCCCTGAGTAAGAGATATGTGCAGCTCCTATCGGGATTTGTCGGCACATTCGGGCGGTGTTGCTAGTCTTGTTTTAACATGTCGAAATGTCTTGAGTAACCAAGATACCGAGTCTGATCGGAACGTCTTGGGAGGAGGTCTATTCCTTCTTGACCGTGAGAGCTTGTCATGGGCTAAGTTGGGACTCCCCTGCAGGGATTTGAACTTTCGAAAGCCGTGCCCGCGGTTATGAGCAGATGGGAATTTGTTAATGTCCGGTTGTAGATAACTTGAACCTTAATTAATTAAAATGAATCAATTGAGTGTGTTACCGTGATGGCCTCTTCTCGGCGGAGTCCGGGAAGTGGACACGGTGTTGGAGTAATATTTGCGCAGGTTGCTCTCTAGTTTCTCGCTCGCGCTTTGCCTCCTCTTCTCGCTCTCTTTTGCGAATAAGTTAGCCACCATACTTGCTAGTCGCTTGCTGCAGCTCCACTTATATTTACCTTGCCATACCTATAAGCTTAAATAGTCTTGATCGCGAGGGTGCGAGATTGCTGAGTCCCTGTGGCTCATAGATTACTATTACACCAGATGCAGGGCCTGATGATTCCGCTCCAGGAGACGCGTATGAGCTCAAGTGGGAGTTCAACGAAGACTCTCAACGTTACTATGTTTCCTTTCCCGATGATCAGTAGTGGTGCCCAGTTGGGGGTGAACGGGACCGTGTCGCTTGTTGGGTTCTCTTTTATTTTGGCGCCGTAGTCGGGCCATGAGTGTTTGGATGATGTAATGTTATTTATGTACTTGATTGACGTGGCGAGTGTAAGCCAACTATGTTATCTCCCCTTTATTATTTATATCAAATGGGATGTTGTGAAGATTGCCTAACTTGCGACATATGACTTCAATGCGATTATGTCTCTAAGTCGTGCCTCGACACGTGGGAGCTATAGTCGCATCGAGGGTGTTACACACTACACACACGATCTTTCTCAAAAGAGACATTAGTTAGTCCAAGGATGTGATTGTTGGGTAACGTAGTAATTTCAAAAAAATTCCTACGCACACGCAAGATCATGTGATGCATAGCAATGAGAGGGGAGAGTGTGATCTACATACCTAGTAGATCGACAACGGAAGCGTTTGCTTGATGTAGTCGTACGTCTTCACGGCCCGACCGATCAAGCACCGAAACTACGGCACCTCCGAGTTTTAGCACACGTTCAGCTCGATGACGATCCCCGGACTCCGATCCAGCAAAGTGTTGGGGAAGAGTTTCATCAGCACGACGGCGTGGTGACGATCTTGATGTACTACTGCAGCAGGGCTTCGCCTAAACTCCGCTACAATATTATCGAGGACTATGGTGGAAGGGGGCACCGCACACGGCTAAGAATATGATCACGTGGATCAACTTGTGTGTCTCTGGGGTGCCTCTGCCTCAGTATATAAAGGACTAAAGGGGGGAGGCCGGCCGGCCACATAGGGCGCGCCAGGAGAGTCCTAGTCCCTCTGGGAGTAGGATTCCCCCCCCCCCCAATCCTAGTTGGAATAGGACTCGTGGAGGGGGGAAAAGAGAGAGAGGGGCCGGCCCCCTCTCCTTGTCCAATTCAGACCAAGGGAGGGGAGGGGCGCGCGGCCCACCATGGGCTGCCTCTTCTCTTTTCCACTAAGGCCCAATAAGGCCCATCTAGCTCCCCGCGGGGTTCCAGTAACCTCCCGGTACTCCGGTAAAATCCCGATTTCACCCGGAACACTTCCGATATCCAAACATAGGCTTCCAATATATCAATCTTTATGTCTCGACCATTTCGAGACTCCTCGTCATGTCCATGATCACATCCGGGACTCCGAACAAACTTCGGTACATCAAAATGCATAAACTCATAATATAACTATCATCGTAACCTTAAGCGTGCGGACCCTACGGGTTCGAGAATAATGTAGACATGACCGAGACATGTCTCCGGTCAATAACCAATAGCGGGACCTGGATGCCCATATTGGCTCCTACATATTCTACGAAGATCTTTATCGGTCAGACCGCATAACAACATACGTTGTTCCCTTTGTCATCGGTATGTTACTTGCCCGAGATTTGATCGTCGGTATCCAATACCTAGTTCAATCTCGTTATTGGCAAGTCTCTTTACTCGTTCTGTAATACATCATCCCGCAACTAACTCATTAGTCGCAATGCTTGCAAGGCTTAAGTGATGTGCCTTACCGAGAGGGCCCACAGATACCTTTCCGACAATCGGAGTGACAAAACCTAATCTCGAAATACGCCAACCCAACATGTACCTTTGGAGACACCTGTAGTACTCCTTTATAATCACCCAGTTACGTTGTGACGTTTGGTAGTACCCAAAGTGTTCCTCCGGTAAACGGGAGTTGCATAATCTCATAGTTATAGGAACATGTATAAGTCATGAAGAAAGCAATAGCAACATACTAAACGATCGGGTGCTAAGCTAATGGAATGGGTCATGTCAATCAGATCATTCACTTAATGATGTGATCCCGTTAATCAAATAACAACTCATTGTTCATGGTTAGGAAACATAACCATCTTTGATTAACGAGCTAGTCAAGTAGAGGCATACTAGTGACACTTTGTTTGTCTATGTATTCACACATGTATTATGTTTCCGGTTAATACAATTCTAGCATGAATAATAAACATTTATCATGATATAAGGAAATAAATAATAACTTTATTATTGCCTCTAGGGCATATTTCCTTCAGTCTCCCACTTGCACTAGAGTCAATAATCTAGATTACATAGTAATGATTCTAACACCCATGGAGCCTTGGTGCTGATCATGTTTTGCTCGTGGAAGAGGCTTAGTCAACGGGTCTGCAACATTCAGATCCATATGTATCTTGCAAATCTCTATGTCTCCCAGTTGGACTAGATCCTGGATGGAATTGAAGCGTCTCTTGATGTGCTTGGTTCTCTTGTGAAATCTGGATTCCTTTGCCAAGGCTATTGCACCAGTATTGTCACAAAAGATTTTCATTGGACCCGATGCACTAGGTATGACACCTAGATCGGATATGACCTTTATATAGGCCTAGAGGGAGCTAGGAGAGTCCAAATGAGGTGCGGTTTTTGGCCACGCAATCGTGATCGAACGATCTAGATGATGGAGAAGGCTTAGGTGGGTTTTGGGCCAAAATGGAGGGGTGTTGGGCTGCAACACACACGAGGCCTTTTCGGTCCCTCGGTTAACCGTTGGAGTATCAAACGAAGTCCAAATGGTACGAAACTTGACAGGCGGTCTACCGGTAGTAAACCAAGGCCGCTTGGCAAGTCTCGGTCCAATCCGGAAATGTTTAATCCCCACACACGAAAGAAAGGTAGAAATGACCACCGGAGGAGAACGAAGCGCCGGAATGCAAAACGGACAACGGGGAAAAAGCTCGAATGCATGAGATGAACACGTATGCAAATGCAATGCACATGATGACATGATAAGAGATGCATGACAACGACAACAACACACGGAGACAAAAACCCGAACCCGAGAAAATAAAATAACTTAACGCCGGAAACGGCAAGAGTTGGAGTACAAATTGGGGAAGTCATATCCGGGGTGTTACAACTAACATCATCCGGATCGGATTCTTATTGAGCAACCATTGCTTTCCCATCTCTCTTCTTGAGCTTGGAGTTCAAATGATTTGGCAACTTCTTCTTGGGAAAGTGATACGTCTCCAACGTATCTATAATTTTTGATTGCTCCATGCTATATTATCTACTGTTTTGGGAAATATTGGGCTTTATTTTCCACTTTTATATTATTTTTGGGACCAACCTATTAACCGAAGGCCCAGCCCAGATTTGCTGTTTTATGCCTTGTGTTTCGAAGAAAAGGAATATCAAACGGAGTCAAAACAGAACAAAATCAACTGGAGAAGTTATTTTTGGAAGGAAACACACCAGATGGACTTGGACCCCACGTCAGAAGATACGGGAGATGCCCACGAGGGTGGGGGGCGCGCCACCTGCCTCGTGCCCCCCCCCCCGTGGCTCCCCTGACGTGCTTCTTCTGCCTATATAACTCCATATACCCTAAAACTTCCAAAACGCATAATAGATCGGGAGTTCCGCCACCAGAAGCCTCCGTAGCCACCAAAAGTCAATCGGGACCCTGTTCCGGCACCCTGCCGGAGGGGGGAACCCTCACCGGTGGCCATCTTCGTCATCCCGGCGCTCTCCATGATGAGGAGGGAGTAGTTCTCCCTCGGGGCCGAGGGTATGTACCAGTAGCTATGTGTTTGATCTCTCTCTCTCTCGTGTTCTTGATTTGGCACGATCTTGATGTATCGCGAGCTTTGCTATTATAGTTGGATCTTATGTTTCTCCTCCCCCTCTTCTCTCTTGTAATGAATCGAGTTTCCCCTTTGAAGTAATCTTATCGGATTGAGTCTTTAAAGATTTGAGAACACGTGATGTATGTCTTGCCGTGGATATCTGTGGTGACAATGGGATACCATGTGCCACTTGATGTATGTCTTGGTGACCAACTTGCGGGTTTCGTGACATTGGGAACCTATGCATAGGGGTTGGCACACGTTTTCATCGTGATTCTACGGTAGAAACTTTGGGGCACTCTTTGAGGATCTATGTGTTGGTTGAATAGATGAATCTGAGATTGTGTGATGTGTATCGTATAATCATACCCACGGATACTTGAGGTGACATTGGAGTATCTAGGTGACATTAGGGTTTTGGTTGATTTGTGTCTTAAGGTGTTATTCTAGTACGAACTCTAGGGCTGTTTGTGACACTTATAGGAATAGCCCAACGGATTGATTGGAAAGAATAACTTTGAGGTGGTTTCGTACCCTACCATAATCTCTTCGTTCGTTCTCCGCTATTAGTGACTTTGGAGTGACTCTTTGTTGCATGTTGAGGGATAGTTTTATGATCCAATTATGTTAGTATTGTTGAGGGAACTTACACTAGCGAAAGTATGAACCCTAGGCCTTGTTTCAACACACTGCCATACCATTTACGCTCACTTTCATCACTTGTTACCTTGCTGTTCTTATTATTTCAGATTACAAATACTATTATCTACTATCCATATACCACTTGTATCACCATCTCTTCGCCGAACTAGTGCACCTATACAATTTACCATTGTATTGGGTGTGTTGGGGACACAAGAGACTCTTTGTTATTTGGTTGCAGGTTTGCTTGAGAGAGACCATCTTCATCCTACGCCTCCTACGGATTGATAAACCTTAGGTCATCCACTTGAGGGAAATTTGCTACTGTCCTACAAACCTCTGCACTTGGAGGCCCAACAACGTCTACAAGAAGAAGGTTGTGTAGTAGACATCAGAAAGGTCTTGGGAAACCTTGGTTTATCCTCCCTCTTCTCATAAGGACACTCGTTGGAGAAGTGGTTGGTTTCTTCACAGTTGTAGCATTTTTCTTACTTTCTTCTTTTGAAATCTTCCCTTGAATTTTCCCGCGCTAAACTTCTTGACAAAGAGAGCCAGTCTTCATATGAAGGGCCCTCATCGGATTCAACCTCATCACCATCTTCATCATCATCATCATCATCATCATCATCATCATCATCTTCTTCTTCTTCACTTTGCTCATCTTCACATACATGTTTGGCCTTCAATGCAAGATTGATCTTTGATGTTGGAGTACCATGCATGGCAAGATGTTTTGTGGCATTTGCCTTTGACTCTTCAAATAGTTGGAAGGTGGATATGATGTCATCTTTTAGTCATTTCCTTGAAGGCATGGTGTTGTCTTATGTCCCACACCATTTGGTGGTGATATGGGGCAAGGGCATGAAGCAACTTGTCCACAAGAAATCGCTTAGTCATGTTGAATTCATCTTGTCTCTTTTCACACTCACACAACTCAATGTTAGCAGTGAGAGTCATGAGACGCTCAAGGAGTTGATTGGGAGTTTCACCTTTCTCCATACAAAAGTTTTGCAATTGCCCCTTGGCAATTTCATATTGAGCACTCCGGAGGGTGGAGGTGCCGGTCTTGGATCTTATAATACTTTCCCATAGTTCCTTTCCACTTGTGATGTGTATGAAAGGTCTCCTTTGCTTTTCAACCATACCTCTCCTTATACACATGGTTGCAGTGTCATTGAGATTCTTGTCATAAATTTCTCTTGGTGTAGGATTCTTTGGATCAACCACATGGTAACCATACTCCAAGATCTCAAGCATCTCATCGCTTCCATATCGAAGATGATCCTGCATAGCAACTCTCCACAAGGCAAAATCGGCAGTGGCATCAAGTAAAGGAGGTTTGCCTTGAGGGTTATATTTTGGTTTCTCAACTTGGGGTCTTGCATAAAGCCAAGGAACACTGGAGTGATCATTGTTAGGAGGTTGTTGACCAAGTGACGGAGTAGGCACAGTTGGCCTAGAAGCCGCACCACCAGAAGGTGGTGCATGCACTGTGGACAATGTGGCTAGTCTCATTTGGACCAAGGCCTCAAGAGAAGCATCATGCTCCTCTTTTTTCTTAGCAAGAGCCCGTTCCAGATCCTCGGAAGTAAAGGACTTAACTTTTGAAGAAGCCTCACCTTTATCCTTCTGATCTGTAACAAGGGGAGTCCCATCGGGGTTCATCTCGCTCTAGGGCGGTTAAGCCACAAGAATAGAGCACGAGGCTCTGATACCAATTGAAAGGATTGAGATGGACGTAGAGGGGGGGGGGTGAATAGGTACAATTACAAGTTTTAATTATTACTTAGCAATTTTAGGCAATAATGCGGAATATGAAGGTGAGCCTAACAATTGCAAGTGTAGTACTAAGTGTTAAGAAAGTAACACAAGTATGTAAGTAAGAAAGCACAATATGATATAAGTACTAAGAGACAAGTAACCACAAGTAGAGAGTTAGGGTTAGGAATAACCACAACTCCGGGAGACGAGGATGTATGACGATGTTCACTTCCTTGGAGGGAAGCTACGTCACCGTTAGAGAGGTGGATGTTACCACGAAGGCACACCAACGCCACAAAGGCTCACCCTATTCTCCCTTTGAGACAACACCACGAAGGCATTTCTCAACCACTAGTGGTAGACCTTGGGGTGGTCTCCAAACCCTCACAAACTTTTACGGGGGGTAATCACCAAGGTCGATTCCTCTCCGAAAGACTCCTACCGCCTAGGAGTCTCCAACCTCCAAGAGTAACAAGAACGATGGGGAAAAGCTCAAGACTTGCTCAAATCACGAATTCCTTTGGTGCAAAGAAGGAGAAGGAGTGGATCTATCACTTGATCGGACAACTTCTCTCAAAAGCTCTCAAATCCCTTGGGGATCTAAGATTTGGTGTGGAGGAGTGAGAGAGAGAGAGAGTGAAATGTGTTCTAGGGTTTGTTCAAAGTGAGTGGTCAACCCTCCCCCAAGGGGAAGAAGGGCTATATATAGTGTGAGCTCAAATATGGTCGTTGCAGTGTAAGTGAGTGAGCAGGACGGACATCCGAGCAAGGGGCCGAACATCCGGCTTGGTAATCTACGAGGAACAGAACAAACGCAGAACAAAAGAACAGAGGGGCTGGACATCCGGGGCCCAAGCCCGGACATCCGACATATCAGGAAGGCCCGGACATCCGGCAGGTCGCCGGATATCCGGCGCACAGCCTAGCATAAAGACTTTCTCTGGATAGCTATGCCCGGATATCCGGAATGGGGCACAAACATTCGGCGTAACAGGAAGGCCCGGACATCCGGGGAAAGCCCGGACATCCGGCGTGTAGCCTAGTATACAACTGCTCTCTGGATGGCTAGGCCCGGATATCCGGCAAGGATGCCGGACATCCGGCGTGCAGCCCGGACATCCGGCGTGCAGCCCGGACATCCGACAGCCAAGAGACAGAACATGAAGGTTTTTGGCATGTGCAGTATGGTCAGGAGGTTTGTGGCAAGAGCAAGCCTTTAACTAACCCTATCGATCCCCTCTTAATAGTGCGGGATCCTATACTCGAGAAAACAAATATGTAATCAACTTTTATGCTTCATCCTTGAGTAAAATCACTTGTAAGCTCTTGATCCACACACATCGATGAACTGGGGACTAATACCTGAGATTTACTTGACAGCCATTGTTAGTCCCCTACATGTATATTGTCATCAACATCAAAACATGATGTAAGGGCATGATTGCTCTCTCAGCAACCACTTGCGCAATTGTAGGCTCACTACCGTGGCGGCGTTGTCCTTGCACTGACCAGACCCGTGCACAATGAGGTGGAGCTCCACACCTGTTGGGATATTCTTCTCATGTGGGGCTGTGAGGAGATGACCATTTTAGGCCTTTTTAGGCAGCCCAAAGAGGTGTAAAAGCCCACTGCCCATCAGGGTTATGACCTAGGGTCATTTTGGACTTTGCGGATGTGAGGATGAGGATGTTTTACTCTCCATCCCACAACTGAAGGAAATATGCCCTAGAGGCAATAATAAAGTTGTTATTTATATTTCCTTATATCATGATAAATGTTTATCATTCGTGCTAGAATTGTATTAGCCGGAAACCAGTACATGTGTCAATATATAGACAAACAGAGTGTCCATAGCATGCCTCTACTTGACTAGCTCGTTAATCAAAGATGGTTAAGTTTCCTAGCCATAGACATGTGTTGTCATTTGATGAACGGAATCACATCATTAGAGAATTATGTGATGGACTAGACCCATCCGTTAGCTTAGCACTATGATCGTTTAGTTTATTGCTATTGCTTTCTTCATGACTTATACGTGTTCCTAGGACTATGAGATTATGCAACTCTCGAATACTGGAGGAACACCTTGTGTGCTATCAAACGTCACAACATAACTGGGTGATTATAAAGTTGCTCTACAGGTGTCTTCGATGGTGTTTGTTGAGTTGGCATAGATCGAGATTAGGATTTGTCACTCTGATTGTCGGAGAGGTATCTCTGGGCCCTCTCGGTAATGCACATCACTATAAGCCTTGCAAGCAATGTGACTAATGCGTTAGTTGCGGGATGATGCATTACGGAACGAGTAATGAGACTTGCTGGTAACGAGATTGAACTAGGTATGATGACACCGACGATCGAATCTCGGGCAAGTAACATACCGATGACAAAGGGAACAACGTATGTTGTTATGCGGTTTGACCGATAAAGATCTTCGTAGAATATGTAGGAACCAATATGAGCATCCAAGTTCCGTTATTGGTTATTGAGCGGAGATGTGTCTCGGTCATGTCTACATAGTTCTCGAACCCGTAGGGTCCGCACGCTTAACATTCGTTGATGATTTGTATTACGAGTTATGTGATTTTATGTACCGAAGGTTGTTCGGAGTCCTGGATGAGATCACGGACATGACGAGGAGTCTCGAAATGGTCGAGACATAAAGATTGATATATTGGACCATGTTATTCGGACACCGGAAGTGTTTCGGATGGTTTCGGATAAAACTGGAGTGCCGGAGGGTTACCGGAACCCCCCCCCCCCCCGAGAAGTTAATGGGCCACCATGGGCCTTATAGGAGAGAGGGTCGGCCAGGAGGTGGCGCCCCCCCAGTCCATTGGACAAGGGGTGTGGGCAGCGTCCCCTGTCGTGGTTCTATGTCTGATAGTAGAATGGGGGTAGGTATGAGGAGGCAAGATCCTAGCTACGGTGAAGTTGTGCACGCAAGATTTACAAGTTCAGGCCTTTCTCAGAGGAAGTAATAGCCCTACATGTCGGTGCCTGGAGGCTGGTCGATTGGATTATGCGTGAAGTTACAGGGGGTGCGAACCCTTGTCCCAGAGGAGGGGGTGGCTTATATAGAGTGCGCCAGGACCCCATGCATCCCCCATTACATAGAGTTCAATGTACATAAAGAGGGAACGTTACTGGTAGCGTCAGCATTAAAGGGATATAAATGATCCTTAAAACTACGGAGTGAACGCCTGACCGTTGCCATCCAGAGTGAACTTAGATCTTCTGTACTCCGAGTGGTTTCTGATGTGGTCGAACGATTATATCCTGGTCGAATGGAATTGGGTTATCCGAGTGGAACACATGGTCGAGTGAGTTGCATTCAGAGGCGATTTCAGTCGGTAGAATTTGCTGTCCTTTGAATGTCTTCGACTGTAGGGCAGTGTCCTTGGGAAGGGTGCTTAGATCAGATCTATTGCCCTACCCTAGGTACATGTCATCGTCATTAGCCCCCGAATGGGTCTGGGTCCGAGTGGAGATGGAGTTGAAGATGGGTCCAACTCAATGTTCATGCTTCGGAAGCATTTTACTTGGATTGGTGAACCATGCAAAAATTCCGACTTCATTTCCAGTCGCCTTGAGCCATTCAAAGGTTGTCGAGTGAACCTTGGCTGATAAGCTTCAAATGTTAATACGACATAAAATCTTTGGTGCGATCGACTGTGATGTCGTTCCCAGATCTCGCGGGATTCGAAATCTGGGGAAGCGCGCGGGATGGAGAGAGCCGCAGTAAACGGGGCGGATTAGGCAGGGGTGCCTCGATTCTCGCGCCGCCTTTTTCGCCATGTATCGAGCGCGCGACTGTTGCGGGATTTGACAGGATTGCCTGGGTCCACAAGTCAGTCACTCCGGGAATAGACCATATAAGGTCTCCGAGCCGGCGTCTTTGCACAGTGCACCCCACTTTCTTTCTTCTCCCTGCTTCTCCATTGCATCTGCCTCCGCCCTCGGTGCCACCGCCCCGCCCAAGCTCAATCCACCGCAATGGGGAAGGACATGACGACAGCTCCGGAGCGCGCGAAGAAGGCGACGACAAAGGCGAAGGGGAAGAAGACGAGCCGGGGAGGGTCGTCGTCAAGAACCGGTCTGCCGCCTGGCTGGATCCAAGGCGACTGGATCCAGTCGACGATCCAGCGTGAAGACATGGAGGATTTGGCTGGCGGGGGACTGATTCCTGATACGTCTACAACGTATCTATAATTTTTGATTGTTCCATCCTATTATATTATCTGGTTTGGATGTTTATGAGCTTTATTTTACACTTTTATATAATTTTAGGGACTAACCTATTAACCTAGAGCCTAGTGCTAGTTTTCTGTTGTTCCTTGTTTTAGAGTATCGCAGAAAAGGAAAATCAAACGGAGTCCAATTGACCTGAAACTTCACGGAACTTATTTTTGGCACGGAAGAAATCCAGGAGACTTGGAGTAGACGTCAGGGAAGCTTCGAGGGAGGCACGAGGCAGGGAGGCGCGCCCTACCCTCCTGGGCATGCCCCCACCCTCGTGGGCCCCTCGTGGCTCCCCTGACCGACTTCTTTCGCCTATATATGTCCATATACCCTAAAAACATCAAGGGAGAGAATAGATCGGGAGTTCCGCCGCCAGAAGCCTCCGTAGCCACCGAAAACCAATCTAGACCCGTTCCGGCACCCTGCCGGAGGGGGAATCCCTCTCCGATGGCCATCTTCATCATCCTGGCGCTCTCCATGATGAGGAGGGAGTAGTTCTCCCTCGGGGTTGAGGGTATGTACCAGTAGCTATGTGTTTGATCTCTCTCTCTCTCTCTCTCTCGTGTTCTTGAGGTGGTACGATCTTGATGTATCGCGAGCTTTGCTGTTATAGTTGGATCTTATGATGTTTCTCCCCCTCTACTCTCTTGTGATGGATTGAGTTTTCCCTTTGAAGTTATCTTATCAGATTGAGTCTTTAAGGATTTGAGAACACTTGATGTATGTCTTGGACGTGCTTATCTGTGGTGACAATGGGATATCATGTGATCCACTTGATGTATGTTTTGGTGATCAACTTGCGAGTTCCGTGACCTCGTGAACTTATGCAAAGGGGTTGGCACACGTTTTCGTCTTGACTCTCCGGTAGAAACTTTGGGTCACTCTTTGAAGTACTTTGTGTTTGTTGAATAGATGAATCTGAGATTGTGTGATGCATATCGTATAATCATACCCACAGATACTTGAGGTGACATTGGAGTATCTAGGTGACATTAGGGTTTTGGTTGATTTGTGTCTTAAGGTGTTATTCTAGTACGAACTCTATGATAGATTGAACGGAAAGAATAGCTTCGTGTTATTTTACTACGGACTCTTGAATAGATCGACCAGAAAGGATAACTTTGAGGTGGTTTCGTACCCTACAATAATCTCTTCATTTGTTCTCCGCTATCAGTGACTTTGGAGTGACTCTTTGTTGCATGTTGAGGGATAGTTATATGATCCAATTATGTTATTATTGTTGAGAGAACTTGCACTAGTGAAAGTATGAATTCTAGGCCTTGTTTACTAGCATTGCAATACCGTTTACGCTCACTTTTATCATTAGTTACCTTGCTGTTTTTATATTTTCAGATTACAAAAACCTATATCTACTATCCATATTGCACTTGTATTACCATCTCTTCGCCGAACTAGTGCACCTATACAATTTACCATTGTATTGGGTGTGTTGGGGACACAAGAGACTCTTTGTTATTTGGTTGCAGGGTTGTTTGAGAGAGACCATCTTCATCCTACGCCTCCCACGGATTGATAAACCTCAGGTCATGCACTTGAGGGAAATTGCTTCTGTCGTGCAAACATCTGCACTTGGAGGCCCAACAACGTCTACAAGAATAAGGTTGTGTAGTAGACATCAATTCCCCATGATTCTTGGCAGCTTCCGGAGGACGAGACCAAGCCGTGGCCGCAGGAGGGTGAGTGCGTCCTTCTCGCAACCCACGTCGACCGCAGTTTCTCTCTGCCTCCCCATCCTTTTTTCCGGGGTTTTATGAACTTTTTTGGAGCCCAACTTCATCACTTTTCTCCCAACACCATCACATGCCTTGCAGTATATGTGTCCATGTGCGAGAACTTTCTGGGCTGTCGACCGCACTGGGGTCTCTTCAAACATATTTTCACTTGTCGTTCTCAGTCTGTAAAAAAGGCCAATGCGAGTGATGAGAGGACACACGTTATCCAGATGAGTGGAGGTTTAGGGATCCAGATGAGGAATAAAAGCACTTTCCCTGCTATGATTCTTCCCGAGTCAGTCAAAGGGTGGCAGCCGACCTGGTTCTATTGTAAGGACCAACCGACCTCGGGTCAGTCGACTGGCCTTCCCCTGTTTTCCATAGGACGAGTTGAGAAGCCTTCTCCCCTAAGAGTGACTCCAGCTGAGAAAGTGGAGGTGAATATGTTGGTTGAGCGAGTAGTCCAACTTGTCCGTGACGGTGTGACTAGCATGGACTTGTTAGAAGTGTTTCTCAGTCGACGCATCCAACCACTCCAAGCCCGTGATCATCCAATGTGGATGTACTCGGGTGTTGAAGACAGCACCCGGATCCACCCGGAGGAAGTCGATGAGGGGACGGTGGCGCCGTGGCTGCAAGGTATTACTGGCAACAAAGACAACCCTAGGGGGTCTAGGAGGGTTCCTCCACTCGACAACACCACCGAACCCGGCAAGGTCTGATTCTTTTCTTTCGAGTGTCTTTTGCTCTGATATGTATTTGTTCTCAAAACTGATTGATATCCACTCGACCCCGTGTCTTGCAGTTCCTACTGGATTGATACCTTGGTTCTCAAAAACTGAGGGAAATACTTACGCTATGTTGTTGCATCATCCCTTCCTCTTCGGGGAAATCCAATGCAGTGCTCAAGAGGTAGCACAGATTCGCAGCTAAGCCCCCGAGTGAGAGGCTTGCTCTTCACTTGGTAGGATTTTGTTTTTGAAACTTAGGCGAATCGGATTCGCAGCTAAGTCACCCACTGGGGGTTTTGGGCACATGTATAAGTAATAGCAATCATTTAGGAGACTGTAAAACCATGTCTTTGATAAACAAACTGAAAGGTACTTCTTATTACATCTCGATAGTCTGAATGCTTAAGTGTTAAAATGGCGGAGGAGCTCCGCATTCCAAGCGCGTGGCTCGTCTTTCTTGTGTTCCACATCGTACAGGTGGTATGCTCCATTGTGGAGCACTTTGGTGATGATGAAGGGGCCTTCCCAGGTGGGAGCAAGCTTGTGTGGTCGTTGCTGATCCACTCGGAGAACCAGGTCTCCTTCCTGGAACGCTCGACCTCTTACGTTCCTAGCGTGTAACCGACGAAGGTCTTGCTGATAAATGGTCGACCTGATCAGGTCCATCTCTCTTTCTTCTTCCAAAAGATCGACACCATCTTGTCGGGCTTGTTCTGCTTCTGCTTCTAAGAAAATCTCCACTCCCGGGGCATTATGGAGTAAATCAATCGGCAGCACGGCCTCAGCTCCATAAACCAGGAAGAAGGGAGTCTGGCCAGTTGACCGATTTGGTGTTGTTCTCAGACCCACAATACTGATGGTAACTCATCTACCCAGGCACCAGCCGCATGTTTGAGGTCGCGTATCAATCTGGGCTTCAACCCTTGTAAGATCAAACCATTTGCTCTTTCTGCTTGTCCATTCGACTGTGGGTGAGCGATTGAAGCATAGTCGACCCGGGTGCCCCGAGAAGCACAGAGGGCTCTGAACTCATCTGAATCAAAGTTTGAACCGTTGTCTGTGATGATGTTGTGCGGGACTCCACATCTGAATGTTAACTCTCTGATGAAGCTGACGGCGGTTCCCGAGTCGAGGTTCTTGATGGGTTTGGCTTCAATCATTTAGTGAACTTGTCGACTGCGACAAGCAAGTGGGTGAGACCGGTTCTGCCAGTCCTCAAGGGTCCAACCATATCCAACCCCCAAACAGCAAATGGCCAGACGAGTGGAATGGTCTTCAAAGCTGAAGCGGGCTTGTGAGACATGTTGGAGTAGAACCGGTAGCCCTCACACTTATCGACTATTTCTTTTGCCATTTCATTCACCCGTGGCCAGTACCTGCTCGGTATGCTTTGGCCATGATTGTCCGAGAGGACGCATGGTGACCACAGGTCCCCGAGTGGATATCATTGAGGATCATTCGACCTTACTCTAGGGTAATGCATCGTTGAGCAACTCCAATCACTCTCCCCCTGTACAGTCGACCACTTATCACAGTGAAGGCTTTGGATCGACGGACAATCTGTTGCGCTTCATCTTCGTCTTCTGGAATCTCTTTCCTGAGAATATATGCGATATATGGCACTGTCCAGTCAGGAATGACAACTAAAACTTCCATGATTAAGTCAACCACAGCTGGGATTTCAACTTTAGTCGGATCAGTAGACCTCTTAGGTTGCGGGGGCTCTTCTGTGAAGGGATCCTCTTGAACTGATGGTGTGTGAAGATGCTCCAAGAACACATTGCTGGGAATGGGCTCTCGCTTGGAACCTATCTTTGCCAGGTCATCCGCTGCCTGATTCTTCAGCCCTTCAAACTTCTTTTATAACTTTCTCACTGCATTACAATAACCAGTCATAGCTGGGCTTCTGATGTCCAACTCCTTCATCACTTGATTGACCACCAAATCTGAGTCGCCATAGACCATTAGGAGACGGACGCTGAGTGAAATGGCCATTCGCAACCCATACAGAAGTGCATTGTATTCAGCTTCATTGTTGGAGGAATCAAAGTGAATCTGAAGGACATAATTGAGTTTGTCACCTCGCGGGGATACCAGAACTACTCCAGCGCCAGAACCAATCAACATCTTGGACCCATCAAAGAACATAGTCCAATGTTCTGAGTGGACTTGAGTCGGTTGCTATTGTTCGATCCACTCGATGAGGAAATCTACTATTGCTTGGGACTTGATTGCTTTCTTTGCCTCAAACTTGATATCCAACGGAAGGAGTTCAATCGCCCACTTTGCCACTCGACCAGTTGCATCTCTGTTGTTCAGAATTTCTGACAATGGAGCATCGCTGACGACTGTGATAGAGTGATCTGAGAAATAATGTGCAACCTTCTTCGTGGTCAAGTAAATGCCATAGACAAGCTTCTGATAATGCGGATATCTTTGCTTGGATGGAGTTAAGACTTCAGAAATATAGTACACTGGGCGCTGAACCTTATAGGCTTTACCTTCTTATTCCCGCTCCACCGTGAGTACTGTACTGACAACTTGTCCAGTGGCTACAATATAAAGCAGTAAAGGCTCTTTGCTGATTGGAGCAGCGAGCATCGGCTGGGTGGAAATCAGGGTTTTGAGCTTTGCAAACGCTTTGTCAGCTTCAGGAGTCCACTCGAACTTATCAGATTTCTTCATCAATCGGTAAAGAGGTAACGCCTTTTCACTGAGATGAGAGATGAATCGACTCAAGGTGGTCAAACAACCAGTAAGCTTCTGAACGTCGTGTTGGGGAACGTTGCAGAAAACAAAAAAATTCCTACGGTTTCACCAAGATCCATCTAGGAGTTCATCTAGCAACGAGTGATCGGATTGCATCTACATACCTTTGTAGATCACGCACGAAAGCGTTCAAAGAACGGGGATGAGGAAGGCGTACTCGACGTGATCCAAATCACCGGAGATCCTAGCGCCGAACGGACGGCACCTCCGCGTTCAACACACGTATGGTCAGCGTGACGTCTCCTCCTTCTTGATCCAGCAAGGGGGAAGGAGAGGTTGAGGAAGATGGCTCCAACAGCAGCACGACGGCGTGGTGGTGGTGGAGCTGCAGTACTCCGGCAGGGCTTCGCCAAGCACTATGGAGGAGGAGGATGTGTTGGAGAGGGAGAAGGAGGCACCAAAGGCATGTTTTGAGAGGCCCTCCTTTACCCACTATATATAGGGAGTCCAAGGGGGGCGCCAGCCCTAGGAGATCCAATCTCCTAGGGGGGGTGCGGCCAAGGGAGGAATCCCTCCTCCCCAAGGCACCTAGGAGGTGCCTTCCCCCTTTGGGACTCTTCCCTTCCTTGAACCCTAGGCGCATGGGCCTCTTGGGGCTGGTGCCCTTGGCCCATATAGGCCAAGGCGCACCCCCTACAGCCCATGTGCCCCCCGGGGCAGGTGGCCCCACCCGGTGGGCCCCCGGGACCCTTCCGGTGGTCCCGGTACAATACCGGTGACCCCGAAACTTGTCCCGATGCCCGAAATAGCACTTCCTATATATAATTCTTTACCTCCGGACCATTCCGGAACTCCTCGTGACATCCGGGATCTCATCCGGGACTCCAAACAACATTCGGGTTACTACATATACATATCCCTACAACCCTAGCGTCACCGAACCTTAAGTGTGTAGACCCTACGGGTTCGGGAGACATGTAGACATGACCGAGACGACTCTCCGGCCAATAACCAACAGCGGGATCTGGATACCCATGTTGGCTCCCACATGCTCCTCGATGATCTCATTGGATGAACCACGACATCGAGGATTCAAGCAACCCCGCATACAATTCCCTTCGTCAATCGGTATGTTACTTGCCCGAGATCTGATCGTCGGTATCCCAATACCTCGTTCAATCTCGTTACCGGCAAGTCACTTTACTCGTACCGTAATGCATGATCCCGTGACCAGACACTTGGTCACTTTGAGCTCATTATGATGATGCATTACCGAGTGGGCCCAGTGATACCTCTTCGTCATACGGAGTGACAAATCCCAGTCTTGATCCGTGTCAACCCAACAGACACTTTCGGAGATACCCGTAGTATACCTTTATAGTCACCCAGTTACGTTGTGACGTTTGGCACACCCAAAGCACTCCTACGGTATCCGGGAGTTACACGATCTCATGGTCTAAGGAAAAGATACTTGACATTGGAAAACTCTAGCAAATGAACTATACGATCTTATGCTATGTTTAGGATTGGGTCTTGTCCATCACATAATTCTCCTAATGATGTGATCTCGTTATCAATGACATCCAATGTCCATAGTCAGGAAACCATGACTATCTATTGATCAACGAGCTAGTCAACTAGAGGCTTACTAGGGACATGTTGGTGTCTATTATTCACACATGTATTACGATTTCCGGATAACACAATTATAGCATGAATAAAGACGATTCTCATGAACAAGGAAATATAATAATAATGCTTTTATTATTGCCTCTAGGGCATATTTCCAATAGTCTCCCACTTGCACTAGAGTCAATAATCTAGTTACATGTGATGAATCGAACACCCATGGAATTCTGGTGTTGATCATGTTTTGCTCTAGGGAGAGGTTTAGTCAACGGATCTGCTATATTCAGGTCTGTATGTACTTTACAAATATCTATGTCTCCATCTTGAACATTTTCACGAATGGAGTTGAAGCGACGCTTGATGTGCCTAGTCTTCTTGTGAAACCTGGGCTCCTTGGCAAGTGCAATAGCTCCAGTGTTGTCACAGAAGAGTTTGATTGGCCCCGACGCATTGGGTATGACTCCTAGGTCGGTGATGAACTCCTTCACCCAAATTGCTTCATGTGTTGCCTCCGAGGCTGCCATGTACTCCGCTTCACATGTAGATCCCGCCACGACGCTCTGCTTGCAACTGCACCAGCTTACTGCCCCACCATTCAAAATATACACGTATCCGGTTTGTGACTTAGAGTCATCCAGATCTGTGTCGAAGCTAGCGTCGACGTAACCCTTTACGACGAGCTCTTCGTCACCTCCATAAACGAGAAACATTTCCTTAGTCCTTTTCAGGTACTTCAGGATATTCTTGACCGCTGTCCAGTGTTCCTTGCCGGGATTACTTTGGTACCTTCCTACCAAACTTACGGCAAGGTTTACATCAGGTCTGGTACACAGCATGGCATACATAATAGAACCTATGGCTGAGGCATAGGGGATGACACTCATCTCTTCTATATCTTCTGCCGTGGTCGGACATTGAGCTGAGCTCAATTTCACACCTTGTAACACAGGTAAGAACCCCTTCTTAGACTGATCCATATTGAACTTCTTCAATATCTTATCAAGGTATGTGCTTTGTGTAAGACCTATGAGGCGTCTTGATCTATCTCTATAGATCTTGATGCCTAATATATAAGCAGCTTCTCCAAGGTCCTTCATTGAAAAACTCTTATTCAAGTAGGCCTTAATGCTGTCCAAGAGTTCTATATCATTTCCCATCAAAAGTATGTCATCTACATATAATATGAGAAATGCTACAGAGCTCCCACTCACTTTCTTGTAAACGCAGGCTTCTCCATAAGTCTGCGTAAACCCAAACGCTTTGATCATCTCATCAAAGCGAATGTTCCAACTCCGAGATGCTTGCACCAGCCCATAAATCGAGCGTTGGAGCTTGCACACCTTGTCAGCATTCTTAGGATCGACAAAACCTTCCGGCTGCATCATATACAATTCTTCCTTAAGGAAACCATTAAGGAATGCCGTTTTGACGTCCATTTGCCATATCTCATAATCATAGTATGCGGCGACTGCTAACATAATTCGGACAGACTTCAGCTTCGCTACTGGTGAGCAAGTCTCATCGTAGTTAACCCCTTGAACTTGTCGATAACCCTTAGCGACAAGCCGAGCTTTATGGATGGTCACATTACCATCCGCGTCTGTCTTCTTCTTAAAGATCCATTTATTTTCTATGGCTCGCCGATCATCGGGCAAGTCAGTCAAAGTCCATACTTCTTTTCATACATGGATCCTATCTCGGATTTCATGGCTTCTAGCCATTTGTCGGAATCCGGGCCCGCCATCGCTTCTTCATAGTTCGAAGGTTCACCGTTGTCTAACAACATGATTTCCAAGACAGGGTTGCCGTACCACTCTGGTGCGGAACGTGTCCTTGTGGACCTTCGAAGTTCAGTAGCAACTTGATCTGAAGTTTCATGATCATCATCATTAACTTCCTCTCTAGTTGGTGCAGGCACCTCAGGAACATTTTCTTGAGTTGCGCCATTTTCTGGTTCAAGAGGTAACACTTCATCAAGTTCTACTTTCCTCCCACTTACTTCTTTCGAGAGAAACTCCTTCTCTAGAAAGGATCCATTCTTGGCAACAAAGATCTTGCCTTTGGATCTGAGGTAGAAGGTATACCCAATAGTTTCTTTAGGGTATCCTATGAAGACGCATTTTTCCGACTTGGGTTCGAGCTTTTCAGGTTGAAGTTTCTTGACATAAGCATCGCATCCCCAAACTTTTAGAAACGACAGCTTAGGTTTCTTCCCAAACCATAATTCATACGGTGTCGTCTCAACGGATTTCGACGGAGCCCTATTTAAAGTGAATGCAGCAGTCTCTAAAGCATAGCCCCAAAAAGATAGCGGTAAATCGGTAAGAGACATCATAGATCGCACCATATCTAATAGAGTGCGATTACGACGTTCGGACACACCATTACGCTGAGGTGTTCCAGGCGGCGTGAGTTGTGAAACTATTCCACATTTTCTTAAGTGTGTGCCAAATTCGTGACTCAAGTATTCTCCTCCACGATCTGATCGCAAAAACATGATTTTTCTGTCACGTTGATTTTCAACCTCACTGTGAAATTCCTTGAACTTTTCAAAGGTCTCAGACTTGTGTTTCATTAAGTAGATATACCCATATCTACTCAAGTCATTAGTGAGGGTGAGAACATAACGATAGCCACCGCGAGCCTCAACACTCATTGGACCGCACACATCAGTATGTATGATTTCCAATAAGTTGGTTGCTCGCTCCATTGTTCCTGAGAACGGAGTCTTGGTCATTTTACCCATGAGGCATGGTTCGCACGTGTCAAATGATTCGTAATCAAGAGACTCTAAAAGTCCATCTGCATGGAGCTTCTTCATGCGTTTGACACCTATGTGACCAAGGCAGCAGTGCCACAAGCATGTGGGACTATCATTATTAATCTTACATCTTTTGGTACTCACACTACGAACATGTGTAGCATTACACTCGAGATTCATTAAGAATAAACCATTCACCATCGGAGCATGACCATAAAACATATCTCTCATATAAATAGAACAACCATTATTCTCGGATTTAAATGAGTAGCCATCTCGTATTAAACGAGATCCTGATACAATGTTCATGCTCAAACTTGGCACTAAATAACAATTATTGAGGTTCAAAACTAATCCCGTAGGTAAATGTAGAGGTAGCGTGCCGACGGCGATCACATCGACCTTGGAACCATTCCCGAAGCGCATCGTCACCTCATCCTTCGCCAGTCTCCACTTATTCCGCAGCTCCTGCTTTGAGTTACAAATGTGAGCAACTGCACCGGTATCAAATACCCAGGAGCTACTACGAGTACTGGTAAGGTACACATCAATTACATGTATATCACATATACCTTTCGTTTTGCCGGCCTTCTTGTCCGCTAAGTACTTGGGGCAGTTCCGCTTCCAGTGACCACTTTCCTTGCAATAAAAGCACTCAGTCTCGGGCTTGGGTCCATTCTTTGGCTTCTTCCCGGCAGCTTGCTTACCGGGCGCGGCAACTCCCTTGCCGTCCTTCTTGAAGTTCTTCTTACCCTTGCCTTTCTTGAACTTAGTGGTTTTATTCACCATCAACACTTGATGTTCCTTTTTGACTTCTACCTCTGCTGATTTCAGCATTGCAAATTCCTCAGGAATGGTCTTTTCCATCCCCTGCATATTGAAGTTCATCACAAAGCTCTTGTAGCTTGGTGGAAGCGACTGAAGGATTCTGTCAATGACCGCGTCATCCGGGAGATTAACTCCCAGCTGAGTCAAGCGGTTATGCAGCCCAGACATAGTGAGTATGTGCTCACTGACAGAACTATTTTCCTCCATCTTACAGCTGAAGAACTTGTCGGAGACTTGATATCTCTCGACCCGGGCATGATCTTGGAAAACCATTTTCAGCTCTTCGAACATCTCATATGCTCCGTGTCTCTCAAAACGCTTTTGGAGCCCCGACTCTAAGCTGTAAAGCATGCCGCACTGAACGAGGGAGTAGCCATCGGTACGTGCCTGCCAAGCGTTCATAACGTCTTGTTCTGCAGGGAGAATAGGTGCGTCACCCAGCGGTGCTTGTAGGACATAATCTTTCTTGGCAGCTATGAGGATGATCCTCAGGTTCCGGACCCAGTCCGTGTAGTTGCTGCCATCGTCTTTCAGCTTGGTTTTCTCTAGGAACGCGTTGAAGTTGAGGACTACGTTGGCCATTTGATCTACAAGACATATTGTAAATATTTTTAGACTAAGTTCATGATAATTAAGTTCATCTAATCAAATTATTCAATGAACTCCCACTTAGATAGACATCCCTCCTGTAATCTAAGTATAACATGATCCGAGTTAACTAGGCCGTGTCCGATCATCATGTGAGACGGACTAGTCAACATCGGTGAACATCTTCATGTTGATCGTATCTTCTATATGACTCATGCTCGACCTTTCGGTCTTCTGTGTTCCGAGGCCATGTCTGTACATGCTAGGCTCGTCAAGTCAACCTAAGTGTTTGCATGTGTAAATCTGTCTTACACCCGTTGTATGTGAACGTTGGAATCTATCACACCCGATCATCACGTGGTGCTTCGAAACAACAAACTGTCGCAACGGTGCACAGTTAGGGGGAACACTTTCTTGAAATTATTATGAGGGATCATCTTATTTACTACCGTCGTTCTAAGTAAACAAGATGCAAAAACATGATAAACATCACATGCAATCAAATAATAGTAGTGACATGATATGGCCAATATCACATAGCTCCTTTGATCTCCATCTTGGGGCTCCATGATCATCTTGTCACCGGCATGACACCATGATCTCCATCATCATGATCTCCATCATCGTGTCTCCATGAAGTTGCTCGCCAACTATTACTTCTACTACTATGGCTAACGCGTTTAGCAATAAAGTAAAGTAATTTACATGGCGTTTCTCAATGACACGCAGGTCATACAAAAAATAAAGACAACTCCTATGGCTACTGCCGGTTGTCATACTCATCGACATGCAAGTCGTGGTTCCTATTACAATAGCATGAACATCTCATACATCACATATATATCATTCATCATTCATCACAACTTTGGCCATATCATATCACAAAGCACTTGCTGCAAAAACAAGTTAGACGTCCTCTAATTGTTGTTGCATGTTTTTACGTGGCTGAAGTAGGGTTCTAGCAAGAACGTTTTCTTACCTACGTGAAAGCCACAACGTGATTTGTCAACTTCTATTTACCCTTCATAAGGACCCTTTTCATCGAATCCGCTCCAACTAAAATGGGAGAGACAGACACCCGCCAGCCACCTTATGCAACTAGTGCATGTTAGTCGGTGGAACCGGTCTCACGTAAGCGTACGTGTAAGGTTGGTCCGGGCCGCTTCATCCCACAATACCGTTGAAGCAAGATAAGACTAGTAGCGGCAAGAAAGTTGACAACATCTACGCCCACAACAAATTGTGTTCTACTCATGCAAGAGAACTACGCATAGACCTAGCTCATGATGCCACTGTTGGGGAACGTTGCAGAAAACAAAACTTTTCCTACGGTTTCACCAAGATCCATCTAGGAGTTCATCTAGCAACGAGTGATCGGATTGCATCTACATACCTTTGTAGATCACGCGCGGAAGCGTTCAAAGAACGGGGATGAGGAAGGCGTACTCGACGTGATCCAAATCACCGGAGATCCTAGCGCCGAACGGACGGCACCTCCGTGTTCAACACACGTACGGTCAGCGTGACGTCTCCTCCTTCTTGATCCAGCAAGGGGGAAGGAGAGGTTGAGGAAGATGGCTCCAACAGCAGCACGACGACGTGGTGGTGGTGGAGCTGCAGTACTCCGGCAGGGCTTCGCCAAGCACTATGGAGGAGGAGGATGTGTTGGAGAGGGAGAAGGAGGCACCAAAGGCATGTTGTGAGAGGCCCTCCTTTCCCCACTATATATAGGGAGTCCAAGGGGGGCGCCAGCCCTAGGAGATCCAATCTCCTAGGGGGGGTGCGGCCAAGGGAGGAATCCCTCCTCCCCAAGGCACCTAGGAGGTGCTTTCCCCCTTTGGGACTCTTCCCTTCCTTGAACCCTAGGCGCATGGGCCTCTTGGGGCTGGTGCCCTTGGCCCATATAGGCCAAGACGCACCCCCTACAGCCCATGTGGCCCCCGGGGCAGGTGGCCCCACCCGGTGGGCCCCCGGGACCCTTCCGGTGGTCCTGGTACAATACCGGTGACCCCGAAACTTGTCCCGATGCCCGAAATAGCACTTCCTATATATAATTCTTTACCTCCGGACCATTCCGGAACTCCTCGTGACGTCCGGGATCTCATCCGGGACTCCGAACAACATTCGGGTTACTGCATATACATATCCCTACAACCCTAGCGTCACCGAACCTTAAGTGTGTAGACCCTACGGGTTCGGGAGACATGTAGACATGACCGAGACGACTCTCCGGCCAATAACCAACAGCGGGATCTGGATACCCATGTTGGCTCCTACATGCTCCTCGATGATCTCATTGGATGAACCACGATGTTGAGGATTCAAGCAACCCCGCATACAATTCCCTTCGTCAATTGGTATGTTACTTGCCCGAGATCCGATCGTCGGTATCCCAATACCTCGTTCAATCTCGTTACCGGCAAGTCACTTTACTCGTACCGTAATGCATGATCCCGTGACCAGACACTTGGTCACTTTGAGCTCATTATGATGATGCATTACCGAGTGGGCCCAGTGATACCTCTCTGTCATACGGAGTGACAAATCCCAGTCTTGATCCGTGTCAACCCAACAGACACTTTCGGAGATACCCGTAGTATACCTTTATAGTCACCCAGTTACATTGTGACGTTTGGCACACCCAAAGCACTCCTATGGTATCCGAGAGTTACACGATCTCATGGTCTAAGGAAAAGATACTTGACATTGGAAAACTCTAGCAAACGAACTATACGATCTTATGCTATGTTTAGGATTGGGTCTTGTCCATCACATCATTCTCCTAATGATGTGATCCCGTTATCAATGACATCCAATGTCCATAGTCAGGAAACCATGACTATCTGTTGATCAACGAGCTAGTCAACTAGAGGCTTACTAGGGACATGTTGGTGTCTATTATTCACACATGTATTACGATTTCCGGATAACACAATTATAGCATGAATAAAGACGATTATCATGAACAAGGAAATATAATAATAATTCTTTTATTATTGCCTCTAGGGCAGATTTCCAACACGTCGTGTATGCGCACAGGGCATTTCATTCGGAGTATTGCACCAACTTTCTCTGGGTTTGCATCGATCCCACGTTTGGAAACGAGGAAACCAAGTAACTTTCCACCTGGAACTCCGAATGTACACTTCGACGGGTTAAGCTTGATATCATATCTTCTCAGATTGGCAAAGGTTTCAGCGAGGTCAGTCAGCAGGCCGGAACCTTTACATGACTTAACCACAATGTCATCCATGTATGCTTCCACATTCCGACTGATTTGAGTGAGTAAGCACTTCTGTATCATGCGCATGAATGTGGCACCAACATTCTTGAGACCAAAAGGCATAGTAACATAGCAAAAGCACCCAAGTGGGGTGATAAAGGTTGTTTTTATTTCGTCGGGTCCATACAGTCAGATCTGATGGTACCCGGAGTATGCATCCAGAAAGGACAATCACTCACATCCCAAAGTCGAGTCGACTATTTGATCGATGCGGGGGAGAGGGAAGTGATCTTTCGGGCAGGCCCAATTGATATGCTTGAAGTCAATACACATACGGAGTGAATCATCCTTCTTGGGGACCATGAAGACATTGGCGAGCCACTTGGAGTGGTAAATCTCTCAGATGAACTCAGCTGCCAGAAGTCGAGCCACTTCCTCGCCAATTGCCTTTCTTTTCTCCACAGCGGACCGTCGGAAATGCTCTTTGACAGGTTTTGCTTTTGGATCGACTCGCAAACGGTGCTCAGCCAGTTCCCTAGGTACTCCTGGCATGTCAGAAGGTTTCCATGCGAAGATGTCCCAGTTCTCACGGAGGAACTGGATGAGCGCTTCTTCCTATTTGTTGTCGAGTGTTGTTGAAATATGAGTCGAAGCAGCATTGGGATCAGTCGGGTGAATATGAACTGACTTTGTCTCACCAGACGACTTAAATGCAGATTCTGAAGCAGGTTTCTTAGCTCTCAACAAATCACTTGGATCTGCAGTCTTCTTGTATTCTTCCATTTCTATCGCTGACATCTGTTCATCGGCAATCTTCGAGCCCTTTTGGAAGCACTCTTCTGCTCGCTGCCGATTACCAGTGACTGTAATCACGCCCCTAGGGCCAGGCATCTTGAGTCTGAGGTACACATAACATGGTCGAGCCATGGAACAAGCATACGCAGTTCTGCCCAGGATAGCATGATAGGCACTGTGAAAATCCACAACTTCAAACGTCAACTTTTCCTTACGGTAATTCTTTGAATCACCGAAAACCATGTCAAGAGTGATCTGGCCGAGTGAATCGGCTTTCTTTCCAAGGACGACTCCGTGGAATCACATGTTGCTCTCGCCGAGCTTGGACATCGGAATGCCCATCCCTCGAAGGGTCTCATCATATAAAATGTTCAAACCACTACCTCCATCAATTAAGACTTTGGTCAATTGGGTACCCCCAACGACCGGGTCGACCACCAACGCTTGCCTCCCGGGGGTGGCAACGTGCGGCGGGTGGTCAGACTGGTCGAATGTGATGGGAGTCTTTGACCATTTCAGGTACGTCATCGTTGCCGGAGCAACCATGTTTACTTCTCTGTTGATGACTTTCAGTCGACTTCTACTTTCAATGTCAGCAAAAATCACCAAAGTGGAATTGACATTGGGAAATCCTTCATCATCCTCTTCCTTGTCCTCATCCTTATCAGATTCCTTCTCCTTCTCACTGGGTTGTTTTTCTCGGAACTGCTGAATAAGGACTCAACACTGTCGAGTGGTATGTTTGGGATAAATCAGATTACCCTCTTCATCTTTCTTGATATGAATGTGACATGGCAGATCCAAAATGTCATTTCCTGCTGAATCCTTCACCTTCTTGGTGATCCAGGGCCCTTTAGGCTTTCCCTTAGATTTTCCTTGGGTTGTGACTGCAACCTCTCCAGGACCCGCAGGCTCCGCTTTGCGCTTCTGCTTCCGATTGGAATTACCTCCTCCAGTGTCCTGGCCCACTGGTTTGCCCTTGCCGCTGCGGAGTCAGTCTTCTTCTTCGTCGTTTGCGTACGGAGTGGCTATCTCCATCATTCGGGTCAGGGTCATGTCTCCTGTCCGACCGAATTTCAGGTTGAGCTCCCGATACCGAACACCCTCCTTGAAGGTGCAAACTGCTTGATGCTGAGACACATTCTCCATAGTGTGATGCAAAGTGGTCCACCTCTGGATGTAATCCCTCAAAATTTCATTCGGTTTTTGTCGGGGTTATACCCCACGGTGTAAACCGGTCATAAGTATAACCCGGCCGGATTAGGCGTTTCATTGGTAAACCGCCAGAGGATTGGCGGTTTACGTGTCTGGCGGTTCACTCGTATGACGATTCACGAGCCTGAAGACTCACTGGTGACCCGACGCGTATTCCAGATGGATGACAAGGCCCAAGGCCCAGCAGGCCGGTTTAGGTTAATGGTGGACCGGTTTAAGAGGAAAGGCGTGAGGAACATTTATCTTACAAGGAGTTAAGACCTGGACTTGTATCCGGTTTGTATTAGAGATAGACTAGTCCTAATCCTAATAGGACTCTACATGTAACCCGCCCCTCCAACATATATAAGGAGGGGCAGGGCTCCCCAAAAGGGACAAGTGCCACAAGTTGGACAAGTTAGGTTTAAACAATAGCTCTCAAGATAGAGCACTCTTGTAACCGTGATCATCATCATCAATATTAATGAAGCAGGATGTAGGCTTTTACCTCCACCGTGAGGGGCCGAACCTGGGTAAAACATCGTGTCTCTCATCCCGCTCAACCCCTCTCAAGCTACCACATAGATGCGTTGGCCTCGCGACTAAGTCCTAACACTAAGGACATCTGCCGTGACAATTCCACGACAGTTTTTGCACGCAATGTTTCAATTCTGTCAATCCTGCTGGTCATTTGCACATGCCCTCAAACATTCTGATGAACACTCGGGCGAACTCCTCCCAGCTGAATATACTGCCCGGAGCCAACTGATTCAACCAAGCTCTAGCTGACCCTTCAAGCATCAGGGGAAGGTGCTTCATGGCCACCTCATCGTTTCCTCCACCGATCTGCACATCTACTCAGTTGTCCTCAAGCCAGGTGTCAGGCTTCGCTTCACCAGTGAACTTACTGACTCCAGTCTCCAACCTGAAGTTGGGAGGGATCTCTGCAGCCCTGATGGCTCTGCTAAAACACTCGGGACCAGAAACATGCACTCTGCTTCCAGTCGGGTGATCTCTGTCTTGCCCTTCTCTGTGTGCTCGATTCCTGTCCACCAAACCTTGCACTAGAATTGACCTTGCATCAAACCCTGGTTCTCTTGGGTCGACTAGCCTCATCCGCTCTTCACTGTACGTGCACCTATCATCATAATGCCGGGGAACATATGATTCGCCCCTCGGAGGGGGCGTAGGCACTCGACGGCGGTCATCACGGTCGAGTCGATGATCATGCTGCTCGTGGTTCCGACCATAGTACTGCTCTTGGCGATGCCCTCGTCCCTCACGCCACGGAGGCGATCTTGGGCTGTGAGCCGACTGAACTGTGTCAGCTACCACAGATCTGCTACTCCCTCCTTCCATCTATATAGGGCCTAATGCGTTTTTCAAGACCGCCTTTGACTATTGATAAAATTTAATACTACATGACATGCATAATGTGAAAATTATATCATTGAAAGCTCCTTTCACATACGAATTTGATGATGTGCTTTGTGTAAGTTGCATGTCATATATTATTGCTCTAACATTTGGTCAAAGTTAGCCTTGAAAAATGCATTAGGCCCTATATAGATGGAAGGAGGGAGTATGAATTTTGTTACGCGACTGAGGCACTGCAGTGTTCTGCTCTCCAGCTGCTCGGAGCAGTGCTCTAATCTGCATCAAACCTCTACCAGCTTCCGACTGGGACGGCTAAATAGATTCTTCTATGCAGGCTGCGGCTGTAAGGTTCTGAATCGGAGTGCGATATACCTGTGGCTCAGGCGGGAACAGCTACCGCTGCCGTCGACTGGATTCGGGGATCTGCCACCAAGCGCGTTCGTCGAGCGCACGCTGAAGGTTCTCCAGTCGAGTGCGCTCAACCAGAGTGGCCGAACGTGCCGCCTCCACGGCCCGAGCCTTAGAGGTCTCTCCGAAAACAGGTGTGTGGAGCACCTCCATATTGCGGTGGTGAAGTTCCTACCTATGCTGAGAGCAGAGGGTTTCGGGGTGGTACTCGTCGTGAACGCACGAAGGATCGCTGCCGCTTTCGTCGCCGTCATTGCGACGCATGCGAGGCAAGCTGCATGGCATGTCGACCATCAGGACCTCCGCCGCGGGGTCGCTGCTATCGCACTCGAATAGGGTCTCGACGGAGCCAGTCGACAGATCGAACAGGTCGTAGAGAGATTCGTCGGGCTCGATTGCCGCGACTTGAGGGGTGGCCGACTGTCGTGCCACTGCATGCTTCACCCACCGCTGAATCCGCGACCGACCGGATCGCTTGCGACGGCGAACAGTGGGGAGCAAAGACATCGCGGGAGCCGACCGATACTGGGTCGACGGCTGCCGCAGAAGGACGTCGGGAACGCACGCGCGAAAGTGCGTCGCCCCGCGGACGGGGAGTGCCTCGACGTCGAGGAGAGCTTCCTGAAGCCAAGCAGAGTCGTCGGCGATGAAAACAAGTGCGCCGAGACGGATCTCGCTGCCCTTAGGCAAACCTCCGCCGGAAACCATGATGATAGGACTCGGAGAAATCGCAACCTCACCGGAAAGTCGCTAAGACACCTGCCCCAAGGTGGGCGCCAACTGTCGTGGTTCTAAGTCTGACAGTTGAATGGGGGGTTAGGTATGAGGAGGCAAGATCCTAGCTACGGTGAAGTTGTGCATGCAAGATTTACAAGTTCAGGCCCTTCTTAGAGGAAGTAACAGCCCTACGTCTCGGTGCCCGGAGGCTGGTCGATTGGATTATGCATGAATTTATAGGGGGTGCGAACCCTTGTCCCAGAGGAGGGGGGTGGCTTATATAGAGTGCGCCAGGACCCCAGGCATCCCCCATTACATAGAGTTTAATGTACATAAAGAGGGGACGTTACTGGTAACGTCAGCATTAAAGGGATATAAATGATCCTTAAAACTACAGAGTGAATGCCTGACCGTTGCCATCCAGAGTGACCTTAGATCTTCTATACTCCGAGTGGTTTCTGATGTGGTCGAATGATTATATCCTGGTCGAATGGAATTGGGTTGTCCGAGTGGAACACATGGTCGAGTGAGTTGCATTCTGAGGCGATTTCAGTCGGTAGAATTTGTTGTCCTTTGAATGTCTCAACTGTTGGACAGTGTCCTAGGGAAGGGTGCTTAGATCAGGTCTATTGCCCTACCCTAGGTACATGTCATCGTCACCCCCTCCTTCCTTCTCTACCCTTCCTCCTTCCTTCCCCTCCTTGTTGGACTAGGAAAGGGGGAACCTACTCCTAGTAGGAGTAGGTTTCCCCCCTTGGGGCGCGTCCCTTAAGGTCGGCCGGCCCCCTCCTCCCCTCCTTTATATACAGGGGAGGGAGCACCCCATAGACACACAAGTTGATTTCTTAGCCGTGTGCGGTGCCCCCTCCACAGTTTTCCACCCCGGTCATATTGTTTTAGTGCTTAGGCGAAGCCCTGCGTTGGTAACTTCATCATCACCGTGAACACACCGTCGTGCTGACGAAACTCTCCCTCGGCCTCAGCTAGATCTAGAGTTCGATGGACATTACCGAGCTGAACGTGTGCAGATCGCGGAGGTGCCATGCGTTCGGTACTTGATCGGTTGGATCGCAAAGACGTTCGACTACATCAACCGCGTTACTCAACGCTTCCGCTTTCGGTCTACGAGGGTATGTAGACACACTTTCCCCTCTCGTTGCTATGCATCTCCTAGATAGATCTTGCGTGATAGTAGGAATTTTTTTGAAATACTGCATTCCCCAACAGTGGCATCCGAGCCAGGTCTATGCGTAGATGATATGCACGAGTAGAACACAAAGAGTTGTGGGCGATAATAGTCATACTGCCTACCAGCATGTCATACTTTGATTCGGCGGTATTGTTGGATGAAGCAGCCTAGACCGACATTACATGACCGCGTTCATGAGACTGGTTCTACCGACGTGCTTTGCACACAGGTGGCTAGTGGGTGTCTGTTTCTCCAGCTTTAGTTGAATCAAGTGTGATTACGCACAGTCCTAGTTGAAGGTTAAAACAGCACACTTGACGAAAAATCGGTGTGGTTTTGATGCGTAGGTAAGAACGGTTCTTGCTAGAAGCCCGTAGCAGCCACGTAAAACTTGCAACAACAAAATAGAGGACGTCTAACTTGTTTTTGCAGGGCATGTTGTGATGTGATATGGTCAAGACGTGATTATATAAATTGTTGTATGAGATGATCATGTTTTGTAATAAAGTTATCGGCAACTGGCATGAGCCATATCATTGTCGCTTTATTGTATGAAATGCAATTGCCATGTAATTGCTTTACTTTATCACTAAGCGATAGCGATAGTCGTGGAAGCAATAGTTGGCGAGACGACAACGATGCTATAATGGAGATCAAGATGTCAAGCCGGTGACGATGGTGATCATAACGGTGCTTTGGAGATGGAGATCAAAGGCACAATATGATGATGGCCATATCATATCACTTATATTGATTGCATGTGATATTTATCCTTTATGCATCTTATTTTGCTTAGTACGGCGGTAGCATTATAAGATGATCTCTCACTAAATTTCAAGGTATAAGTGTTCTCCTTGAGTATGCACCGTTGCTACAGTTCATCGTGCCGAGACACCACGTGATGATCGGGTGTGATAAGCTATACGTTCACATACAACGGGTGCAAGTCAGTTTTGCACAAGCAGAATACTCGGGTTAAACTTGACGAGCCTAGCATATGTAGATACGGCCTCGGAACACTAAGACCGAAAGGTCGAGCGTGAATCATATAGTAGATATGATCAACATAGTGATGTTCACAATTGAAAACTACTCCATCTCATGTGATGATCGGACATGGTTTAGTTGATATGGATCACGTGATCATTTAGATGACTAGAGGGATGTCTATCTAAGTGGGAGTTCTTAAGTAATATGATTAATTGAACTTTAATTTATCATGAACTTAGTACCTGATAGTATTTTGCATGTCTATGTTATTGTAGATAAATGGTTCGTGTTGTTGTTCCGTTGAATTTTAATGCGTTCCTAGAGAAAGCTAAGTTGAAAGATGATGGTAGCAACTACATGTACCAGGTCCGTAACTTGAGGATTATCCTCATTGTTGCATGATACGTCTCAAACATATCTATAATTTTTTATTGTGCCATGCTATTATATTATCTGTTTTGGATGTTTAATGGGCTTTATTATATACTTTTATATTATTTTTGGGACTAACCTACTAACCCAAGGCCCAGTGCAAATTGCTGTTTTTTTGCCTATTTCAATGTTTCGCAGAAAAGGAATATCAAACGGAATCCAAACGGAATGAAACCATTGGGAGAGTTATTTTTGGAACAAACATGATCCGGGGGACTTGGAGTAGACATCCAGAAAGAAGCGAGGCGGCCATAAGGCAGGGAGGCGCGCCTGCCCCCCTGGGCGCGCCCCCCACCCTCGTGGGCCCCTCACAGCTCCACCGACCTACTTCTTCCTCCTATATATATCCATATACCCCGAAAACATCCAGGAGCACCACGAAACCCTATTTCCACCGACGCAACCTTCTGTACCCAATTGATCCCATCTTGGGGTCTTTTCCAGAGCTCCGCCGGAGTGGGAATCGATCACGGAGGGCTTCTACATCAACACCATAGCCTCTCCGATGATGTGTGAGTAGTTTACCACAGACCTTTGGGTCCATAGTTATTATCTAGATGGCTTCTTCTCTCTCTTTGGATCTCAATACAATGTTCTCCTCGATCTTCTTGGAGATCTATTCGATGTAACTCTTTTTTGTGGTGTGTTTGTCAAGATCCGATGAATTGTGGGTTTATGATCAAGTTTATCTATGAGCAATATTTGATTCTTCTCTGAAATCTTTTATGTATGATTGGTTATCTTTGCAAGTCTCTTTGAATTATCAGTTTGGTTTGGCCTACTAGATTGATCTTTCTTGCAATGAGAGAAGTGCTTAGCTTTGGGTTCAATCTTGCGGTGTCCTTTCCCAGTGACAGCAGGGGAAGCAAGGCACGTATTGTATTGTTGCCATCGAGGATAAAAAGATGGGGGTTAAATCATATTGCTTGAGTTTATCCCTCTACATCATGTCATCTTGCCTAATGCGTTACTCTTTTCTTATGAGGGCAACTAAAGAGGGCAAACCTATGGCAAGCATTACTCCAACACCGTGTCCACTTCCCGGACTCCGCCGAAAAGAGGCCATCACGGTAACTCACACGGTTGATTCATTTTAATTAAGTTAAGGTTCAAGTTATCTACAACCGGACATTAACAAATTCCCATCTGCCCATAACCGCGGGCACGGCTTTCGAAAGTTCAAATCCCTGCAGGGGAGTCCCAACTTAGCCCATGACAAGCTCTCACGGTCAACGAAGGAATAGACCTCCTCCCAAGATGTTCCGATCAGACTCGGTACCTCGGTTCTTCAAGACACTTCGACAGGTTAAAACAAGACCAGCAACACCACCCGAATGTGCCGACAAATCCTGATAGGAGTTGCACATATCTCGTTCTCAGGGCACACTCAGATGAGCCAGACGTCGGGTAGGCCAGCCCAGAGTTGCCCCTGGTAGCCCCGGACATCGCTCGGTTGGACCAACACTCAGAGGAGCACTGGCCTGGGGGGGGGCTAAAATAAGATGACCCTCGGGCTCCGGAAACCCAAGGGAAAAAGAGGCTAGGTGGCAAATGGTAAAACCAAGGTTGGGTATTGCTGGAAAATCTTTAATAAAGGCGAACTATCAAGGGGTTCCCATTATCAGCCAACCGCGTAAGGGACGCAAAAATCCCGGAACATAACACCGATATGACGGAAACTAGGGCGGCAAGAGTGGAACAAAACACTAGGGAGAGGCCGAGCCTTCCACCCTTTACCAAGTATATAGATGCATTAAGATAACAAGATAATATAATGATATCCCAACAAGTAAATAATGTTCCAACAAGGAACGGTCTCCAATCTTCACCTGCAACTAGCAACGCTATAAGAGGGGTTGAGCAAAGTGGTAACATAGCCAATCAACGGTTTGCTAGGACATGGTGGGTTAGAGTTTTGACATGGCAATTTGGGAGGCTTGAAAGCAAGTGGTAGGCATCGTAGCATTGGCATAGCAAAAGAGCGAGCATCTAGCAAAGCAAAGATAGTAGTGATTTCGAGGGTATGATCATCTTGCCTGCAAAGTTGTCAGAGTTGACTGGATCCTTGAAAGCAAACTCAACGGGCTCCTCGTTAGCGAACCCGTCTCCCGGCTCTACCCAAACAAGACAAATAAGCAACAAGGACACAATCAACCACGTGCAAGGATCAAACAATATGATGCAATGATGGTATGCTATGCGGGATGCGATGCGGGATGCATACGCAAGATTTGACAAGGGATGCATGAAAATGGCCTCAACTTGGGAATCCAAGTGTGCCACTGGAAAGATGAGATGAAATCGCTTGAAAAAGATATAAAGAACGCCGGAATCGGAGTTACGGTTTGGAAATGGCAAGCGATTCAAATATGACCACGTTCTGCGATTTACAGCAAGTAGCCATCGAAATGCAATGAGATGAACCTGCTACAGCACCCAAACATGACAACAAAATACATGGCAGGGAAGCATTCAAGATGCTTAACAAAAGTCTAGCACTGAGCTACAGCTAATTCATCCATTAACAGGTTCAAACAAGCATGTCAAAAATGCATATGGTAAACAGATCTCAGACTTCGTGAAATTAACACTTGTCTGGAATTTCAGATCAGATAGCACTCTTCGGAGCAACAAAACTACATGCTACAGGACCTGAACATGGCAAAGTAAAGCATGGCATGGAGCTACTCAAAGAGCTTAACAAAAGTCCCTTAGTGACCTTGAGCCAAAAGGGATCAGAAAATACAATTGCAAGCATGTGAACATGGCAAAAACATAATCAGTTCTTAGACTTGGTGAAAACTGGAGCATGCTGAAACAGGTATCAAGTAGGCATGTTTACGAGCTCTATGCACTTACTACAGAGCAAGTCATGACAAGCTAAGCATACACCCATCAATAATACACAAAATGCAAGCTATACATGGCAAGAACAATAACATAGCATGCACGGATCAACTACAACATCACCGGCAAAATTGCTAACAAGTAGACAATCTGCCCAGATTCACGAAGTAGCAAAAGTAGAGCTTGATTGACACAAGCTAGGGTCCATAATTGCAAACAAAGGCATGGATGGATAGAGAACTACAAGATTAACAAAACATCCTTACTGATCATCCACAAAAGAGGCACGGATCACTAGGAAACAACATGAACATATGGCCATATGAGATAAATAGCTCAAGGACTTGGTGGAATTGCTAAGTCCCTGAAATCAGCATTAGCAAGTGCCTCACTTTGCAAGCTTGTTCTAGTCACCACACACATCACAAAAATACATGGGTTGCACCTCTGGAAAGATGGAAAAACCCTTAACAAAACATATGTAGAGCTCAAGGGCATATCATGCACACAATAATCATGGCAAAAATGACAAATATCTAAATGGAGCAGCAGATCTGATAATTATCTCAAGTAGCACTCTTCTAACAGCATTTCGGGCATCAAGATGGACTCAAATGAAAATGATGCAATGGAATGAAATGATGTACTCTCTGAGACGAACATTTTGATATGCTATATGCCCAAAATGGAGCTACGGATGCGGAGATATAGCATGATGAAAAAGGGCACATGGATCTGGGAAAACGGGGACTTAGAAGAAAATTTGGACCTCCAGATCTAGGGTTCGGTGGCACGCGGCCTGAGGCGAGTCCGGCGAGGTCGCCGCGGCTCCGGCGAGCCCGATGGAGCGGCGGGGAGGCAGGGGAGGAGTAGATCCGGCCTCCTCCGGCCGGATCCGGTGGCGAGGAGGACGAGGCGGCGCGGGCGCGGTGTCGGCAGCCGGCGGCGAGGCGAACCGCAGCCGCGTGGCAGTACCGGCCAGCGAGGCGAAGGCGGCGAGGCAGCGGCGTTGGGCGGCGGGGCGCAGGAGGCGCGGGGAGGCGGCGACCAGGCCGCGGGGGCCCGCTGCGGGCCGGGCGGGCCGCGGCGGTGGGAGGAGGCGGCGGCCACGTGGCGAGTCCTGAGTGGTCGGGCGCGGCGGCGCGGGCATGTCCAGTGGGTGTGGACACGTCCGGCGGCGGAGGAGACGAAATTTTTAGGGTTTGGGAGAGGGGATCCGCGAATTTAGAGGAGGGGTCTATATATAGGCATAGAGGGAGCTAGGAGAGTCCAAATGAGGTGCGGTTTTCGGCCACGCGATCGTGATCAAACGCTCTAGATGATGGAGAGGGTTTAGGTGGGTTTTGGGCCAAATTGGAGGGGTGTTGGGCTGCAACACACACGAGGCCTTTTTGGTCCCTCGGTTAACCGTTGGAGTATCAAACGAAGTCCAAATGGTACGGAACTTGACAGGCGGTCTACCGGTAGTAAACCAAGGCCGCTTGGCAAGTCTCGGTCCAATCCGGAAATGTTTAATCCCCACACACGAAAGAAAGGTAGAAATGACCACCGGAGGAGAACGAAGCGCCGGAATGCAAAACGGACAACGGGGAAAATGCTCGAATGCATGAGATGAACACGTATGCAAATGCAATGCACATGATGACATGATATGAGATGCATGACAACGACAACAACACATGGAGACAAAAACCTGAACCCGAGAAAATAAAATAACTTAACGCCGGAAACGGCAAGAGTTGGAGTACATATTGGGAAAGTCACATCCGGGGTGTTACAACACTCCACCACTACGAAAGGATCTCGTCCCGAGATCTAGGACTGAAAGAATGCCGGGTACTCAGAACGGAGGTGATCCTCGCGTTCCCAGGTAGCTTCATGGTCGGAATGTGTGGCCACTTGACTTTGAGGAATTTGATTGACTTGTTGTGAGTCTTGCGTTCAGTCTCTTCAAGAATAGCAACTGGGTGCTCCGATAAGAGAGATCTTCTTGGAGCTCAATGTCCTCGAAGTTGACGGTGCGGTCAGGAGTCTTGAAGCACTTTCGGAGCTGAGAGACATGGAACACATCATGAACATTTGCAAAGTTTGAAGGAAGCTCGAGTTGATAGGCGAGGTCGCCTCTCTTGCTGACAATCTTGAAAGGTCCCATGTATCTGGGG